>NC_143191.1:4177500-4777500 GCF_051530095.1 Phoenix dactylifera
TCTTATTTAGCAAAAAAAAAAAAAAATTAAACAAACGAAACACTTCTTCTTTTCATCCTCTTAAAAATCAGAGATTAAAAGCACTAAGCAAGAGATACTCTACCAGAATGAGAAAAACAAGCAAAAAGTTCAAAAGATAAATCTAGGCCTATTTGGCATTGCTTTTATTTCTTATTTTTTTGCTTTTAAATTAAAATCATAGAAACCAAGGCAAGAAAACATATTAGTTGTTATTATTTCTATTTTCTATTTTTAAAAATTATTTTTGCTATTTCTACAAAAATGAAAATAAGAATTCTTACTCTTACTATTTTAAAAAAACAAGAAACTCATATCATCTTCCACTACCATTAACACCATCTCCAACATTACCACCACTGCTGCCATCATCATCTCCACAAGCATCGCTACTACCACTATCGCTATTGTCATCCCACCACCTCCATCACTATCATGTCATCATCATCTCCACTACCATCACTACCACCACTAGTACTACCATCGCCGCAACCATGGTCACTACCCACCCAACCACCTCTAACATATCCCTATTGCCACCATGACCTTTGCCACACCATTCCACCATCATCACCTCCACCACCACATCATCAGTGCCCCATCATCATTACCGCTGCCACCACATTCCTAGCACCCCCCACCATGGCCACCATAACTACTACCTAGCCTCCACTATCTCCACCCTGCATATTCACCACCATCATCATCTTTATATTCTTAAAAATAATTAACTATACCAAATATGTTTATTTTAAAATTTAGAAAAACAATAGAAATAAAATTTTTATTTTTTTATTTCTAAAAATTAGAAAAATGAAAGCGATACCAAATGGTACCTAAATTTTCATTAATAATATCATTGCAACTATAATTATGTTTATGCTTTTTACAAAAATAAACAATAACAAACATGTTTATTTTTTAGTAAAATAGAAATAGAATAGAAATTTTTTTTTTATTTCTGAAAATAAAAAATAAAAGTGATTCCAAATGGTACCTAAATTTTCACTAATAATCATCTCAGAACATAAAATTCAAAAAGTAAAAAATAGAATATTAATAATTATTTCAAAATACCAAAAAATGCATGTAAAAGCCAAAAGCCTTATCCATTGGGCCATGGACGCAATGTAATCGAAGTTGTTTCCAAAATATTAAAGGTGAAGTTATAACATGATTCTCATCTAACAAAATAACTAAAAATCCTCCATCATTTGCAAGAAAATACCTTGATAAGATTTGCGGCTATCCAATAATCGTCGTGATTGATGCTGTCCATCACTAATAAACCAACATCTCAACCATTTTCTAAGTAGAGGCCTAAAAGATTATTGTGCAAGGAGGGAAATAATAGGAAATAATACTTTCCGAACAAATTTTTAATAGGATTATGATGTTTAAAACATAGGACTAATTTGATAGTCAAGAAAATTGTTGTTTTTTTGCTACATCAAGAAATTTTTTTTTTTGACTATATGAAACACTCCTTCCTGTACATGAAATGTCGATCCTATGTTCAAATATTGATCATTCACCAAGCTATTTTTTAAAGAAACATCTCACATGTTTAGCAAAAAAAGGGGACAAAAGAAAAAAAGAGAAACATCTCTCTTTTTCACTCTCTTAAAAATTAGAGGTAGAAAGTGTTAAGCGAGAGAAATTCCATCAAATGAGAAAAACAATCAAAAGTTCAAAGATAAATTTGGGCCTATTTAGTATCACTTTATTTCTCATTTTTTAAAATAAAATCACAGAAATTGAGACAAAAAACATGTTTGGTGTTATTATTTTTATTTTCTATCCTTTAAAATTATTTTCATTATTTTTAGGAAAATTGAAAGTACAAAATTTTTACTTTTGCTATTTAAAAATATGGATATACATCGGATATTAAAGGTATGGATATAAATATAAAGATAAATATGAAGATAAATTGGATAGTGAAACTTTGTGATCATAAAATCAAAGGTTTCACTGACTAGAAGGTAAATTATGGGAACATGTTAATATAATCATTTATTTTTCTTTAGAAAAATCATGAATACTACATAAGTTTAAGTAGGATTAACAACAATACTGTATATTTAAATACAAATTGGATAGTTGCTCATCCATCTAAGAAAAATAGATAAGGATATTAGTTGGATGCTTAAATTTGTATCTCTATATAGATAGATGTAGATAAGAAAACAAATTCATAGATATTATCCGGTCCACTTTCATCTCTAATACAAAGTATTAAAATATAAGCAAAAAAACATGTAAGATTTTACTGATTTCAGCTTTTTTAGGGTTTTATCCAGCAAACACTCGAGAGAATTTATATAAGGTACAAAAGTCTAAACCTTAATGTTAATGACAAGCCTAACCATCTATACAAAGTTCACTAAAGACCTAAATTTTCGCATTGGATTCTTGATCTGATGTTAATCTATCTTACTATTGGTATGGAAAACCTGTACAAGGCAAGCTTGGGCAATAAAGGATCTCACTTGAAGCCCAGGAGAGAAATTGGTAGGAAGAGAAATTGATCATATCATTTATGAAGTACAAAAACAAATTACAAACTGTTAGGGGAAAACCCAAGTCCCGCCAGTCCGGAGGCGCTCGACCAGAAAGGAGCGCCGACCAGAAAGGCGCCCGACCAGGAAGGCGCCCGGCCAGGAAGGCGCCGACTAGAACGCGCCGACCTCACAACGCTCGAATTGGAGGCACCCCACTGGGCAACTGGCTCGGCTCGGCACCCGACCAGGTGCCGAGCCCTAAAAGTGCCTTGTCCAAATATTCGACCCCAGCCTAATCCCTTAGAGAGAATCTGACAACTGGATACCCAACTCCACCGTACTCTGCTACCGTCGTCAAGCCATTAAGGCACGTGACCTCCGCCGGCCTTCGGCACGCCCTATCATTAATGCGTGTGACCCCTGCGGGCCTCCAATGCACTCAACCATTAATGAACACGGCTCAAGATGATTCTCCGGATCACTAGACCATCAAAGCGTATGGCTCTCCCTGATCACCGGTTCACTCAGCAATTAATGCACTTGCTATCTACGAACCCCAGGCCCACCACAGCCGGCGGTTCAACCACTCCAACAGGTCCAATCAACCATGACAATTCGCTAACTCCGGTCCGATCCGGTCTTATTCTCCACAACGCCATTAATGAGCATGATCATGCCCAATTATCACGAAAAAGACAATTTGCCCTGTCACCTCTCAGGTAACATAATATCCTTCTATAAAAGAAAACCTGAGGGAAAAAAGAAAGGGGACAGACACAAGAACAAACATTCTCCTCTTTTACTCCACTCATATACTAGCCCCCTCTGACTTAAGCATCGGAGGGCCGGCGCCGGAGATCCCGGCCACCGGCTTCTTGCAGGACTCTCCAGGAGGACGCCACCAGCTGACGCGCCGCCACCTACCGTTCCAGCAGCGGAGCTCCTCCCCTCTCAGCCGACGGTCGCCCCCGGGTCCAATTTCCAGCAACACAAACCATAACAAAGACTAAACTAAAGAGGGTCATTGCTTGATACAATGGCAAAAGACTTGGGCTGACAGGAACAATAGCTTGGGTTCGAGTCACTCTATGCAAAAAATGCCAAAGGTTATGATTTACCCCAATTTGCCCCTCCTAGAACTCTGGACTACTCAGATAACTACTAGGTGATGACCTGTTTTTCAACAAAGACTAAACCAAGATAGTCATACTAGGCAGTAGAAGACTAGTATCATTTGATTAACTATATAGCCCACAAAAACTAGGAAAACTAAACATCATGCGCCTCTACCGACCATAACTTTTTCCTTTTGTTTTCTTTTTCCTTTTTAAGTATCCACCTACTAACCATGACTTCAATTGTCAAGAAGGGACATGTGCATCTTCATCAGAACCTCCACAAACAAGACAGAGAGGGGAAGAAGAAGGGTGTAACAATCACTTACCATAATGTGATAGTCACTTAGTAGAACATAATTCAAAAAATATCCCCCAAAATTTGGAACTCTATCACATCTAAAACAAAACCCATTCAATCATGTATAGCTCATATATGAGGAGCTCAAGACAATGATAAACTCAAGCAATATTCAATCATCAAGGGATGGCTCTGTTGTACAAAACTGAACCCTCATACTTCATAGTCTTGATGGAAATGAACCATAAAATGGAAAAATATCATCAACATGTATGACTCCAATTCATGCTAGTACTTGCGGCATATGAGTGTCAAATGATTACTGAATCCTTGACATTAACACAAACCACAGTGATTTGCCAGATCCATTGATACATAAAAGACACACAAAGGGAATTTAGAACTTTTTCATAAAAGACTGTCGCATGGGCTCATCATCTGATGTAGAACCGATGCGAGAGGGATAAAAAAATGGGAGAAGTGAAGATTGATAGCTTTCAAGAACCAGTGGAAAGGAAAGACAGGTCTATGTCAATTTAGGCCAAAATCTTCTCCGTTGGTCGTGGACTTGGGACAACAAAGCCCACTGAGTTGTGAACTGAATGCTGTAGACAGCAGGTAGGGGGTCTAGTTTCGAACATAAAGGGATTTCAGAACTTTTTTCTCGGTCATCCCTTTTCAGCTGGACTCTTTGCAAGTTCAGAGGATCAAATGGTTCCTCCTGTTCTAGAAGTTTAAACTGTATCTGAGAATGGAGCTCACCTACCCACCATTTAGCATAGGTTTCATGGAAAGACTCTCTCGCCTAAAATCGTCTTCTCTAAGAAGTTAGCAACAAATCTTAGAGAAATGACATTGAGTGGACATTCAAACAAAAGAAAATATTCAATTGCCAATCCTTCCATGGAGCTTTGTAACTACCAACCATGCTCCACAACGGACCCCTTCTTGATGGAAAAAAAAAAGCTTGGAAAAAATTGATGTTAAACTAATTTTGGCAGGTTTATGAAGATAAATAGTATCGTAGAGTTGGTGTAGTAATTCATCTCAATGGTAATGGTTATCCCTAAAGCGTAACAAAGTAAGTCTCTGCTCGGTTGTCTTCTGAGTGCATATTGAATTCTGATGAATGAACAATAATATAATTACTTTTGAACATGCACTAGGAGTAACCATTGAAGGTATACTTATTATACCATATTAACAACTCAAGTTCATCAACTATTATCAGAATAACTTTTAAGAAAAGCAAATTTTACAAACAAATAAACTTACAAAATTAGGGATTGGTTATTAGGTATATTTGCAGATAATTCTTTAAGTGTTATGATGAATATTAGCAGATGGATCATGCATTATGACACTATGACACTGGAGGCCTAGACGCAATTTGTAATGTAAGGTCGTAATTAATCATGCTCATCTAACATTCGTGTTCCCTCTGTACAGAAAAAAGCGGATCATGCACATGGTTTCAAACAAATACTAAAAAATCCATAGAATTCTCTAATAGGCTTCATCTTAGTAGCTCAAATCACTGTGCTATCTTCCTAACAAAAAAATGCATCACAAAATGCCAATAATAATTATATGGCAACCTCGAATCCTAAATCAGCATCAAGCAGAGAACTCCCACATATTGATTCAAGAACAGTATAAGGAACCACCATTAGATTCGGAATCAACAGAAGAAAGAAGACTTCTTGTGAAAAGCGAAAGGGGACTAGGGTTAGCGAGGCTCACGTGGAGGAGGAGGGTCCAAGGAGAGGGTTCTCGAAGAAGGGCTGGAAGGAGAAGCGGCCGAGGGGGCGGAGGGCGCAGTCGCCGCCAGAGCGGCCGGGGCAGTCGTTGACGAACATGGTGACGAAGAAGGCGACGAGGTGGACGACCACGAAGAGGGAGACCACCCACGTGTTCTCCGATCGCCTGCGGCCGAAGAACGGGAGCCTCTGGGTGGCGGAGTCCGCCGGCGCCGCCATCTCCAGGCCGAGGTGTTCCTTCGCCACCGCCGCCGCCGCCGCCGCGCCGCTTTTCTCCATCGCAGAAGACGAATACGTTTCTGAAGCTACGGGGAGGAGGCGAAGGCGTTCTTGAAGGGGTTTTTGCCGGGCGGGGGTGGTTTCAAGAACGCGCTTCGTTTTGTTTTGTTTTGTTTTGTTTTAAGCAGCCAAATGGCGGGAGAGCTTGTGATGTAATAAATGCGTGCGGTGAGCTCTGAGTCACGTGAGATCACTGGATTTCTTTCCTAGTTGCTTATATTGTTTCTATTGTTTATATCATTATATGATTCAATTTTTATTCCATGTGGATGCAACATTTGGAACAATGAACATAATGTTGTTGTCATCCCGTCTCACATATAGCCACCTTTGTAGGTGCTAAGTTTTTTTTTAATAAAAATTCCCTAATAGGTTAGCCTATATGATAGATGATTTATCATATACGGAATAGATCCATTTCTTTATGTTTGCATAAATAATGGTCACAATATGTCAACCTAGGATATACTATTTTTATTTTGTTTATTTTTTCTCACATTTGATATAATTAGTTGTAACCGACCTCTGTAGCAACTAAATGTTCAGATACCGTCACAATTAGTGATGCTAAATGAAAACACAATCACAAGTGGGTGTTCGTATTAATTTTTGTAAAATAAGAAGAAAACTAAGAATTCACAATAGTTCGAATATTAAACGATTGAAAATTAAAATTAAAAGAATAAAAATGCAAACTATTTTCAGCATAGCAAAAACTTAAACTTGTCAATGTATATTATTCATATGAAATAAATAATAGAGAGAAAAACATTATTATTTAGACAAAATGGCTATCCCATAAAACCTGAAGCATAGTACTACAAAAAAATGACTGTAGCAAGCATAATTGCTTGCACCACTAGTTTTGAATCCATGAATATACTACTTGAAAGGTAGTGAATAATTTGTGAACAAAATGCATAATTTGTCAACCACTGATGAAGTTTTGACTACATTTTGGCTAAAGGAATGCCAGGAGTGAGAGAAATTTAATAGTTTGAAAATATCCATTCTATGAGCATGTATGGTTATAGCAGTAAATCTACAGCTGTATGATCGATGCAGAATTAATGGCATCAAAGTTAAAAGATTATTAATTTAGATGCCAAGTTTAGTTTTTAGCCATTCAAAAGAAAAATCTCTTCGAACCTTTAGCTTTATAGTATGCCAATAAATCAAGTTGGGCCAAAATAGGCTTAATCAGACTCAATCCACTCATAATCAGGTTGAAAAGAATATATCCAAATCTAACTCATTATCTTACAAGGATCCATATCTAACCTGCTAACTCAATCAAGGATTCACCTGTTAGTCATATATTTTTAAGAAATGAAAAGGAAGCCCAGAAGAGCAGTTTCAAGATTAAACAGCCACACGCACCCACGCGCATGCACACATGCACACACACGGACACGCATGCATGCACGTGCGCGCGCGCCCCCACACACATACATACATACATACATATATATATATATATATATATATATATATATATATATATATATATATATATATATATATATATATATTAAAAATAATCTAAACACAGGTAAAGATAAATATAGCTGTAGGAGACTCTTAGAGAGATTCTCATCTCACCTCAAGAATTACAGCCATGTTGGTTCTAGCAGTCACAGAGACCCTCTAGATGGAGCAAAATTTCTCGAGTCTTTCTAAATAAAGGGAATCATTTCAAGTGGTACTTAAGAAGGGACTCTACTTGATTGCCTGTTGGAAGGATATTGTTGCTGAAAATTGGACCCGGGGGCGGTCTTCGGTCGAGGAGAGGGGGCGGCGATGAGTTCTCACGGCGGGGCGGTGGTCCGTCGGCGAGCGGCGTCCTCCGTCTGGGGCGGTCGGAGAGAAGGGGCGGCAGGTCCTCGCGGCGAAGCGGCGATCCGTCAGTTGGCGGCGTCCTCCGTCCGGGTGCCTGCACACGAACCGGTGGCCGGGTTTTCCGGCGCCGGCCCTCCGACGCTCAAGTCAGGGAGAGGGCAAATAGTGTAGAAAGGGAGATAAATAATGTCTGTAGAGTGTATCAATCTTCCAACCCCCTCCTGAGAGGCCAAGGCTCCCTTTTATAGGCGGGGGTCGGTTTACCTGCGATGTAACAGGGCAAGGCCGTAGTACGGCTCAGCATGTTGTTCGGTCGGCGCATGGTCAGGCAAATCATTGCTCTGATGTCGGCGGAGAGGGCATCGTATAACCCGAACTAGCACGCTGTCAGACGAATTATTGCATTGGTGTCGGAGGTATGGCCGAGATCGGAGACTTATCATAGTTGACTAGACTCTGCTGGGCTGATTTGCCGTGGAGAGCTGAGAGTCTGTAGATGACAGGAGCCATGCGCATTTATGGTGGAGTAAGCCGGAGATCCGCATTTATTGTGGAGTAAGCCGGAGATCCGCATTTATTGTGGAGTAAGCCGGAGATCCGCATTTATTGTGGAGTAAGCCGGAGGGTTACAGCGACCATGCGCAATAAATGTCAGGGTATGGTCCTCGGCCAGACCTCTGAGGCGCACGGCCGTAGTAGATGGCTGACAAGAGTAGACCTCGAACATCGGGGTTTTTCTTGGGTCGGAGGTCTCGAGGTCGGGCGTTCCGAAGTCGGACGCCGACTTCGGCCGTCCGGGGTCGGAAGTTGTACGGCTTCTTGGGGCATTTATGTCATTTGGGAAAAAATCTTATTCCCCCCAACACTACCCCCCGACTTCCGAGTTCGAGCGACTTGTGGGCTCGGACGTGGGAAGTAAAGTCTGTCACTGAGGTTGGGGGGCGAGTCTCGTCCGCCCCCTTGTGCTTCTCGGAGCTTTCATGGTGAAACCTGCGCCCTTTAGCGTCTCGAGGCTGCTTTATTCAGTGAGCTTATGATGAAGCTCGTATCATTACGCTTCTTGAAGCGGAGGTGGCGTCTCCTGAATCGCCAGGATCGCCTTACGGCGGATTAATGATGGGGGTCCTCGAGCTCGTCGAGGCGGTGCCTCAATTCCGTAATCGAGGCTTTTCGCTCATTAATGAGTGTGCCGTTACGGGGTTTAAAACGGACACGCGGCGTGACCCAAGGTCGGACGCTTCCGATTTCGTGTTACTGGATCACAATTCCGGAGAGGTGGAGACCACATCGAGGCTCCACGTGTCCCAGATCTTATTAAATGAGGGGAGCGGGGTGGCGTCCGCTCGTTCCTCAAGACGATTTGATTTTGCAGACCCATGATGAGGCCCCGAGATCCGACGGGACAACGCTTCGATTTCGTACCCGATTTATTAATCCGGAGTGAATACGGTGCCCCGGCTTCCGAGGTCGACACGTGGCGCAACCCGATCGGGGGATGGGAACCGACCCCATCGATCTGGGCCGTCCGGGGGGTCTATATAAACCCCTCGAGGTTGCCCTAAAGGTCTTGTTTGGCTGCTTCTTATTTTCGTTGCCTTTCTCCCTTGCTTCCTTTCTCAACCGAACCTTGCCGTCGGTGCCCGGAGCGATTTCCGGCGATGTCCAGTGGGTTTTCACCCTGTTTTCACTAGGGTTTCCTCTTTTCTTCTCCTCCCCAGCTTCCGTTTTCCGCTTTTTTTAACTTTTATTTCGTTCTTCTGTGGGAATGGGTTTGGGTCCTGAGGAAGTGGGATCGAGCCTGTCGGGGGAGGAGTTGGAGCTGATCCGCTCCCGGTTCTTCTTCCAGCCCGGGTTTCGTCTTGAAACTGCGGGGCCGGAGGACAGGGTGACGCAGCCGCCCCCCGGTCGGATCGCGGTCTACCGCGAGACACTTTGGGCTGGCCTGCGTTTTCCCGCCCACGAGTTCGTGAGCCAGCTGCTGGCCGAGTACCAGCTCGTCCCGGCGCAGTTGGCTCCGAACTCGTGGAGGACCATAATCGGGTTCTTGTCCCTGTGCCTCGGGCACGGGATCCCGATCTCGGTAGGCCTCTTCCATCGGTGTTTTCTGTTAAAGAAGAACCCGGCGGATGCAGGGTGGCTATACTTCGCCTTTCGGGGCGGTATGTCACTCTTCCAGGGTGCCCCTTCCTCGATTCATGAGTGGAAGGAGAAGTTTTTCTTCCTAGCGTCCGAGGCGCCTTGGGGATTCGACCCGAGGTGGGGGAACCCTCGGTTGAAGACCCTCAATAAGCTCTCCGAGCCCTCGAGGAGGGAGCTGAGGACCCTGGACTCCGTGCGAGCCCTCGGGAGGGGCAACGACCTGACCGAGCTATTGCGGGAGGACGCCCTGGCGAGCGTAGGTCTGAGCTCGGCGCGCCCCGAGGGTAAGGGTGGCTACATTATTTTATTTTTTCTTCGTTCTTTGCTTTTACTGTCACTGGTCTGACACTTAACGAAATTTTGATTCCAGATATTCCCCGCCTGCCGACCAGCAACACATCACTTTTCTCTCGCCTGAGGAGGCGAGAGGCCGAGGTCGGGGGAGCTAGGCCCCAGCCCCGGAAGAGGGCGAGGTTGGACAGCGCCTCCAGTTCAGCCGGCACGAGTGACCCCGAGGCGGGGGCCCCTGCAGCCGACCCGAGGCGGGAGCGGGTCGTTAGTGATGCGGGCCCGTCGGCCCCCCCTTGCCCTGCCCCCCTTGCCCAGCGGGGGGAGTCGTCCATGGCCCCGCAGCAGCCAGAACCCGGGCTTGCTCGAGGCCCCGAAGCGAGCGGCTCCGGGACCTCGGGCCCGGTCGTGCCGAGCTCTTCCCGGGCTTTCCGAGAAGAGTCGGTCGAGCCGGACTCCCCTATTCCCGAGGGGAGCTCGGCCTTTCAGGATGCCGAGGTCGCGCGCTCCATGTTGCGGCGTGCGGTACTTCCAGCGGACCGGGCCGTGTTCCGGAATGTTTCGCTGGAGGAGGTCGTTGGCAGCGCTTACTGCAACACTGCCCGGGTAAGCTTCCTTCTTAATTTCCTTGAGTTACTAGCGTACTTGTGTGCTTTTCAACTCACAATACCCTCGTTTCTTTCTTTTCAGCATATTCTCGAGCTCGACACCTTGGCGTTCATCGCCCACGGGTGTCGGGAAGAAGTCCGACAGCTCGGCCGATAGCTGGAGCCGGCCAAGAAAAGAGTCGCCGAGCTGGAGGCGGCGTTGGCCGCGGCCGAGGCTCGGTGGGCGGCCACCGAGGCTGAGCGCCTCGCTATGGCGGAGGGGCTCGGGGAGGAGAAGGCCGCCCACGCCCTGACCAGGTCGGCCTTGCGCGGCACGGAGGCGCGCTTAGGGGAGGTCCAGGCCGAGGTCGCGACCCTCAGGCATGAGGACGGGGTCTCCCGCCTCCGAATCGAGCAACTTGAGGCCCGGGAGAGGAGGGCACTCGAGCGAGCCGAACATGCCGTGGAGCTCTTCAAGGAGTCGCAAGAGTTCCGCGACATGTTGGAGGAGGAGACAGTGGACGGGTTCCTCCGAGGTTTCGAGAACTTCCGGGCTCAGATGCGCCGGTACTGCCCTCAGTACGACCTCTCGACGGTCCGTCCGAGGGAGAACCTGGGCCTGGGGTCCGACGTGGAAGCCCTCCCCACCATTTTGACATCCGAGGCGGGGATATACGAAGAAGATCCCGCCGAGCCTTCGACGGGGGCGGCCGAGGCGGTTGGGACCATAGAGGCGGCTCCGGCGGCCGAGACGGACGCCGTCCCGGAGGCGGTACCCGAGGCCCCTGCCCCCGACCCCGAGCCTGTGCCGGCTGAAAACCTCGAGATCATCAATGTGCCGGACGACCCCCCGGACGTTGCTCCCGCCGCTTAGGACTTAGCGTATTTTTCCTTTCTTTTTCATTGTATCCGAGGTCGGCTCTTAAATGGTCGACCTCCAATTTTGTAATCGGCCTTCGGCCTTCTGTTAATGAAAAACACTTTCATCATTATGTGTTTGCCTTTCTTTTTTGTTGCGAACGAGGCTAGAGCCTTAGCTAACTGCCTCGACGACCTCTAACTTCACATCTTAGTTTTCGGTTTGCTTAACGAAGTTGTCCCCTTTTCCCGGGCTATGTCTTAGCCTTCTCGGGTTCTAGTCATTCCGACCAAAAGGAGCTCCGAGTCTTAGGTTTTTTAGAAAATTCCTCTAAGTCCCATAGCTCGGATCTAAGAATCGTGGAAGTCATCACGTTTAGCCTTTAGGGAAATCCCAAGGCATCGAGGTCGGGCCTTAGCCCTTCAAGTAAGACCGGACTAGGTCTATACCTGCTGCTATTCGGAGATTTCAGTCGGGTTTCCGAACTTAACTCCGAACCCCTCGTAGGGAGCGCGGGCTAATAAGTAAGTCATCGTCGAAGGTTTTCGTAGTTATCGTTCTCGGACTCTGCCGAGATCTCGGTGAGCAAGGCTGGGATTTCCAAAAATTGCCTTGGTATCCATGTTTGGCTGATACACTCGTGGTCGGGACCACTTTCTCAGCTAGATGTCGGAGTTTACGTAGAAGAGCCGAGTTGGGCCCTAATTTATGAAGCCTTCGTACAGATTGCGGAGACTTGACGAACGGAGCCTACATAATGTAGTTAGGGGGTCGATCTTAAGCCGACCCATTGGAGAGGCCCGACTTTGGGGCGAGATAAGACTCCAACGTTGGGATTCCGCTCAGCAATATGTAGATAAAATTTAACAAGGAGGGCGTCTAGCTGGATGTACCTCTTGCATTCTCCGAGTCACGCTTCGCATGGTGGAGTAGGTTGCCTCCTTTCCTCGTTGACCTCCGGAGTCATTTTGACTTAAAGGGGGGCTCGGGTTTCTCACGGACCCAACAGCGCCCACCGAGGTTGAGAGGATTTGGCGAGGCTTTATTGAATTGTAGCTCTCTGCGAGGTCGAGGGAGTTTCAGACCCCATGGTAGGACCTCGGGCGCCTCAACCTTGGTCGAGGGATCTTGCGTCAGGTCGGCGAGTCCGTGGACGCTTTGCTGACCTGTGGTGCCTCCCGTAGTCGAGGAAGTTTGGGACTCTACGGTCGACCCTCGGGGCATCCCGACCTTAGTCGAGGGATCGTTCGTCAGGTCGGCGGGTCTGGGCACGCTCTACCGACCTGCGACGCTTCCCGAGGTCGAGGGAGTCTGGTTCTCTACGGTCGACCCTCGGGGCATCCCGACCTTAGTCGGGGAATAGCTCGCTTCGGGGATCGGGGATCGTCGACCGCTCCCGGGGGTCCACTTCGTGGCGCCCCGGGTGGAGCCACCCTTTCCACCCCTTACGGCTTCTTCCCGAGGTCGAGGGAGTCTGATTCTCTACGGTCGACCCTCGGGGCATCCCGACCTTAGTCGAGGGATCGTTCGTCAAGTCGGCGGGTCTGGGCACGCTCTACCGACCTGCGACGCTTCCCGAGGTCGAGGGAGTCTGGTTCTCTACGGTCGACCCTCGGGGCATCCCGACCTTAGTCGAGGGATCGCCCGCTTCGGGGATCGGGGATCGTCGACTGCTCCCGGGGGTCCACTTCGTGGCGCCCTGGGTGGAGCCACCCTTTCCACCCCTCACGGCGCCTTCCCGAGGTCGAGGGAGTCTGGTTCTCTACGGTCGACCCTCGGGGCATCCCGACCTTAGTCGAGGTAGGAGAACGAGCCGAGCTCGTCTGGTCAGAGAGGACCGTGCTCATAGATGGAAGTTGATGGAGAACGAGCCGAGCTCGTCTGGTCAGAGAGGACCGTGCTCATAGATGGAAGTTGATGGAGAACGAGCCGAGCTCGTCTGGTCAGAGAGGACCGTGCTCATAGATGGAAGTTGATGGAGAACGAGCCGAGCTCGTCTGGTCAGAGAGGACCGTGCTCATAGATGGAAGTCGATGGAGAACGAGCCGAGCTCGTCTGGTCAGAGAGGACCGTACTCATATCTTGACGTCTCGAGCATCCCTATAGCCGCGGCATCCCGACGAACCGGGGCATTCTGACCTTAGTCGAGGGAATTTCGCGCCAAGTCGATATTTCGTCGTCCTGCGATTCTTTCCGAGGTCGAGGGAGTTTGGGACTCTACGGTCAAGCCTCGAGGCATCCCGATTTTGGCCGGAGAATCTGAGGATCACAGACGACCCAATATTAGAAGAGAATTACAGCCATCAAGATAAGAGAATTGTTTGCGAAAAGGAAGCTGAGTCCATTGTCCTGATTGTCTTGAACCCCTAGGGGTTTTACTGGTAGTACATTCGTAGATTTTCGGAGTTCCAGCTTCGCGGGACCAGGGTCCCCTCTAGGGACTTTAATTTATACGCCCCTGGTCGTTGTACCCGGGCGATCTGATACGGCCCCTCCCAATTTGGGGCGAGCTTTCCTTGCTCAGTTGGTTGAGAAGCCTCGGCTCTCCTGAGGACGAGGTCCCCCACTTTGAAGAGCTTGGGCTTGACTCTAGAGTTGTAGTATTGGGCCGTTCGCTGTTGGTATCTCGCCATGCGGACCCGGGCAACCTCTCTTGTCTCTTCGATGAGGTCCAAGTTGCTCCTGAGCTGGGAAGAATTGGTGTCGGGGTCGTAATGCTCCACCCTTGGAGAAGGCAGGCCGATCTCCAACGGGATGACGGCCTCAGTGCCGTATGCTAGGTTGAAGGGGGTCTCTCCCGTGGGCAGTCGGAACGTGGTCCGGTACGCCCAAAGGACATTGTACAAGTCCTCGACCCACTGTCCTTTGGACCGATCAAGCCTAGCCTTGAGCTCCTACAAAATAGTGCGGTTAGTTACCTCAGTTTCCCCGTTTGTCTGGGGGTGAGCGACTGAGGTGAAACGGTGATCAATGCCGAGCTCAGAGCAAAATTCCCTGAAATGAACATTGTCAAATTGTCGACCATTGTCAGATATAAGGATACGGGGTAGTCCGAATCTGCAGATTATGGACTTCCACACGAAGTCTCGCATCTTTTGCTCGGTGATCCGGGCGACGGGTTCGGCCTCGACCCATTTGGTGAAGTAGTCGATGGAGACGACCAGAAACTTTCTCTGTCCGGTGGCCAGGGGAAAGGGCCCCAGGATGTCGATCCCCCATTGGGCAAACGGCCAGGGGGCGATGATGGAGGTCAGCAGAGCTGAAGGTCGGCGCTGGACATTGGCGTTTCGCTGGCACCGATCGCACTTCCGGACGAAATCCGTTGCATCCTTTTGGAGTGTGGGCCAATAATATCCTTGTCGCAGGACCTTATGGGCTAATGCCCGACCCCCCAGGTGATTTCCGCAGATCCCTTCATGGACCTCTCGGAGGGCATAGTCCGCCTCGGAGGGGCGGAGGCATCTGAGAAGGGGAGAAGTAAATGATCGCCGGTAGAGTCTATTCTCGTATAAGACATACCGGGGGGCCTGGCGCTTGATTCGGCGAGCTTCCGTCTCGTCGTGAGGTAGGGTTCCGTCCTGAAGGTAGCAGACGAGCCCATCGATCTAGCTTGGCTCGGAGTCGATGCACATGGTGGGCTCGGGTTCCTCCGTGCTGGAGATCCAAAGATACTCGAGCGCTGTTCCCTTGGGAAGCTCGCTCATGCGGGAGGTTGCCAATTTGGATAGCTGGTCTGCCCTGAGGTTTTCCGCTCTGGGGATGTATTGAATATTGAAAGAATTCAGGGCAGATATGAGTTCCCGCACCTTTTGGAGATACTTTTGCATGGATGGATCTTTAGCTTCGAAGTCTCCTTGGACCTGGTTCACTACCAGCTGGGAGTCGCTGAAGGCCGTCAGGTCTTCCACTTTTAGTTCTTTTGCCAGCTTGAGCCCGGCGATGAGAGCCTCATACTCGGCCTCATTGTTCGAGGCCGAAAATTCGAGGCGCAAAGCTTGCTCTGCCACCACTCCGTCTGGACTGGTGAGGATGAGTCCGGCCCCGCTACCCTCCGAGGTCGAAGACCCGTCCGAGTGCAGGACCCATGGCTGCCTCGGGGCCTCCTCTAAGGATTCGGGTGGCCTCTCGGAGTCGTCCGGAAGGGTGCACTCCACGATGAAGTCGGCGAGTATCTGAGCTTTGATAGCCGGCCTGGGCCGATATTCGAGGTCGAATTCTCCGAGCTCGACCGCCCATTTGGCGATCCTCCCCGCACGATCCGACCTCTGTAGTATTTGCTTCATAGGCTGGTCGGTCAATATAGCTATCGTGTGGGCTTGGAAGTAAGGCCTGAGTCTCCGAGCCGAGATGATGAGAGCGAAGATGGTCTTCTCAAGTTTAGAATATCGGGTCTCAGGATCCCTGAGAACCCGGCTGGTGTAATAGACCGGCTTTTGGAGCTTGTCCTCTTCCCGGACGAGGACTGAGCTTACTGCAGCTGGGGAGACAGCCAGATATAAGTAAAGGACCTCGCCTTTCTGGGGCTTGGTGAGCAGCAGGGGAGAGGCCAGAAGGCTCCGAAGCACTTCAAAGGCCTGCTGGCATTCTTCTGTCCACCGGAAGTCTCTCGGCCGTTTAAGGCTCTTGAAGAAGGGGAGGCATCGCTCGGCTGACCGAGAGACGAACCTTCCCAGGGCGGCAACCCGCCCCGCGAGCCGTTGCACCTCCTTAACTGTCTTTGGAGGCGACATCTCTTGCAGTGCCCGGATTTTCTCCGGGTTGGCTTCAATTCCGCGCTGGGTCACTATGAAACCCAGGAACTTGCCCGAGGTGACCCCGAACGCGCACTTCGCCGGATTGAGTTTCATTTGGTACCTTCTGAGTTTGGCGAATGTCTCGTTGAGATCGGCTATGTGGTGCTCCGCCGCTCGGCTCTTTACCAGCATGTCGTCCACATAGACTTCCATGTTCCGGCCGATCTGGTCTTTAAAAATTTGGCTGACCAGTCTCTGATATGTGGCCCCAGCGTTTTTCAGGCCAAAGGGCATCACCTTGTAGCAGTAGGTGCCCTTGTCGGTGATGAAGGCCGTCTTCTCCTCGTCTTCTGGCGCCATTCGGATTTGATTGTACCCTGAAAAGGCGTCCATAAAGGTTAGCAGCTGGTGTCCTGAAGTGGAGTCGATGAGTTGGTCGATGCTCGGGAGGGGGAAGCTGTCTTTCGGGCAGGCGTTGTTCAGGTCGGTATAGTCCACGCACATACGCCACTTCCCGTTGGCCTTCTTTACGAGGACTACGTTGGCGAGCCAGTCCGGGTAGGAGACCTCCCGGATGAAGCCGGCCCCGAGGAGTTTGTCCACCTCCTCAGCCGCAGCTCGTTGTCGTTCCGGGGCGGAGCCTCTTTTCTTCTGCTTTACAGGCCTGCTGGTCGGTCTCACTTGGAGTCGGTGGACCATGACCTCAGGGTCAATTCCTGGCACGTCCACGGGCGACCAGGCGAAGACGTCAGCGTTGTCCCGCAGGAAGCTGACGAGGCAATCCCTCTCGCGGGCGCCGAGGCCGGAGCCGACCTGCACAGTTAGATTGGAAAAATTTTCTTGTAGTGGGATTTGAATAAGGAGCTCACCGGGCTCTACTTGCTTCTTCCAGAGGATGTCCCTCGCATCGAGGGTTTCTATGGGCAGCGAAGGGCCCATCGGGTGGTCCGGCGCCTCGGCTGGTTGCTTTACTGTGTGGGCCGCCATGTAGCATTGCTTGGCGACCAGCTGGTCTCCGCAGACCTCGCCTACTCCTTGGTCGGTGGGGAACCACATGAGCAAATGGCGAGTTGAAACCACGGCTCGAAGGGCATTTAGTCCTGGGCGCCCAAGGATGGCGTTGTAGACCGAGGGCAGACGGACCACCAGGAGGTCCATCCTCACTGTGCTCTCCCGGGGGGCGAGGCCGACTGTGACAAGGAAGCTAGCCTCACCTTCAACCGGGACTGCATCTCCGGTAAACCCAACCAACGGGGCATTGACTCTCCGGAGATGTCCTTCTGTCAATCCCATTTTTTGGTAGGCATGATAATACAAAATGTTGGCTGAGCTTCCATTGTCAACTAGGACACGCTTTACATCAAACCTATTTACAATCATAGAGATGACCACAGCGTCATCATGGGGGGTTTCGACCCCTTCTAAATCCTCATCCGAGAACGAGATGACTTCACCAGTACGTGGGCGCTTCGGGGGTGCTTCCAGGGCGGCCGTCCCTGCCGAGGCCCGCCCGATCATGTTGATGGTGCCGGCGATGGGCCTGTTGTCGCGCGGATTTTCGGTTGGTGCGACATTCTCCGCCGGCCTCCTTTCCTCAGGTCGGTTCCTCACGAACCGGTTGAGTACTCCCCGTCGGATGAGCGCTTCTATCTCATCCCGGAGTTGGTAGCAGTCCTCCGTGTCGTGCCCACGATCTCGGTGGAAGCGGCAATACTTCCTGGGATTCCGGGGGAATCCCGTGTCTCGCATAGGAGGCGGGGGTCGGAAGAAGTCCCGACCCTCGATTTCCATCAGAATTTCGGCCCGGGGAGCGTTGACGGGTGTGTAGTTCTCGTACTTTCCCGGGTACGTCCGAGGCCGTGGTGGGGACGTCGGCCGAGGAGGGGTCCTTTGCTGAGATCGCCTCTGCTGTCGGGGCGGACTTCTCAGTCTGGGGAGGTTCTTCTCTCGGCGGGGGGATCGGCTCCTTTGTCGGCCGCGCTCCTCGCGGCGTTTCTTCTGCTTCTTGGAGGCGGGCTCAATTGCCCCCCGCCTGGATGCAACTGCCTCCTCGGCCTTGGCATACTTCCGGGCTCGGGCCAACATTTCAGTGAAGTCGGCCGGGAAGCTCTTCTCGATGGAGAAGAGGAATCGGTAGGAGCGAACCCCAGTCTTCAGAGCCGACATAGCCATCGACTGGTCTAGCTCGCGAACCTCCCATGTGGCGGCGGTGAAGCGGTCCAGGTACTCCTTGAGGGGCTCCCCCTCTTTCTGTTTGATGTCGAGGAGGGAGTCTGACATCCGTCGCTGGCGCCGGCTGGCAGCGAAGTTGGTGGCAAACTGCCTGCCGAGCTGCTCAAAAGAGGACACCGTATTCGGCTTCAGCCCAGAAAACCAAAGCCGAGCGGTCCCTCGGAGGGTCGCTGGGAAGGCCTTGCAGAGCATGGCCTCCGAGGACCCTTGTAGGGCCATGAGGGCCCGATAGTTCTCCAGGTGGTCGAGAGGGTCGGTCGTCCCGTTGTAGGGTTCCACCTGAGGCATTTTGAACCTCGCGGGAACCGGCCCATCCTCGATCTGGCGGAAGAAGGGGGACTTGGTGGTGAACTCAAAGTCTCCCTCTTGTCTTGCCTTCTTGCTGTGGAGCGCCGCAATCTGACGCTCCAGATGCTCAACTTTCCGGTCGAGCTCCCCCACCCGTAGGATTGTCGCTGTAGTTTGCGCCGGCTCACAGTGATCTGGGGCTGACTCTGCCTCAGAAAGTTGGGGCCTCCGATCGAAACCTTCTCCCGGTAATTCCCTCCGGGGAGAAGCTCGTTCTCCGTTGTTGGCTCTAGAAGAGCCATGCAAGTTTTGGCTTGGGAGAACCGGGCCGTTGGGGAGACACTCCGGCGGGGCCTGAGCCCGTGGAGGGAGCGTAGGCAAAGCTTCCTCGCGCCGCAAACTCTGAACGGCGGCGGCCAGGGCCTGGACTTGCTGTACCAAGGCGTCGAACTGTTCCGGCTGGACCAGAGGAACTGGGTCAGCCGGAGTTGGAGAATTCTGGACAGAGTGTCCAGGGCTTTGCGGGGGACGCCGGGAGATGTTAGAGGCTCCCTTACTCCTCAACTTCATGACTGCTACTCGGGCCCTTCCTCTAGCGCCAACTGTTGCTGGAAATTGGACCCGGGGGCGGTCTTCGGTCGAGGAGAGGGGGCGGCGATGAGTTCTCACGGCGGGGCGGTGGTCCGTCGGCGAGCGGCGTCCTCCGTCTGGAGCGGTCGGAGAGAAGGGGCGGCAGGTCCTCGCGGCGAAGCGGCGATCCGTCAGTTGGCGGCGTCCTCCGTCCGGGTGCCTGCACACGAACCGGTGGCCGGGTTTTCCGGCGCCGGCCCTCCGACGCTCAAGTCAGGGAGGGGGCAAATAGTGTAGAAAGGGAGATAAATAATGTCTGTAGAGTGTATCAATCTTCCAACCCCCTCCTGAGAGGCCAAGGCTCCCTTTTATAGGCGGGGGTCGGTTTACCTGCGATGTAACAGGGCAAGGCCGTAGTACGGCTCGGCATGTTGTTCAGGTCGGCGCATGGTCAGGCGAATCATTGCTCTGATGTCGGCGGTGAGGGCGTCGTATAACCCGAACTAGCACGCTGTCAGACGAATTATTGCATTGGTGTCGGAGGTATGGCCGAGATCGGAGACTTATCATAGTTGACTAGACTCTGCTGGGCTGATTTGCCGTGGAGAGCTGAGAGTCCGTAGATGACAGGAGCCATGCGCATTTATGGTGGAGTAAGCCGGAGATCCGCATTTATTGTGGAGTAAGCCGGAGATCCGCATTTATTGTGGAGTAAGCCGGAGGGTTACAGCGACCATGCGCAATAAATGTCAGGGTATGGTCCTCGGCCAGACCTCTGAGGCGCACGGCCGTAGTAGGTGGCTGACAAGAGTAGACCTCGAACATCGGGGTTTTTCTTGGGTCGGAGGTCTCGAGGTCGGGCGTTCCGAAGTCGGACGCCGACTTCGGCCGTCCGGGGTCGGAAGTTGTACGGCTTCTTAGGGGCATTTATGTCATTTGGGAAAAAATCTTATTCCCCCCAACAGATATCATCCCAAATAACCTGCTTCAAGGCTTCAATTCCCTTTGTAATGATCCACTAAAAGAACAGAGTCCATAATATTTTGTTTTATTTAATCTTCTGACGTTGTTCCCCTCTCCCAACCTTAGCAAAGAGTTCTCTACCTTTCTTTCATTTCCTTAATGAAGTCAGGTGACGCTGCTCCTCTTCCTTCTCCCAAAGACAAATTTAAGTTGTCGCTACTTCTCGAGAAGCAAAAAAACACAATCACCAGTTGTTGTTACAACTTTGTTCATATTATTTTTTGCTCTTCTTTACAATCACTTAACTAAGCTTTGTTTAACATTCGATGCACCACATTATTACTACCATCTTATGGGTCTAGGACAAAATTTTAAGAGTTCTCCAGCCCAAAACTTTAAACTAATCTTTTTTACTATCAGGATGGTCTCTATCGATATTACAACACTGATTCAATTACAAAAAGCCCCCACCTAAACCCTTAGATCTTGCTAATAATAACAAGATTTAGAACAAACCTACCAACCTGCTCAAGATCTAGAACAAACTAGCTTTGGACAAGGCAGAACTAGATTCTAGCATAATGATTTCATATCTTCAAAATTTATTATTGACACTATATGAATCACTCCATTTGAGTCTCCAAGTCATTTGACATCATGTTACCTCTACTGCTAACAGGGGATGGCTTAGATGTTTCAAGAATAATGGCATCATGTCAGCGCCCTCAACTGAATCACCAATGCATGCACATGCCATGATCAGCATGCTGCAGGATTTGTCTTTCTGCTATTCAAAGGAGATGTACCATAACTGCCTACCAACTTTCACTTCAAAAGAGTCTTCGCCTATATGGCCAACCATTCTGGGAATACTCTTTGGGTAGGGGAGAGTGGGATACCTGGTGCGCTCTGGTCCTCTGGAACCTATTATTTTTCGACTTTTTTAGCTGTATATATCCATACTCGTAATGTATGATACATCCATCTTACTACAGTTGTGTGATCACCCTTTCCTCGCAGCAAATGACATTCAGCTATTGATGACAACAGTTCATAGTAATAATTCTTCTCCCCTTCTATATGACTCTTATGTATCAATCTGCATGTTTTCTTTTTTTCTGTCTTTTTTTTTTTTGATTGCCTTGATCAGGCCAAGCATGGCTACAGCACCATGTAAAGCACTATTTAATTTAGATACGGCAATATATGCTGGTTGAAGCCCAATTTGTGGAAGCTTAGGCTGCCCTGTGCCCATTAAAACAAGACAGCAAAAAGCTGAAGGTCATTCGAGGACTCTCACAAACCCCCAAAAAAGAACACCTAATGATTAATATTTTTCTTTTGAAATATGACAATAAATATTTGAAAGAAAAAAAAGAAGAAGAAAAAAGTTGCCAACTTTGCAGTGACCATTATTGCATGAACTACTAACCTAAACAAAAGCTACTTAGCTTCCCATTTCACCCTCGACAGTTCTGGCGATGAAGCTAATAGTGAGGTACAAGACATTAGCCATCATTGTTTGTCCATGAAACTTTAAACCAACCATGGGCATTATTCAGTCCATTGCAGCCTTGTGTGTCCCTACTTTTACTGTTCGCAAATAAGAGCACCATCTTGGAATCCTCGTACCCTGATTAACACCTCACCACTTGCCCTCAATGTCAAAATTATTGCTAAATTGAGTGCTTATTCAGTAATGACCCTTTGCACCAACTAATTACTGTAATGATAACCATGATGAGTTGAGCGCAATCCTCGTCTTTTGGAAGACATGAAGGCTGGAAACAATCAACATGATTCAGCTCCTCCTTTGCATGGGACTCAGGATATGTTTTGAGTCTCCTTCCCTCCTCTTCTCTGGCATTGTTGCTTCAAAAGTTGCTCTTAACCCTGACTGAAAAAGTAAAGCTGTTGTTAACCATTATTGCGAAGAGGAGGTTTCGATACAAGTATCACAAAAATACAAAGAAATTTCAAGAAGACAAAATTATTATTATGTTAACATCATTGTTTCATGTGCAACAGAAATATGAACTTACAAGAGCAAAATTTTTATATTTAATTCACAATATATACTGTCATATAATTCCCACTTTGACAATTACCACTATGTTGGTCCTGTATATAGTGGTTGCTATAATGTTGTTATTGCCGTCAATGAACGCATGCATGCATGCACGCACGCACGCACAAATGAATGAAAGAACGCACACATGTGCAAGCGAGCATGCAACCGGTGGTTGGGGCTGGGGGTTTGAACGATGAGAGAGCATCATCCAAACTTGTAACTGTAATCATCAATCGATAAATACCATCAAATTCTTAGCACCTAAAATAGATTTTAAAAAAAGAAAAAAAAAAACACCAGACCAAAAATGCTGAAAACTAAAGAGGCAATGCAAACGAGACAAGCATGGATATCTCCAATGATTTCGATGTAGGGCTTAGAAGGTTACAAGCAATACAAAAAAGTCTTGCTAGGATCATGTCTACACTCCATTTCTTTGCTAAACAATCAAATTGTGCAGGAAAAAATTCACATACACACATGACCCACACCCTTAGTCACTTAATACGTAGGCACAGTGATGCTTCTGTAGCTCACCGGGTGTAGAGGGCTATCATTTAAGAAGGCTAATGCCCATCTTCTTACTAATGGACTCAACATAATTTTCTGTGACAGGTAAGCTCTATCACTTAAATGGCCATGGTTAACACACCATTAGTATCTGATAAGGACTTTGTCCGCCAATTATGTTGGCCATTGAGATCAACGGCCACCATGGCAGTCAAAGAAGGCCATAGGCTTCCCTATAATAATACCACTATTTCACTGGAATTTTTTAATCCAAGAGGCGGATGTTACCGTACCATAAAATA
The DNA here is from genome assembly GCF_051530095.1 of Phoenix dactylifera. Taxonomy (NCBI): domain Eukaryota; kingdom Viridiplantae; phylum Streptophyta; class Magnoliopsida; order Arecales; family Arecaceae; genus Phoenix; species Phoenix dactylifera. The sequence continues at coordinate 4,200,859 of NC_143191.1, forward strand.
ATATTCATCGTGCATTAGAAGAATGATAGCTTCAGCCCTGTGAGTGTTCGCCACTCCCCAATGAAATCTTAAAAGACCAACATGGTCTTAAAATCCTCTCAAGCATCCCATTCTCCAAAAACCCACGGACACCTCTCTCCATTTATCCTTTAATTAAAGGCAAGCTGAGGCTATTGGGCAAGTTTGTTCTTATGCGAAGCAGCTAAAGGGACTAAGCCCCACCTTGAAAGCCTAAAACAGGGAAGAAAGAGAAGCATAAAAAGACTAATTGTGTAGTGGATAGAGAGATATGGACGGGTACTAAAGGAAATCCATCATTCCATTGCTTGGAAGGGATGAAACCCAAGCATGGGGACTCGTACGGAGTGTGCGTTGGGCAGTTGGAGAAATCTCTCGACTTGTTTAATCTACTAAGCATTTGTCTTTCACTTAAACAAAGCGGTCTAGAAGCCCACCACCCACAGTTAAACAGCCAATAATGCTTTCCATAACTTTTATATTAAAGTAGTAGGTACATGGAAATTATTCTTCATGATTAACTTGGAGCCCTTTCCTTAATGGTACGTGATATACCAACAAAAAGTTACTAGCTGAAAGAAAAAGGCCACTACTAATGAGAAGAGAATAAGAAGCAAAGAGTGCACTCAAATCTAAAGGGCCCTCTCTTCCACCCCTCCCTCCTTTTGAAGGAGAAATCCAATCAAGTCAGTCAACTTAGATTGCCCTTCCCTCCCTCAGTCCAGCCCACTCCATACAAAGATGCAGCACCTAGAACAATTAAAAAGGCGACAACCTACCTCAAAGCAAGAAATACAGCAAGAAGGCGGAACCACTCCCTGCTCTCCTCTAAGAGAGAGAAAGAGAGAGAGAGAGAGAGAGAGAGAGAGAGAGAGAGAGTAATGAATAGGATTCATGAGGTGGGTTTTCCAAATTCCATGACTTCTCTTCTTTCTGGCACTAAACAATGCGAAATGGCAGATTCCCAATCATCCCTTCCCCTCCACAGGAGACACCCATCATTGCTCTCAATCCATCCCTTTCAAACTTGGGAAGCTGAGCTATCGAGCGGTTCCACCTCCTTAAATCCCCTCCTCTTCCTCCTCCTCCTCCTCCCGGTCCTCAATTCACTCCCATCCATCAACCAAACCTCCAGACCCAATAACACCACTGCTCTCTCTCTCTCTCTCTCTCTCTTTTTCTCCCGATGAAGCCTTCTTGTACCACTGCCGGTAACTTCTACTCCTACCTGACCCATGGCCTTGACGACCTCGACCGCTCCTTTTCGTCGAACGCCTTCATGTCCCTCCAATTCCTGCAGCATGCCGCGACTCTCCTGCGCTCCCTCCACTCCCACCTCACCCACCTCGTCCAGAAGCTCCACCTGCCCGTCGGAGAGAAATGGCTCGACGAGTATATGGACGAGAGCTCCCGCCTGTGGGACGCCTGCCATGTGATCAAGCTCGGCATCTCCGGCATCGAGAATTACTGCTCCGCCGGTGCCGACATGGTCTCCTCGCTCGATGAGTGGCGCCGCAATCCCACTCCCCATCTCACTCGTCAGGTCTCCTATCAACTCCTTCCTTTCTTTCGATCCAATTCTGTATACAGGTAGCTAAACGTTCCAAGATGCTTCCTTTCTAGGTCATGAGGGCGATCTCGGTGTGCCGGAGAGAAGCCATGGGCTTGGAGGAGGAGAACAGGGTATTGGTGGAGACCAGGGTGGAGCCGCTATCGCTCCGATTTGACGACAGGGGGCCCATGGAGTCCAAAATTAATGGCTTCAATGGTTTCAGGGGAGTACTGAATGCGTTAAGGAATGCCAGCTCGTTCCTGCTGGTCATCTTGCTAACGGGATCGGTCTCCTGCTGGCCGAAACTGAGCTGCCACCATGCCATCATCGAGAGCTCGCTCTTCTTCGGCTCAGGATACATGGTGTCGATGGCAAGGCTGCAGCAGAGGGTGGTGAGGGAGATGGAAGGGATGAATGGCCGGCCGGGAATTCTGATGTATGAGTTCCAGAGGGCGAGGGCAGCGACAGAGGAGCTAAGGGAAGAGCTGGAGAAGGGAGGGGGGATGGGTTGTGATTCTGAGGGGGTTGCGGGAGGTCTGAGAGAGAGGGTTGAGGGCTTGAAGGGCTGGTTTGGGATGTTGAGGTCTGGAACTGAGAGTCTGGTAGGGCAGTTGGATGATTTCTTTGATGAGATTGTAGAAGGCAGGAAGAAGCTCTTGGACCTGTGTAGTCACAGGTAGGCTGGAGAGAGAGAGAGAGAGAGAGAGAGAGAGAGAGAGAGCTTAATGGCAAGGAAGGAGGAAGGAAGAAAAGGATTTTGATTGTTCTACATGTGCTTTATTTTGTTTTCCAGTTTTATTGAAATTACTGTTTTAGCTTTTAGATTTCTTCGAGACCTTCAGAAAAACTATATATGCAGTAGATAAATGTCTCTTACAAACAGGTTGAGGTGCTATGAAAGTAACTTGCCACGAAGAAATGGACTCTATTGTGAGAAAGAAACTTGGATACAAGGAAAGTAGGATTTTGTTTGTTTTCCGACAAGACAAAGCTGGACTCTACTGCGGAAACATGGGAATCCTGAGATGTTAAAGAAGACAAGAAAGAGTTTAACAAAACGAAAAAAGAACACAAGAAAGTAACTTTTTCTTCTTCTCTTTCCTTTCTTTGCCTTCTCTTTCATTGCTTTTAATGATCGCCTTCTTTCTTACTTGCCATCATTAATGATTTCACTAGAGCAAGAATAAAAGAAAGGCGAGCTGGAGATTCCTTGTTCCTTGAAAATTAAATTTAAAAAAATGAAAGGAAAAAAAAAGATGAGAAGGCACTGTACCCGTGGAAGCTTTTTGTCTGCTTCAGAACCGATGGTGAAAATGATAAAAAGCTTTCTGGAAGCCTGATGCTGTATAGAAACGAGAGAGAGAGAGAGAGAGAGAGAGAGAGAGAGAGAGAGAGAGAGCGACCATGCCAGCTGAAAAGGAAAAAAGCTTCCCAGCACCACTCGATCTAAAATCGTGTCCTCTTCAATCTTCATCGCAGAACATATTTGAACTCAAATATATTAAATTTAAATCATTCGATATTCAGAGAGTGCATAAACACAGAAATAAAAAAGATTCATCTTATAGCAACGGAAAACCATAAGAGGACGAGAGTGAAAAACTTTTTGCTTTGGACTAACAGCATATTCTTCAAATTAAAAACCCTGGAGGAAGCTATAACTGATCCCACCCTCACCAGAGTTGGAAGTTTAAGGGCATCCGGAAGACATACTTCCATTATATAGCCTATTATCTACTGATATCTTCTACAATAAAAATAAAATAAAATATCCACTGTCAGCATATTGTTATTCCAAAACACCATTGAATTATCCTAGGAAACAACTGAACGAGAGTGACTGTAACACTAGAAAGATATTCTTTGATAAAAGACTTGTTCTATAAGATATATACAAGAAACTATGCAGAAATTACAATTGCATACCTCGTAAAGTTATAAACCCGTAATTGCATCACTAAGAGGCTCTAACGGCTGCTATTTTGAAAATGCAAACTTTGTCCACCATAAGGGAAAGGAACGATTCTCCTCGAACAAAACCATATAATGGTATAGATATTTAACATTTAATCTTCAAATATAGTAACCACAAGAAGTAATTAAATTTCAAGGACCTGTTTCAAGAGATGATGCATCCATCAATGAACAAAATATGAAACAAAAAAAGGCATCTCGGTGCATAAGACTCCCACCACTGCTAGGTCTTTAGAGGGTCGAAAGTATACAGCCTTATCCCCACAAGCTTAGAAATTGTTTTCACATTTCAGACCAATGACACTCAAATCGTGATAGAGCAACTTTACCATTGCGCCCAAGGCCTGCCCTCTAATTGAAAGTCTGAAGCAGATACATTACATTACTATTGACAATAAGATTGGCTGAAATTCAGTTTCTTGCATGTAAGCATAGAATAACATGATAAACAGAACAATTTCAAATTCAAGAATCTCAAGATCATGACTAATGCCATAAATTTTTAGATAAGTTTCTGTAAAAGTAGGGCATGGGCATGATGATAGCATCTCAACTATCTTGCAGAGTATTGGCAATACATAAACCTGAAAACTTTGGCTAATTCTCATGTGAGGGCAAACTGCTGTATATTTACTGTAAGGTAAATTGATTGTAATTACAATGAAATATGTTGACTAGCATCATGTGTACAGCAACATTCTTACAATTTAATATGTGCTTGAAAGGTAGAGAAGGAAAAGAAATTGTAGCAAAATGTAAGTCAGAAAAATTTCAGTTAGAACAAGTCTATAGAACTAAATCTGTGAAAACAATAATGAAAAATTTTGTATTGATAATTGAAAAAAGGGATATAAGTTAAAAGGGTAAGGTAACATGGGCATCATCCCATTACCATTTCCAATGACTGCTTCAAGCTTTGACTTTTTTGGTCAAATGCATAAATGTTGACATTGCGATGCAGAAGAATCACATATGGAGAGAAAATGTCGAGGAATTCCAGTATGGACTCCAAGAATGTTTTTGAAATACTCATGTGTCAAATCCTGGCATAGCAAACTGCAAGGCAAAAGTCTCAACATGATTACAAAGCTCCATAACATCGTTGTTCTTCTGAAGGCCCATAAGAAAATCTTTTTGCAACTTCCCATGTTCCTTCTGAATTGTGCTTGCAATCTGCGCAGCCCTAATAAGAAACTCAGCAATCACCTCAAAATCTCCCTCTAAACAACCTCTTGTGGTCATAGCAGGAGTACCTGAAGGAAGCAAAACTAAGAGAAAATTGCAAATGCTTTCCAACACATTGAAATATAAATTAATATGAAAGTCAGTATCATAACTTACCTATCCTCACTCCTCCAGGAGAAATTGCACCATTATCACCATATATGGGAGTTTTATTCAAAGTAATGTGGCAAGCCTCACAGACCTTCTCAAAGTTCTTTCCTGTCCAAAATGAAAAGGAAGCTTTAAATCAGATAAACAAAAAGTATTGTATCACATAAACCTAGAATATCAAGCCCTACCTATCAAATCAATTGATCACCCTCTTCACAGAGGATAAAATCTGCATCACATCGGCTTAATTAATGAGTAAGAATATGAAAAACCTAATGTTCTTGATAAGTAGACTATGATAACATTCACATGTGACGCAGACAGCTCAGTATGTAATTTAAGGACTTTCTAATTTTTGGTACAATGCTTAACTGCCTCAGTATGTTTGAAGTTCGTTATTTAGAAAATTGCAGAGGATTATTAAAAATTTATTTCAGGATCAAATGCATGTGCTATTTCCTGGGAAGCATAATTTCAGCATACACATAGCTTGAGGCTTGTAAGCAGCAGAGGTTCAAGCTCTGTCAAGACTAATCAAGTGTTTGATACATCTTTTCCTTAAACAATATAGTCTGGATGAGCAAACCTTAAATTTGGAAACTACGAGTATTTGGATACAGATCTGGATTTTGGTGTAACATGGGACCAATATAGTGGTAGTTTTGAGAAAAGTAGTGTTGGGACTGCATTAATCAGTAGGGTTCCATGGCTAAGGATGGAGCAGAAATAGATACCTTGCTATCAAAATAAGAAAATGGCAAAAGGTCCTTGGATTGGTTTGTCAAAATTTGAGAGCAATGACTACCTAAGGATTGTTCTACTTTGGTTAGAATCGGCTTGCTGAATGAATCCTCAGAACATAAGGTTAAGCATCCAAGGAACAACAGTTAACATTTCAATTGCAGAGCCACATCAGTTAACCTAGGAGCTGAAATATTTAGACCAAAATTAGCTGGTCATATTGGTTGATCAGGTGGTAGGTTTCATACAGTGTCAAGCAACTTCTGTTAATTATGAAAAAATTAGTTTAATCAGGATCTGATAAGCTTAGGAAGAGGGTATAGTCATGGATTTTCCTGTTCCAATCCCACATTAAGTTTTTGTTGTTTAAATTGTCAAAAAAAGGGGAAAAAACTCAGATAAGATATACTGCCTGCATGACTCATGTCCAAAAACCAGTGGTCTTTCAGATTTATATTTGCATTTTAGTTTACACCAGATTCGGATTCAAATTTAGATGAAAATATATGTGCTCATATCTGTGTAGTTTCTAATTCTTCACAAGTTGCACTCAGATAGTATTTCAAGGAATGAAGTAACGTGGTTTCATGGCAGTGACATGGTACCTACTGTACCACGCGATCCCATGTCAATGCTTGGCATGCTTGTTAGGCACTGGCACAACAGCACAAAAGTGCTGGCATGCAACCTGTACCATGCCATTGCTACATTGCAGTAAGACACTGACACTGTTTAGATTTTAGAAAGCACAACAAAAGAAATATGAAAGAAAAAAAAATAAATGATTGATAATGGAATAGATTAACACTGATTAACAACCACTCCTTCAGGTAATAGAAGGCACTAGAAAAATCCCTAATTTGATCATAAAAGAGAAGCAACTCTCCATTGTTCGGCATTCCATTTAACCCAAGCAATGTGTCAATCTCCTACAGGGTCGACCATAGGGAGAACAATAAGAGAAACAACTTTGACCACGCCCCAGAAAAATACATAAAGCAGAGCATGCAGTCCTTAGAAAAAGGATAGTCCTTTTAACCATGTATGGAAGTTACTGGTGAAGTACAATTCAAATAAACATGTACTAAATTTTTCACGTTTGAAAAATTTCAAAATATCATGTTTTTATTTGACAGCGGTTTTCCTACGTGTCCTTCAAAAGGTATTCCAACATGTTCATGAGACTGATGTCAGATAAAAGAAGAAAAACAATTATACATGCTGCATACCTGTCAACCCAAAAGTTCTTAGATCCCAGAGTAGCAAATGGTTATCTGTACCCCCAGTGGCTAATCTGCATTTTCTTCTTAGCAAAGCTGATGCTAATGCTTGAGCATTTTTTTTAACCTGTTGGATGTATGCTTTATATTCAGGTGTCGCTACTTGTTTCAAAGCTATTGCCAATGCTGCAATATGATTATTGTGAGGTCCTCCTTGCATTGAAGGGAAAACAGCAAAATTTATCCTATCTTCAAAATCATATTGATCACTTTCATCTGCTTGGCCAAAAAAAATTCGTTGCTTCCTCGTTTTTCTTCCTTTCCTGAAAAAAATTATACCACCCCTAGGACCCCGCAGGCTTTTGTGAGTGGTTGAAGTAACAATATCACAATAGTCAAAGGGGCTACGGCACTCCTGCATGTAAAAACCCCAAAGAAACGTTACTAATGACATATATTCAGCAACCAAAAAATATATCTTATGTACTTTCTGCTTAGACAATGAACATAGAAATTTGAAGAACATTGAAACATCAACCATTAATAGCCAAAAAAACTACAAGTTTGCTAATCAAGAAAAAAAAAGTTGATGAACCTATCAATTGTGTACAAGGAAAAAACAAAATTGAACATTATCCCATTCCCATTTGATGGAAGAAAAAGGCTGAGCAACTTTATTGTTACTCACGTTATTGGTTTAATCTCTAAGGAGTCCAAAAGTTTAGAAATTTAATGTAATCATACTTTAAGAAAAATATCTAAAGAATTCCTCGTTTAGTTGCATAAGAGTTCCATCATAGTGATATCTAATAGTTATAGTTCTATGTAAAGTGGCCTATTCAAAAGTTGATTTATCTAGGTAATGGCTGTTTAATTTTAGTCTATTATCTTTCAGTGTCATCTAAAATGGAAATTTTCCTCTTGTTCTCCCTTTGTCATCAGTAATTATCTCATACCCTCAACATGTTCTCATCAGGCTAGCATTCCATACTAAACACAAAACATGTTAGTTACAAGGCCCGCCATCTCGTTGCCAGACTCAATAACAATACCATCCTAGTACAGTGTCAGTACGCCCAGTATTGAGGTCAATTCGGCATACCAACATTTGGTACATTCCAGTACCTTGTACCAAAGTACTGGTAAGGTACAGTATGCTTAGTACGCAGGGGTACCAACCTATGCGGCATACTTAGTATCAAAAACAAAGATCTGTTTAAAACAACCCCCCTTGAAAAAAAGAAGAGTGACTCATTAAGGATCATAGAGCAAAGTAAGAATGAATTATGCTAAGCTCAAAAGAACAATTGAAAAAAGGATATATAAAGATCGAGCAATTTGAGAGGTTCATGCACCTCTTCTCCATGACGATGAAAAAAACAATAGTGTCAATATCATCCATTTTACTTGAGGATGTAATATAGGTCCATGTAAATCTACTTTGGCTAAAAAAGAGGTTAGACCACACCTCAAAAAAATTCAAAAGAGCACAATTTCAATGCTTCTATTCATTTGGTACTCATTACAAATCCAAACAATATATTTCTCTTAAATAGACTCATTTGATCCCGCCATCCATCCTTGTTGATTCATCATAGGGGTGGCAATTTGTTGGGTTGGATCAGGTCAAAAAACCCTCAACCCATACCTAACCCATTTATAATCGGGTTTTAAAAAATAAACCCATGCCCTAGCCATACATTGTTATATGGACCCATAAGGACCTGCCAACCATTTAGTGTTTCACTCGTCGATTGTATTTATTAATAAATGAAAACAAAATAAGGCCAAAGATGGTAGGGCATCCAAATAAAGTGAGAAAGTGAAAGAAGAAATTAAAACAAGAGAGCAAATATCACAAATCCTAAACATATTACACCTTCCACTTTTCCTATATTATATTTTATTCATTCCTTAACTATTAATTGCACAGCCTTCCTAATCATTGAATCAGTCCTCTGCTAAGGATGGCCCATGATGAAACAAACATGATATTAGGGGTTTAAGGATGGATTTTCGGGATTTGTTCAACCCACGGTGACTTGTGAGGTTAATGGATCAAACACATAGCCAACCATTTATTTTTTTACAAAAAGGCCCACATCATAACCCTCTATTTCAATTGGTTTGGTGGGTCTGGGTGAAAAATTACCACTCTCAGTTCAACGAGATAAGATCCATCAATCCATGCCGATCCCAAGAAAAAAAGAAAGAAAACCTTTATGCATTAACATTGACTTTCCACATGAAAATATTGACCCTTCTTCATGGAGAATTTGGTGGCAATCCACATTTATAACTGGTGTTCGATGTTACAATTAATTGAGATTTATGAAGAATGATAAAAAGGGTTTAAACAGACAAAGCCAATTACAATGGGAGAGCATAGACCATTTGTGAACACTTTTGGTGGGTATCATCTAGTCAAGGGGCCCAAGGTTCAATAAGCTCCTATGAAATTGATAGGTTTAGCTAGATTGTCATGGAATCATCACTACATATTAATTGTAAAATTTAGACATGAAGGTAACTGCAGATGGGTAGAGATGAAACAATGACTGAGATTTCTTCCCATGGAAATTATGCAAGCCTTCTACGTACACTCCCAACACCCACAGGAAGGAAACAACCTGCGTCAAGATTTGAAAAGCAGCCACAATATGTGAGTGCCAAGCTACGGCATGGAACATATGAGGTATGCAAGAGCATCCAGAGATAGTGTTTCACAAATATTAAAAAATAATGAGGTTCATCAAAATAGAAAAGAAAAAAGACAAATCATGCAAACATTCAATAAGAAAAGATAAAATTTAGATTTTCCTACTTATTTGGGAGCCTATTTTGTACAGAATGACATGTCTAGCCTATATTACAAAACAACAGTTTTCAATTTGGAGAATATTCGATGTTGATTCCATCGATCATTTTCTTTATCACGAATGCCCTTCCACTTTCTCTATAATACACAACTAATTTCCATTTAAAACTCTAATTCCTATTTAAATAACTCCAGCTGTTTAAATTCGACTAACTTAGGGAGAGAAAACAAGAAATATTGGTTCTTAAGAAAAGGAAAGGAAAAGCAGTTGGATTCTAATCCCTACTCTTTAGGAAGGCAAGTTTCTGGCATACTCTTTCTCTCTAATCCAAACCCAGATTGAACCTAGTTCCCTAATTTAAGGATCAGAATATTAGGAAAAAATTACCAGAGTCCCACTTATTCTCTTTAGAGTTTATATATAATATTAATTAAACTTTTATATTTATGTTTTCTCAAACATGCCTTGCACTTGTCCAATTGCTTGTTAAAATAAAAACTAACAATATCCTCCCACATATTATGCCCAAGTACAAGTAGACTAATGAAACAAATAAATCTACAAATTATCAAATGAAGAAGAGGAGAGGAGAAGAATATGCAGTCATTAACATTGTGCCTAGGACACATATGCAGGATCTAGGACCTATGCACCTAATAACATGTTATGTGGCCCCACCACAGATGGGAACCACATTGCCTGATACAGTTCAGTTTGTTTAGTTATTAGACTCCATCCACATGTGCAAATGCATATACAGCTGCATAGGCCAGATTTTAAAAGAGTGACTTGTTCGATTTATATGAATAAGTTTTGTGGGCCAGCTAGGCAAATAGGAAACACAAAATTTGTCATAGTTCTACCAGCTGGTCCTCATCCTTTTGTTATGAGGAAATAGAATGTTGGGATTGGAAAAGGAATAATATATACAACAGGGAAAAGTACTGAAGTTTGATATCTTGCAAAAGGCTTCACCAAGCTAGAATACTCACCTATGTTACATGGTCTGGGTATATGATGTCAGGTGCAAATGCGTGTCTAAGAGTCAGATCCATTTAGTCCTGAAGCCTTAGGATATTGGGATCTGGCTTAAAAGGATCCAAAAATTGGGTGTAAGTGTGTGGACACTTGGATTTTAATGTATTATGATGATGAGAACCAGACCATGTTTTCTTTTAGTTCATAATATATTTTATACAACCTTATACCTTCCCATATACGTAGTTTTATTATAGACACACTTATTTTCATTCTTACATGTTATCACTTGTTTTGTGCATAGGTGAAGGACTTGAGTTAAATATTCAACAAAATAAGAGACCTGAAATGAACTTAATTGCCAATAGGTTCTAAATAGTAAACAAGCAATCCAGAGGCAACAAGTGCAAATTGTCTATCATGATTTAAATGATCCTGATTGATGGAATCCAAGCCACCCAACAATTAGTCTTCTCTTTCGTTTAAGTGTAGCAGCTCAATTAGAACAGTCTAACCCTAAAATCTCCCTTTCTCTCAATGTTACTTCTACCTTGGCCTTCATCTCCAACAACTATCTTTGTGCAAGCAACTCTGTCAAGCGCAGAGCCAAAATTGTGTCTGGAAGGTGGGGGGTGCGAAGTATTAGGAAATCTTTATGTTCATTTCATCTTAGATCAAGAAAATCATAACAAAATTAATTAAAAAGTAAATTTATTCCTCACATTGTTTCTATTAGTTCACACAGGATGAAAGAGTAACTTTGCTTGAGGGTGGGGAAACTAGTAAAGCAATATAGTTGATGTAGTGGTGGAGAGAGAAGTCTCCAATCTCCAATTCTAACGTGATCATCTGATATTTTCCATTTTTCTTTTTATTTAGAAAAATTTGATGTTTTCATGCAATGCATTCACCTTAAGAAAGGACACTCCGCAAAAACACTAAAGATTATGGATTGGTCCCTAGTTTAATTGCCTTCAAGATTAATCTATAACCACATTCCACTCCAATGTCTTGACTGTCATGTTGATGTCATTATCTAGCTAGTTTGGAAAGTAGAGGGAAGGTGATAATGGTGCTTGTGGGAGAGCTATTGTTAAATTTGTTTATTTCAAAATTAAAAACATAGAAATTTATTAAAAGAATTGAAGGATTTGTAAAGTGGGAAGTTGGGCCAAAAGAAAAGTAGGGGCGGTGAGGCATTGTTGGAATACGACTGATCTTAGGGGTCCAAAAGCCAAAGAGTGGGACCTAGAGGGAGAAACATGTGCATATAGGAACTAGCTCCTCCCGTGGACTCCATCGACCACCCATGTGATGTTGTCCAATGTCATCCACCACCCATCTGATGCTGCCCACCACCAACCTCATCAGCCTTATGGAGCACTTCAACCACTCAACTCATCCTAGGTAGGTGCCATAAAACCCCTTTTCTCTCTATGACTCTAGTTTTCTTTTACGAGCTCTACCACCCCTTCTCTCTTGTTCTCCATCTCTTACTGTTTCTTAAAGAGCTGCATCCAACGATGTTAGTCACCTGTTGGACTCGGACAACATGGGTAAGTTGGGGTATAGTGTCGAGTCCCAATATCATAGCCAACCACAACTGATTTAAGTCCACTATAAGACAAGCACCAAAGTTACTTCAACACTCATTTCTTTTGCTACAAAGAAGTCATTTTTTGCAACACATACTAAGTAGCAACCAGATCTTACCAAATAAGCTTGATAAATAAAAGGACAACATTACTCATTTTGATGATAGGAGATTCTCGAGCATCTTTGAAGCATGCGGTGAACATGGTGAGAAGTCATACAACATTGTTGTATTTGACGAAAGGGCATTACGAACAATTTCTCCTCTAGCCTAATACTCCACTAAATATGTTAGAATAACTCAAAACCAATTTTCTTAATCATTTAAACAAAGAAAGATTATGATCATTTAATACGATTTCATGACATCTCTATTGGAGACTTCTTTGACAACATTCTATGGTCATTCAACATTATAAAACTGTCTTTTGATAACAAACACATTTTCTTTCATAAAAAGTAGATATACGACCGCCCTCATTATAGAATCATATTAGCCGGTAGGATGATCATGAATTAAGTCATATATTTAGTTTCAAGCATAAAGGGCCTGCACCCAGGTTACAAGTGCACACTTGGAGTAGCACTACCCATGAGCATGACAAGAAGTTCCACACTGCAATCAATATACATTTATACTCTCCACGTGCTAAGCATGTAAACAACCTATACATGATCAGTAAAACTGATTGCACCATGATGTGAAGCAAAATAAATGAAGAAAATGACAAATAATTTCATGAAGAATGAAGAATAGAAGATTTATCCGGAATTATTGGAAAAAGACTTTTATCAGCTTCTTTTAAAACAAAAGGGAATAACGGACATATACCTTCAAGAAACAAGCACTACCACCATAAATTTATTTGCTCATTTCCATTACAAAGCTTTATCACATGAGTGCATCATGCTAGCCTGACTAGTTCTCGCCAATCTTGAAACTCAAAAATGAGTTTTTTTTCCAAGATATTGATCTGGCCCTTGATAGTGAAAGTGAGATGTTGTCTTTTGCAAGCAATTTAAGGAACATTGAAAACATACTTTAAATATTCTTATATATTTAGCAGATGGTAATTTGAGGCTCATCTCATGTTTCTTATACCTGACTTCAATTTTGCTACTCAAGCTCCAAAGTTTCTGATTTTGATTTTTTGCCCTTGCCAAACAATTCCCAATATGCTCAATTGGTGCCATTTTGTAATTCTAACAAGACATTACGAACATCTTATGTTCTTGACAAAGACATTCCAACTATTAAGAACCTAGCACATATCTCATGGTACACACTCCCGTTCTTGTTCCATATCATGCCCTCAGTGTTCATTGGTAATGGATAACCAGAAAACTCCAACTGAAAGGAGCTGGCAGGATTTCTGGTTAAAGACATCCCACGTCAACCAATCTTTTGGTCTGGCACAATCTCGAATCATTTATCATGGACCTTTATCTTACAATGTTACCTTGCTGCACTCAAATACTTAAAGTTTCACTCACTCCTTGCTTTGAAGATAAATCAAAAGCTAGACTGAGGCCCCAATAATTATCCTCTCAACCTTCCAAGAATAAATACCAACTATTCCTAAATAGATTTTTTACAAAGAGATTCATGACTGAGAATTGGTTTCATCAGGTCAAGCCTATATGCTTGAACATCTATGAACTTCAATTTAAATGATTCCAATAGTCCTATAACTACATATATGATCCTCCAATCAATTCCATGCATCTCAGCAACATTTATAGTGCAAAATTTGTACTATACAAATCTACAACATTTACAATATGTAAACCTCTATTATAATCACTATCACCTAACCCTCCTTCCATCAAAGTAAGGCCAGAAGGCCTTATAAAAGGATCAGGTGGATTTTGACAAATGATTATCAAGTTGATATCAAGGCCTTTAAGAATTGGTACCAAATTCACAGTTTAGGCAAGAAAAGGAAATGACATCAGACCAAGATCATTGGTTGGCATGTTCGTAGACTGACATTATCACTTGCTGTTTGAGCTCATGCAATGAGAGAGTGATCTTGTGAATTATAAAAGGTTAAAAATACAAGGGAAAATGAAAAAGCTATGTAAACCTTCCACAAAATTGTAGACGGGAAAGCACAAGTAATTGATTATCATCGATGTGCACATATCAAGTAATGATAAGTATACAGAAGCCTAACCCTAAATTAAAATTAGAGTTTCACATGATAAATTTTAATTTTTCAAACTAGTCATGCAAAGCAAATGCTGCAACATCAAAGCTATCAGCAAATTTAGTCAATAGTAGAAAACAATAACTGCTGTTTCAGCAACATAAAAAAACAACAAATTCACCGAACTTCTCTATGAACAAAGGCATTTATATAAGCAAAACACAAACCTTTGCAGCCACCAGCCCACTGATCTGAGCCATGTCGCACATCAAGACTGCCCCACACTTATCTGCAATCTGCCTAAACCTTGCATAATCCCACTCTCTCGGGTATGAGCTCCCTCCACAGATCAGTATCCTTGGCCGGAAATCCACTGCCTTCTCCTCCAGCTTATCGTAATCAATATACCCTGTTTGTGGATTCACCTTATACGACAAGCTCTCAAAGAATATTGAAGCTCCTGAGATCTTCTTCCCACTCGGTGTGTAATAACCATGGCTCACATGCCCGCCGGACGGCGAATCCAATCCCATTATCCGATCCTTGGGGAGCAAAAGCCCAGTATACACAGCAAAGTTAGCAGAGGTACAAGAGTACGGCTGTACATTCACTCCCCAGCACTGAGGATCGAGGCCGAAGGCTGCCAGCGCCCGGTCGCAGCACAGCCGCTCGATCTCGTCAATGAACTGGTTGCCGCGGTAGTAGCGGGCGCCGGGCAAGCCCTCGGAGTACTTGTTGGTGAGGTGGCTGCCGAGGGCGTCGAGCACGGCGCGGCAGACGAAATTCTCGGAGGCGACGAGCTCGATCCCCCTCACCTGCCGCTGCTTCTCCTGCTCCATGATCTCGAACACGTCGGGATCCGCGAGGGAGAGGGGGAGATTGCCCCAAGACCGGACGGCGACCCGCCGGCACTCTAGGTCCGGCGGAGGAGGGGACGGCGGCGGCTCGACGGCGGGTCGCTTGGAGGGGTGGGTAGAGGAGCAGGAGGAGGAGGACGAGTCGCCTCTTCGCCGGCGCTTCTTAACGGACATGGTGTATCCGAGGATGCTGATCTCCTCCTCGTCGTCGTCGTGGTTCTCCTGCGGGGTGGCGTCGGAGTCGTCGTCGGGGGCGCGGCGGGACTCGGATTGATGGTCGAAGAGGTGGAGGGGGGCGGAAGAGCGAGGGGGGTCGCGGAGGGTGGGGTCGGTGTGGAGGGAGATGGAGTCGTCGGCGATCGGGGGGCGGGGTGAGGCGCCGGCGTGGAGGCCGAGGGAGAGGTCGGGTTGGGGGCGGCCGCCAAGATCCATAGCGGACTCCAGGGAGGGAGGGAGGGAGAGACCTTAACAACCAGCGGCGCGGCGGCAGGAGCGCAGCAGTGACGACAAGGCAGCGGAGGGAGCAGCAGGGAACGGCGGCGAGGGCGATGGCTGGGGTGGGGGAGGGCGGAGCCAGTTCGACCGAAGGGAGAAAGGGAGAAAGGTGAATGCGGACGGGAATCGTGGCCTTGTAACACGATTAAATATAGCTAGTTGCAAATTATGAGAAGCGCAGCAGTTTTTGAGTGGTTTTGGAGCGTCCGATTGGATAGCGAGGTAGGTACATGGATGCGCGGTGGGTCAGAGGCGCACAGGACTGCCGCCAAACAAAGGCCATGGAATCCATCAGGGGGAGAAGAATCAAGACGAGAAATCGGCAAATGGAGACAGATTTACTAGCGCCAAAATTTCCATAGGCCTAGTCAGCGTGTCTAATCGTTTCTTTTTGTCCCTTGTCAAATAAAAAAAATAAAATTACATATCAAATTTTACATGTATATTCTTCCAAAATTAATATTTACATATATATATATATATCTTCGTTAAATACTTATGTTACTATTTTATTCTTCTTTTATTTTTATTTTTGTATATGAACCCATATTATCTAATGCCGTTGAAAAATTAACGGTTACAAATTAAAATAACTAAAATACTCTTAATGAATAGACGTGAAAAACATTTGTAAAGCAATCACGATAGAAGACAAAAAAGTAATTTTAAAATTTTATTTCATTTTTTATGAAAATAAATATGGTTTTTATTAACAGTGTTAGAAGAACCGTTATATTAGGAGAATTTATGCAAAAATAGTATTTTATAAGGAAACATAAATAAATATAAATTTTAAGAGGGTATTCACGTAAATTTGAATTTTTATAAGGATATTGATGCAAAAAAAAAACCTAATAAAAAAACAAAATTAGATGAATTTTGGGTATGGAATTATCAAATGTAATTCTTTGCCATGAAGAACCAAGACATCTCATTTCATCATAATAATAAATATACACCATTAAATAGTCTAACATAAATTAAAAACTTGGTTCTTCCTCGGCTTATTAAGTGGATACAACTATATAAAACATTGCATTGATTGAGACCTTTGAAGAACACTAGATACCTGTTTGATTAATGACAGGAGTTTCCACCCAGCTTTCCTCTTCCCTCTCTCCTTGCTCCCTTTGTCGTGGTGATAGCAAGGTAGCCTCCTCTCTAGACAAAACTCAAAGCCAGTAAAATTTTCCTTCATTCTCCATTGCAGATCAAGCCTATGTCATTTTGCAAATAATCAGACATCGATTACCAACTAAGATATGCACTAATGTGTGAAAATTCTAGTAGCTGAGATCTCGGTTTTCTGCTATGAGAACTCCAATAATCTTACCATGCAACTAAGGTAAATGAAAAGTGACTGTAATGAGTTTAAAAAAAATAAAGTTTAAAAATTGAAAGATCAGGATTTCTTTGGTCTCCAATAATGGCCAAGAAGATGACATGAAAGAGATCAGCTAACCAATTGGTATATCAATTTGGCAACTTTCCAGCACCATCTAATCCCACTGAAAGGTGATTTAGCCAACCCATTTAGAATCAGATCCTTTAAGACTTTCCATCATCGTACTTAGTTTCCCAAATTCTTTACTGCAATCCATGGCTTAAGCATTCAGGTGACCAAACAAGACCCTAGCAAGTTGTAATTCTATCATCATATTCTTTCGGCTGGAAATTCTTTACTATTGACAAGCAGAGAAGCTTCCAACCCAGGTGGCCCAAATAATGCAGGACCATCCGACTTCATCTGGCACAGACCTGCCTGCCACTCCCAAACACATGTAGATCTGGAAATTTAGCTCAAAGATTTGGATGTTGTGCGTAGAGCATTTTGGTCACAACCCAGAAAGATATTATTTGAGTTTCTTGGCTCTGTACAAGTATCCAAATCTTTCCAGTGCATAGCTGATGTGGAACTAAACATATGCCCACATACTCTTCCACTGATGTCCTCGTCAGACTAAGAATCCAAATCTATTCAAATCTAATAACAAGTATATGAGCCCATGTTGCAGTGTTCCCTAGTCCACATAGGCCATGGGTTGGGCCACTCTAATACCATTTTATTACAACCCAAAACTTCACCAAAAAGGCTAGCTAAAAGGTATTATTTAGGTTTCTTAGCCCTGTACAAGTACTCAAGATCTATCCAGTGTATAGCCGATATAGAACTAAACATACGCCCATGCGGATACTCACAATTCTTCTTACCATATTTTCTCTACATATTGTAGCAGTAGTGCCTAGAGCATTCTTCTCACCATATGATGTCCACATATTCTTTGCTGCGTAACCATCCATAATATTCATTCAGTTGTTGATATAAATGAGTAAAAAAAAATTGGGACAGTTTCTTCACAAGTTACATATATGTAAATTTGATTTTCTGTTGAAGACTGATTGATATTTATTCTTTGGGTTATATAACTGACATTGTTTGTGAGGTTTGTCATGATATAGTGCACACCAACTTCTGTGGGCTACAAAACTAGATAACTGTGACATGCATGGTCTTCTGATGACGTGTTAAGCTCTATGCAGGGTAAGGTCAAAAGGCAAGTTAAATTAGAACTTCTCTGTCCCCCCTTTTTGACCCTTTTTTTGGTCTTACCTTTTCGCTGCTTGTTTGATAAGAGAATGTTGCTGCTGCTTTTCCTAGCAATGTTGTTTCCTTTCTATGACCACTGAAGTATGATCACCTTTTCACTGACAAACTTTTTCTCCTTCTGTCTGGAGTTCCTTATATGAGTCAAAATGATGATGGTATTTTGGGTCTCCTCCCCCTTTCAGGAAAAATAAGACCCTCTCTGGTTTTTCTCTACTTCTATTACTCTCGACAATCACAATTTTATCTGTTACATCCTACAGATAAACTCTTACAATTGATGTTGCACGAATGGATGCTTCCCAAGTATCATGTTTTTATAATTGCATTGCCTTGGCAAGTTTTCGTTTGATGAGAACAAATCCCTGTACAGATTCTTGTGGAATAGCATCCTGTTTCTAAGATACTTAGGAAGTTACTGCCATTTAACATATGAAAAATTCTTTTGCTGCTGCAATCCATATGGCGATCGAGCATTATTTACCTTTTATATTTTCCTACGCCACCAATACATTCTATACCTGGAGCATACCCCTCGTCTTTCATTTGCTTGAACAACCCTCTCAAATTCATGTATATTTCATCTGCTTGTGGATGCAACCGATCTCCTGCCATGAACTCGTGGATCGCATTGTGTAGCTCAATCCAACTCTTCCCCGGCTCCTTCTTCACCCCATGTTTTCTCATCAATTGTCTGACTTCCACCACACCATCCCAGTGCCCTAAGGCAGCATATAAGTTCGAAAGCAACACATAAGCTGCAGAATCACCAGGTTCTATAGCCAGTATCCTTTCCATGGACCTTTGCCCTCTATCTAAATCACCATGTATCCTGCAAGCACTCAGCAGCATCCTCCACACAAGCGCATCTGGCTCGAAAGGCATTTGTCTTATTAAATCTTCTGCTTCATTTAGTCTCCCTGCTCTTCCTAGGATGTCCACCATGCAAGCATAATGGTCAAAACCAGGTCTGATCCCATATTTTGCCTCCATCAACTTAAAATACTTCGCAGCTTCGCTGCTCATCCCTGCATAGCTGCAAGCTGTCAATAATGTGACAAAAGTTTTGCCATTTGGTTTCACCCCAGTATTCTCCATTTGGTCAAACATTGCAAGAGCCTCTTCCGAATGGCCACCCTGCGCAAAACCCCCAATCATTGCAGTCCATGATACTATGTTCTTATCGTCGAGTTTTGAGAAAACTTTTTTTGCTTCCCTTATGCTTCCTGTTCTACTGTACATGGTTATCAGGGCATTGGCTACAGCTGTGTCCATATTAAGTTCTGATTTCAAGATTAGAGTATGCACTTGTCTTCCTTGTTGTATTGCTGTTGCATTCGCACATGCGGCAAGAATACTCGCAAAGGTGAAACCATCAGGTTCTAAATTCTCTTCTCTTATTAGGGAGAGTAGTTTCATAACTTCATCCAGATAGCCACTCTGAGCAAACCCTGCGATCATTGAGTTCCAGGTGATCAGGTCTTTATTTCGGATCGCATCAAATACCTTCCTAGCATCATGTACAGCCATAGATTTAGCATGCATATCAATAAGAGCACTTCCTACAAAGGCATCTCGAACAAGGCCTCTCTTGAGTAGTTCACAGTGAACTTCTTTTCCATTTCTGTGCCAAGCCAGCGATCCACAAGCAGCCAAGGCACTGACAAAACTGAACTCATCCGGCTCGATCTCGGAATACCTCATTTCTGTGAAAAGCATCAGGGCTTGTTCGAATTTCTCATTCTGCACGTAAGATTGAATCATGGAGTTCCAAGAAATGATATCTGGTTCTGAAATATCTTTGAACACACACCAGGATTCAGCAGCACCTTCAAGTTTGGCATACATTGTGATGAGGCTGTTTCCGATCAAGGTATCTGTCTGCAAACCCATCTTGATTGCGAGCCCATGAAGCTGCTTCCCTACGAAGATCGAAAAATGAGGTATAGTTGCCTTCAACAAGATGGAGATGGTATAATCATCCGGAACCGTGCCCTGCTCACTCATTTTCAGAAAAAGCTCAAGACCTTCATGAACCATGTTGTTTCCAAACAATGCATCAATAATGGAGTTCCAAGCAATGACATTCCGCTGGGTTATCGAATTGAAGACCAGCCATGCTGCTCGCAGGTCCCCGCATCTGGCATAGGCATCCAAGAGGGCAGTCCCAGTGAAAACATTGCTCCCCAGCCCCCTCTTGGTAACCTGTGCATGGAGTTCCTCGATGATAGCTACATCCGTCGATCCTAGCAGGCTTCCAAAGGTGAACTCATTGGGTGTTTGGCCTTCCTTCAGCATGTCTACAAACACAACCATTGCTCGCTCGGCACGCCTATTTCGAACATTCACAGCAACCAGGGAATTCCATGAGACTTCGTCTCGCTCGACCATGCTCTCGTACACTGCCTCAGCATCTTCCGGTCTTCCAAACTCTGAGTATGTGTTGATCAATGCATTCCCGACTTCGGTTCGACGGAAAAGAGCTGTCTTTAGTAGCTGAGAGTGAATCTGTCTCGCAAGCTCCAAACTTCTCAAACCAACTGAAGCTCGCAGAGCACTCAGATAAGTAAAGTGATTAGGCCTTGGGCCTATGGTGATCATGGTTCCAAAGAGCGCGACAGCATCAAAGAAGCATGCATTCAAGCAATAGCCAGATATCAGAGCATTCCAAGAAACAACATTCCTTTCAGGCAGATGATCGAACAGCTCCCGAGCCATATCAACCCGCCCGCATTTTGCATATAGGTTGATGAACTGGTTATCTAAGAAGAGGCCAGGCTTGTAGCCGATGCGAGCCAAGTGGGCTCGCAGGCGCTTGCCTTGGTGGAGGGACTTGTGGGATATGCAGAGAGAAATAAGTGAATGGTAGTAAGCTCGAGGATCCTCGAGTTTCTTTCCCCTCAGTGAATGCTTTTCCAAAGAAATCATGGCTTCTTCCAGGTCCAGCCTTCCATTGTTGATGAATTCTGCTTTCTTTGCTGGGACGGTTGATCGGTGTGCCTTCGCAAGAGGCGAATTGGAGGGAGGACATGGTGTTGGGTGGCCGAGGACAGAAGAGATCGCCATTGGGCAAGTGCGAGGGGGGATTAAAAAAAACCCTAATCCATGGAGCGGGAGAGAGGAAAGCTTATCCGTAAGGGCCTCCTGACTCCGGCTTTGAGATTTCGTCCGCCGCCCGCCTCTCAGTCTCAGACCGGGCGTTCATGGAATGAACGGCTGATATGCCTCCAGTGTTTCTTTTGATTTTCCTTTTTAAAGACAATCGTTGCTTCCAATTAATGAAAGATACTAAAATTTTTATTCCATGATCTACCGGTATAAACGTGGTAAATTCCAATAGTAGGAAGGGCTTCTCCTCAAGGACCTCAACAAATAATGGCTTGAGATGACAAAACTCTATATTTTTTTATTATAAAATTAATAAATCAGAAAAAATAAATAGTTTTGTTAAAAAAAAAAACTTTGGAACCACAAAAATAAGAATCTCTTCTTATATTAAGTGCTTCGTCGGCGTTAATCTAGCTCCTAATTTTGGGGAGAGTTAATTTTAAGGTGATCGAGTGATGGATTGAATATATCAGCTAAAAATAGAATGTAACTTGTCTATTAAAGGTAGGAGAAGTTGTATAATTTGACTATACAAGATAAGCTCTTATTAGACATGTTGAATTTTATCTAATCTCATTTATTGTTAATAAGTTCAAGTTGATAAACCATAAAACTGTACCAACAAGCTAAACTAAAACCTATTACTAGGTTCAATCTACGTAAATTGCATGTCTTTAAGCGAACGAGAAGTATGATAAAGATACAAAACCGATACCACTTCTATTTATTAAAAGTTTATCTAGTATCTATTATATATAACTAAAATGGAGGCATAGTTTATGTTGAGCTCTCCATCCGCCGCTAATATTTTTATTAATAATATTATTAATATAGTTCTTAAATTTAGATAATAAGTAAGGCTCCTATTTAATACTTTTTTATTTTGGATCATTTAACAATATTACAAATAAATTCTTTGTTTTGGATAATATATAAGGCTCTTAGTTAATATAGTTCTTTATTTTGGATTGTCAATTATATATATATATCTAAAATGACTATAGTCGTTTATCAAATTCCATACTCTTGAAGAAAACTAATCATATTCATCAAAAATGTTTTTTTTTAATAAGTTTACAAAATCTTCCTTCCCTTTTGAAAAATGAATTTCTTCTTTTTGATAAATAAATCTTCATAACATATTACTTAAAGTTATAATGCTTAGTTTTGATATCAATAAAACCCATTATTTTCATTTGTATTATTTTTTAACTAAATATTTTTAATAAAAAAATCAAATATCAAATTAGTAAAATAATATATTTATGGTAAATAATGATTGTTATTTTCTTTTATAGCATATACAAGAGGAAGATAGGCCTACAATGATCGCTGACTAACAGATATCTATTATAAGTGAATATTATATTATCTATTCTCTTAATGATAGTGAACATAAGTGATAGATAATAGAGTATCATACTATTATCAATAATAAATATTAATTATATAAGTACCTATTATATTTGTACAATTTATATAAATGTAATTGATATTTGAGTATATTATCTATCTAATATGATAAGCATTATACTTATCTAAATTAATATTAGTATATCAGTATAGATATTTGATGGGTGCTTCTACTTGCCCATCATTAAAGTTTATTAGTTAATGTACTACAAAAATTTGGCTATTGAAACCTCTTATTTATTATAATTTACTACATTGTTATATTACATTTCAAAAACTATTGGAACAAAGAGAAAAGACCATACCCCGTCCATCACACATAGCCGATATTCTAACAAGTTTTATATAGTACATGAATTGAAATGTTGTATTTCATTATGTCTTTTGATTTATAAGTCTTCCAATACTGAATACAAGTTAACTTAAATAGCTAACTTTTGAGCATACACTCTGCTATGAGAAAGTATTTGAACTGAAACAACCTATATTCATATGGTAATCAACAATTTTTAGTTACCTATTGAAAATATTCTATGTATTTAGAGATATATAAATGAGGAAATCAATTATCATAGTCAAGTCTACACAAGGGAAGTGCACTAAAAAAGGAAAAAAATGAAAATGAGATTTACTAAAATTTGGTAACTTGAAATGATTGAGCTTTCCATTCGCTATACGGACATCCATATTAATAATATTGTATGGTTCTTAGTTTTGGACAATAAGTAATGCTCCTATAACTAATACAAAAAAAAAGATAGGTCATTAATGATTGCTTATAGAATTGATATAATTTATACTTGATAATATTATTTAACTAAAATATATAAATAGTGTACTTATCTAAACTGCTACTACTATATCAGTTTAGATATTTGATGAAAATTTCTACCGTTAAAGTGCATTGTGTAATATGCAACGTAAATTCATCTATTGAAATATTCTATTTATTATAATTTGCTACATTATCTTATAGAATTTTAAGAATGGCTGGAAAAGGATGAAAAATCGTACATTGTGCATTACACGGAATTGGTATTAATGATGCCGATATTAGGCCCTGTTTGGGAGAGTTTTGGAGGGTAAAAAAATACTTTCTAGCCCTCCAAAAGTACTTTTAGATAAAATAGAAGTGTTTGGTAAAATTTTTGAAAAGCTATTTTAATTTTTCTAGAAAGCTAAAATAACTTTTTGGGAGAAGCTCTATTTTGGAACTTCTTCGAAAAAGTACTCTTAGAAATTGTTGAAAAGCTGTTTTGAGTTATAATATTTTTTCTTATTGGACCAAAATATCCATAATAAAATATAATAATTACGCAAAATATTTTTTATAATAATATTTTATACCTTTATTATTATATTATACTACAAATATAATATAATATAATATAATAATATTTTATGTTAAATAACATAGTATTATGTTATATTATACTATAGTTATCGAGAAGAAGGAAAAATTAATTTACGCTAATAATTATAATATTTTATACCTTTACTATTGTATTACATGATAAATATAATATTATATTACATTATATCATAACACATTGATATGTTATGTTAAATAATTTAATATGATATTAAATTATTATGCTATAGTATACAATATTATATTACTATATTATAATAATATTATATTAAATTATATTAATATTATACTATATCATATATTTAAGTATTAATACATATTATATTTTATTATGCTATGCTGTAATACTATGTAATGTTCTTTATGATCCTTTTGTCATACCAAAAGTACTTTCTTAGTTTGTTTACCAAACACATGTTAATGTTACACAACACTAGAAATATAGTTATCAAACAGCAGAGAGCTTTTTATAAAAGCTCTACTTTCAAAAGTTCTGCTGCCAACAACTCCTCCAAACAGAGCCTTAGTGACGGAAGTTTCTACTCAACCATCATTAAAGTTAGTTGCATAAGATACAACAGAAATTTAACTATAAAAATATTCTATTTATTATAATTTATTATATTTCAATATTGAATTTCAAGAATAAGTACCGAGCGCGTTATACCCTAGTAAAAAGCTATTTCAAAAACTGAAACAGGTACATATGGATCCCTGAAAATAATCTTTTAGCATTGTTCTGCTGTATATATTATTCATGCACATGCCACAATCTGGTATTCTGGCTGCTTTGCACTGTGTATTAAATGAATTGCAACTGTCATCAGTAAACTTGCAGGGGTTCGAACATCATAGGAACTCCAATTGTCCAGGGCCATCATGAAGTATTGGTCATAAACTTCCTAAACTTTTTTTTTGCTTATACTCTTTTGGGGAAATCATAGTTGGCAATGAATTTTTAGGAACGACTAGGGAAGACTTCACCATGACTCAAGTTGCTTGTCCCATGTATGTATGCTTCCCCAAGTAAACTATAATGCCAAATACAAGCTCCTGCCGCAGTTTGTCCACTCCAACAAGCAAGAAATAATCCAAGACATTGATTAACTACAAAATATAACAATATAGGTTAAAACTCCGATTGCTAAAATCTAATTGCAATGGTGTTAAGGTTGGTGGGGGAGAGGGCGCAGAAGAAAAGACTGAACATTTTCAGTAGGAAAAGACCTATGTTTAGTTTCCCCACCAAATGCATTTCTTCACCAAAGTTTTGTAACAAAACTTTTTCATGGCTGCATCTGGAATATATCGGGAAAAGACAGCTCCTTTGAGATCTTCATCAAAAAAAATAAATCAATAAACAGCTCTTTTGAGATCATATGCGAATGAAACAATCTGTCCAAAGAGAAGATTTTCCATAACCATCAGTTTCAACCTCTTTGCCACTTTTGTATTGTCTAACCTGCAGTTTCATAACTTTAAAAAAGATGGTGAAAACTTGCACTAGATGAGATGGTGAACACGTAAAAATGTGGCAGTTAGAAAAACATCAAGGACGTACTCATCTAATAGCAGACCTGCTATATTCCCATGATTTTAGCAAGGCATGTTTCGCTTCCTGACTCCATCGAGTGATAGAAATGTACTTAAAGTAATCAGGAGCAAAATTTAAAAAGGAATCAAGCTCTGCCTCCTTAATTTGTTTCATGATGAACCTGTCATCCATCGATTTCGCAAAAAAAGGTTCTACACTTCCCTCAAGCATCCCACTTCTTACAACGGCTTACCGAAGATATGCGAGCACGTTCTGAAGGGCTTCACTTCTTTCTGAAAGCATAGAATTGTTTTGCATATATACACATTACCAACCATTTACTCTTTCGAGCAACTTTTCCAAATCCGACAGGAATTTCAAGATGCAGAACTTCCAAAGCTAGCAGGCGATCCATGGATGATGAACCGTCGGAACAAGGGGTGGACGACAACTCTGACAAAGGTGATGATTCGCCCTGCAATTAGTGGATTCCTTCATGCTCTAAAGATCCAGTAGATGAGCAAACAGATGAACCCATAGAACCATCAGATGGCAGGTTGTCAGGCTTAGTATTGTTTTATCCATCTTTCCTTTGCCCCCCCCCCCCCCCCCCCCCCCAGCTTCCTTTTCAGCCTTGTTATCCAATAAACCACACTCATCCTCAGAAATGGCGAAGCGCACAAACTATCATGCTTGATATCTCATCCTCCAAAACTGACAAAACATTGCCACCTGGACCAGCTGTGAAGTGAAACAAGCATGTTAGAAACAGGAGACTTCCAAAAGAATCTGTATAAGGATAAGTTTAATATAGTTGTTGCATCAAAAGTAAAACTTACCAAGGCAATGCAATTAGGAAAACTTTGGATAGGTAGGAAGCATCCATTAATTAACGAGATATGGCAAATAAAATTGTGAGAGTATCTTTTCCAGTAACAACAGCAGAGAAAACCCAGAGGGTAGGGTTTTAGTTTTAAACTCTTAACTGTCAGAAAGGGAGAGGATATCCAAGATACCATCTACGTTGTGATTAATATAATCATTATGTACAACGGCTTGTTGACAAGTTCTAGACATTGGGATCAGCTGAAATCCAGTTCAACTAGGAAGTGGGATTTCACCATTTGAATTAGGTTTTTTTTTTTTCTTGATTTGTTTGAGTTCCTTCAACTTTGAATAGGAATAGGACTTCTCTAGTTTGAGTTGTATCTATTTTGTTTGTTTTCTTGTTAAAAGGTACTTTGTTAACTTTAACTAGGAGTAGAGCCATGGAGCCTATATAAATGGCTGCTAGTGCTGTAAAATGGGAATTCACTCATAAAAAAAATCGTCTGCTGCGAAACCAAGAAAAACCATAGCTGATCTGTGGTTTTCAGTATCTTGTGCTTGCTAGAAGAGACCACGATCTATTCTCTTTACTTCTTCAAGCAGTCAGCAAACTCTGTTTTCTATTCATGCTTGCATTACATCAAATCAACTCCAAATAGATGAAAAAAAGTCTGTTAGTGATAAAAGCAAAACAATCATACATCAGAAGTCAGAGCAAGAGAGCAGCATCACCAGAAAAAGCAGCAGCAGGATTCTCGAGTGGCACTTGAACTCTAGCAAGGAAGAAGGAAATACTCAAGCAAATTATATATAGATGGCACAGGTGTGCTTCCATCCTCTAGGTAGAATATATATGCGCTTGTCTGTATAAGAAATTTTCAGTCTATGTTCGTCATGGAAAATTTGCAACTCAATATGGTTTTATTTCTTGTTGCTTTTTCAGAACATATGTACTTTACTAAGTCTAATATGCCAATCAGGAAGAAAGAATGGACAAAAGGACAAGACACTGCTATTAACATACTTCTTCAATACATATTCTTTTGGGTTTTATCCCAAACCATTTTCTTAGAAAATTGTCAGCCAGTATTTGCTTTATCGTGTGTTTTATTTCAGCATAAATCTATAAAAATTGTCAGCCAGCATTTGCTTTTATCGTGTGTTCTATTTCAGCATAAATCTAACTCAAAATAAGCATGCATTATTATTATGAGCATCTAATGAGGGCTATAGACCGTCGTACAAGACTAAATGAACATGAGTGTACATTCAAAACACACATTCACATACAGTGAACTCTCTACAAAGAAATATTTCATAAAATGCTACCACTCTAGTTCTTGCTAATTTCAATAATATCTATAATTCGATAAATGAACACGGGCGTACATTCAAAACATAGATACATATATAATGAACTCTCTACTAACGAATACTTCATGAAGTGCTACTAACCTCTAGTTCTTGCTAATTTTGTTAATATCTATAATTCAATAAATTTTTGCGGAAATTGAGGGCTGAATGACTTTTTTGTTGGGTATGGAAGTAGGGAATTCTAGATGTCGCCACTTCCTGTCAGAACCTTGTCATTGAATCAAACATAGGCTTTAGTTTGATCTACACACCCATTATGCTCTGGGAACGGGCAACACCTGCAACAGAGAATATGTTCTGTCTTTGGCA
This sequence comes from Phoenix dactylifera, assembly GCF_051530095.1. Lineage (NCBI taxonomy): Eukaryota > Viridiplantae > Streptophyta > Magnoliopsida > Arecales > Arecaceae > Phoenix > Phoenix dactylifera. The sequence goes on from NC_143191.1 coordinate 4,229,134, forward strand.
TTCCAGAATTCGGTTGGGGAACTAGACATAAAAACAAAAAAGATATTCACTACAAAAGACAGCGCTTAAATCTCGGGATTCCTTAGTCAAAAAAAAAGGCAGAGAGATCACTGAAATAGAATGATGAAAATGTGAAGCAAAAATAGAAATACATACAGGAAAATTACATAAGGTTGTAGTTTTTAATTGTTATTTCAATTTATTCGAAAACACGCTCTTTTTCTTTCTTTTTAATTTTGTCAATCCTTGAAAGTGGATCTCCAAGGTATTATGCAGAACAACGAATGGGCGGCAGCAAAAAAAATAACAGTTGCTAGTCTTATCAAAAAAAATAGTTAAAAAGGGAAAACAAAAAAGAGAGGAAGGGACAAAGAAATTTTAATTTTTACTTTAAATTTTTTCATTCGACTGTGCAGAAAGCTTGATACATCATCAGAAGACCATGCATGTCATTGTTGTAACTTGACAAAGTCAGATATATGATCCAAAAAATAAAGATTAATCAGTAATCAACAGCAAATCAAATTTTCAGATATGTAACTTGTGAAGAAGCTAACCCAAATTTTAGCAAATTATCTTGACAAATAAATAAATTCTATGGATGGTTATGCAGCAAAGGATCTTCTGAAACACAGTCAGAATACTCTAAGCACTACAATAGGTGGACAACTCCCCTTCATACGTTTAGAAAGATTAAAGAATAACAAACACCATATTTTAGCAAGTCTCCATGCACATGGCCAACTACTAATTGAAATGAACAAAATTGAAAGACCTTAACTTCTTTACAACCGTGTACAAATATGAAAACAAAGAACAATTTGAATAAATTAAAACAAAATAAAAGGGCTTTCAGTTCTTAGCAATACAAGATCTTCCATCTGAAAAGTAGTACATCTTACAACAGTGGACAGCTTGCACATATGTGACAAAACTGGTATAACAAGTTCTGAACCGAAACAGTTGACAGGTTTAACCTGTCAAAATGGCATGTCCACAGGAGAATTTGCTCCATGACAGATACAGAACAGGTACCACCTCTGCTTGTTGAAAAGTTATAAAGAGATATTTCAGAACTACTGTATATATTTCCAAGGAACATATCTGAATATGCATAAATGAAACGAAATTTTTTAGCATTATTCCACTGTATATATTTCCAAGGAACATAAAACTGACCATCTTTTCTAATTTCTTTACAATCACTGTGAATTGATTAAAAAATGATTACAGATATAAGAAAATACAAATTATGTCATGGACCCACCTACACCAGAAATTTGCCAAAAAATTGCAAATATTGGGAGGACCTAATAAGTGAGGAACATTTATACACAGCCCTCGCAAAACCAGAAAAACAGAGAACAGGCAAAAAAAAAACTTAATATTGGTTTGACATTAAGCAGATTTCAGGAAACTGTAACCTCCGACTTCAGATAAATGGAGCTCATGCACAAGCCTCAATTGGCTGTTCTGACAGTTTTTCACTGTGTACGTTAGATGAATTGCTGCTGTCAGCAATACAAAATTTGCAGGGGTCTGAACACCGTTCGGAACTCCAAGTATCCGGGACCGTCATGAAGTATTTAGTCATAAACTTCCTAAACCTTTTCTTGTACTCCTTTGGGGAAATCACAGTTGGCAATGAGTTTTTAGGAACAACCAGAGAAGACTTCACCCATGTCTCAAGTTGTTTATCCCATGTGTACTGCCTCAAGTAATCTATAATGCCAAATACAAGCTCATGCCGCTGTTTGTCCACTCCAACAAGTAAGGAGTAATCCATTACATTGATTGACTGCAAAATAAAACAGTTTAAGTTAAAACTCCAATTGCTAAAATCCTATTGCAATGGTGTTAAAGGGGGAAGGGAAGCCACTTAACACTTACAGTAAGAAAAGCTGTATCATTCCAAATGGCCCGTTGCAGAAGATGTTTAGTTTTCCCACCAATATAAATAGGTGAAACACGCATATATTCAATGAAGTTTTGATCCAAAAGAACCTTTTGATGGTCATTTGTATCTGGTGGAACATATCGGGAAAAGACGGCTCCTTTGAGATCAAATATGCGTGAAACACTATGCCCAAAGAGAAGATTTTCCATCACCATTAGATCAGTTTTAACCTCTTTTCCACTTTTGCTTTGTCTAACCTGCAGTTTGGAAAACTAAATAAGAGATGGTGAACACATAAAAATGTGCAAAGACACCAAGAACATAGTTATCTAATAGCAGACCTGGTATATTCCAAAGATTTTAGCAAGACATGTTTGGCTTCCTGATTCTATAGAATGAGAAATGTGCTTAAAGTAATCGGGGCCAAACTTCAAGAAGGAATCAAGCTCAGTCTTCTTTATTTGTTTTATGATGAACCTGTCATCCATTGACTTTGCAAAAAAGGCTTTACTCTTCCCTCCTTGAGCATCCCACTTCTTACAACGACTTATGGAAGATATGTAGGCGAGTTCTGATGGGCAGCATTTCTTCCTGAGAGTATAGAATTGTTTTGCATATATGCACACTACTGAATATTTACTCTTTCCAGCAACTCTTCCAGATCCGACAGGAATTTCAGGATGAAGATCTTCTGAAGCTAGCAGACGATCCACAGATGAACCATCAGAAGAAGGGGAGGGCAACTCCTCTGATGAAAGTGAGGAACCACTCTGCGATGAGTGGATTCCTTCATAGTCTAAAGATCCAGTAGATGGCAAAACAGAAGAAACCATGGAACCATTAAATAACAGGCTGTTAGACTTTACTATTGTTTTATCAGTCTCTCCTTTGCTCTCCCCTGCTTCTTTTTCAGCCACGCTATCCGACAACCCATACTGAACCTCAGATATGGCTAGTGCACAAGCTATTATGCTCGATATCTCATCTTCTGAAACTGACAAAACATTGCCACCAGGACCAACTGTGAACTGCAACGAGCCCATTTCGGGAGCAGATGGTTGACACATTGGAGACAGGTGGACAGGAGTGTAAGTATTAACAAATACAAACTTCTGCAATGAACCACCAAGAAGATCCCTTTTGTATACCCTTCGCAATTCAGAAAAAGGAGCCCATATCCATTTGTCTGGGTCTTCTAATTTGGAATTGGAGAACTCCTGAGACATTCTAGGATGGTCCTTGGACATGGACATGGCAGACATTTCACCGCTAGTAGCTGTCTCATCACTTTTTAGCTCTAGGTTAGATACCTTTTCAAGGTATGGTTCTCTTGTAACTTGGATAGAGTGGTCCACCAGCATATCATCAGAAATAGGAATTTGTGCTTCTTGACCATTCTTGCTACTTCCAGTAGGAGTAGACACATCAGCTGGTTTGCTACCATAATCATGGTCAAGAAAAGATGCTGAATGCTCCTCAACTGTTGATCTATCTGAAATCTTCTCAGCTGAACTTCCAGTTTCAGAAAACACTGCATCAAGAGAATTTTGGGCTCTGCTGCTTGTGTCGCCAGAATCATCAACTGACTCAATTTGCAGCTCAGTTTGCATATCTTGAGCATGACAGTTGCCACTAGAAGAAGAGGATTCATTAACATCTATAAGAATCTGACTCGAAGCTTCCAAAACTTTTTCACCATTTTCTGGCATATTTCTTTCAACATATGTATTGCATGTACTGCCATCCTTCTTTAGTTGGACTTGTTTATGCTGTAGAAGGTGATGCAAACGACGGTCCCAAACATACAGCATAAGGAGAAACTCCTGGTTTAGCCAATTTAAAACAAGAACCTCATGTACAGTCATTCCCAGCTGCTCGCCATGATTAATAGCATTTAGCAAAGAAGCCTGCATGATTGATAGCCAAAAAGAACAATCAAAAGAAATGATTATGATGTTAATATAATGGTGAGAATTATTGAGCAGTTTAGGAAAATAATATCATGATATGGTAATAAATAAGATCGGTAAGATTTTTTGAAAAAAATAGGGAAAGAAAATCATGTTTAAAAATCAAAAACTGTCTAAAAAGTAGTGAAAAACAACCTCAAACTCAGTTTGTTCTTGAATCAGCATCTCTTCCACTTCAGAAAATTCTTTGACTGAACCAGATATATCCATATACTGTTTTGAGATCTGACTAGAATGTTTAAGCTTCAACTTTTGCAGCATGTTTGCAACCTCGGAGAAAAACAGTTGTGCTCTAGCAAGAATCTTAAAAAGGAAAATTAAAAGGTCACTTGAGAAAATAAATAAAAAATATAAATGTATATTATAAAAGCAGCAATGCTGGATAGGAAACAGAAACAACGATTGCAGTATAATAATAACATACATTTTGCAACTCTCTCTTAAGCCACTCTTGTCCATGGGGATTATGGAACTCTAGGACCGGTGGTGGCTTACATGCAGTATAGATTTCGACTGACGAATATCGGAACATGGCAACTTTGGAGCCTAATCTGTGTGTTAAAATCAGCATGAGTGAACAAGTTTGGTGATCAAAAACATGGAAACAATAAACAATTTTGCAAAATAAAAGTTCCAATACTATGCACATACCCAAAAAACCGAAGGCAGTCCCTATGCAATGAATGTCCACATTTTGATAACCTACTGGCTGCAGAGTGGCTTGAAAAGCTGAGCTCTAAGAACTTCCCAAATGAGAGACCGCGCGCTGCAGTCGACATTACAACCCTTCGTGTGGATTTTGGAATTCCACCTTGACGCTCACATCTTAAACATCTGGTCCACATCCAAATCCTTCCTTCACCTTCGCCTGACAGACGTGACGCTGGAGGAAGTTGCCTGACAAGAACAGTAAGAGTTCCATTCTGGTGGGTGTAACGGTATACATGCGACTCTGGTGGTTCACCACATGAAGAGCAAGTGCGTTTCTGCCACAATAGCAAAGATTTCATCAGTGCCAACTATGATTAAATTGAATAATTTTTCAAAGAGTTTTAACAAGTACTGATATAAAAATAAATATAACCTTGTTGAGTAAAACATCTTGCAGAAATCGTCCAAGTGATATATCAAAATTCCCATAATATTTTATACGAGAAAGATGGCTCTGCTCACAAACAGCTTGTTTTGTGATACACTGGCTAGACAGCAAAACCAATATACTTTGAGGATCTAATACGCTCTGAATATCATCCTTGTTCTGCATTTCAACTTTGTCACTAACATCACAACTGCAACGCTCAATATACTCAGAGATATCTGAGACCAGCCCAGGCTTTGCATTATTGATGTTTCTATCATCAGGCTTTTCTTGATTAATAGTAGCGGTTGCTTCTTTGTCATGATCAAGCATCTCCAAAGATGAAGATATAGGGACATCAAGCATCTTCTCATTGAAGCCAAAGAATGATGAATCAGACTCAGAAGTGTGAGATTGGAAGCTTTCTCCTAAACATTTCTTAACAGAAACTGAGACAGATGATAGAACCTGCCCGGGTTTAAGCAATGCTGATGAATCAGACTGGAGGAAACCACTACTGCATGGTTTATTGCAAAACAAATCTCTGTGATTAATACTATCTCCAAGCGAACTAACATCAGGATTTAGGTGAGGTGACAAAAAAGACCTTTCAGCACCCTGACCAGATACTGATGGCATTTGCTTGTGAACATATTTTTCTAATTGTCCATCAAAAATTGGAATATCCAGTGCATGCACTGGAGTGATGCTAGAAGTAGAACATTCAATACTAGAAATATCTGAATAAGGTGCAGCATCACAACTAGCTAAGAGCATGGGTTTAGCTTTAGAAGAACCAGAATTTCCTCTTACAGAATTTTTGCCAGAGAAAAATAACCTCTGATCTGCAAAGAATGAAGTTTCAACAATCAAGTGATATGCTGCAAAGACTGTGTAATGCACCACACGCTTAACCTTCTTCAGTTCATCACTATGTGCTCCTTTCAGCAGTATCTGAAACAAAAAAGAATTGATCATGTCTTTGTTACCTGGAGAGAAAAGGAAAAAGAAACAAAGAGGGTTTTCCAGTGGTTTTGAGATGAAATCTTCAGTAAGAGGAGCTGCAATTCTATCTTTCTATGTAATACACCCTTGAAAGCAAGGTTGGCGATCCATCCCGAACCGTCCACGTACCGAGTTATATCGAAGGCGGACCGGGATGGTTCCGGCCTTCACATTGAGAAACCAGTGAGGAAGAGGGAGAGAGAGAGGGAAAAAGAGGAAGAGAGAAAGAGAGGGGGGAGGGAGGGAGAGGGCGGCGGAGAAAAAGAGGCGGAGGGAGGGGAGAGGTGGTAGGAAAGAGAGGAAAGAGAGAGAGGAAGGGAGGGAGGAGAGGGGGGATGGGAGGGAGAGGGAGAAAGTGACGGCGGCGGAGAGTGAGAGAGCTAGAGGGAGGGTCGGGTTAGGTCGGTCTAGAGCTAAATCCGAAATCGAACCAATTTAAACCGGTTTTATAAAACCGAAATGACCATCTACAAAAACCGGTTGAAACTGACATGAAAAATTCAGTTTCGTTCGGTTCCATTTATCGGGTTGATATTCTATGTTATATAAAAAAATATAAGAAAAAAATTTTAAAATTGATAATAATATATATATGTGTGTGTGTGTGTATAGGGGGGTGGGTGGTGGTTGGGTCAAGTTTGGTCAGTTTGAATATATATATATATATTTGTATATACACACATGGGTCGGGTCACGTCGGTTTGAATCAATTTTATGAACATTCAAACTGAACCGAAATTTTTTCGATTCAAAACTTTCTTAAACCGAAACCAAACCGACTTTTAAAAAAACCGATACAAACCAAACCAAAAAGATCGGTTCAAATTGGGTTCGCGATTCGGCCAGTTTTTTGCACACCCCTAGAGAAGGAAAAGAGAGGACTTTCAAAGCCCTCTCTCCTCTGCATTACCGACTTTACTTAAAAATTTTAAATATATATATATATATATATATATAAAGGAAAGGGGGCTTTGAAAGTCCTCTCTACACCCTCCTTCTGCCTCTCTCACTCTCCGCCACCGTCTCCCTCTCTCTCCCTCTCCCTCTCCCTCCCTCCTCTCTCTCTTTTACTCTCTCTCCTTCTACCTCTCCCCCTCTCTCTGCCTCTCTCTCCACCGCCCTCTCCCTCCCTCCCTCCCTCCCTCTCTCTCTCTCTCTTTTCCTCTCTCTCTCTTCCTTTTCCCTTTCCCTTGTCAATTTCCCTTTGTCGATTCACGCCAGAACAGCCCGGCACGGTACCATCCCATACCGTATCATCGGCCTACCGGCACAAGTATTTCTCTAAATCAGCATTAGACAAGAGTGGAGATGGTGAAATGAAAAATAGATACAAATCAAAAGCACAAGTAAAAATAGATACAAATCAGAAGCGTAAGTACATAGGCATGCTTAGAAAACATCAAATGCAAGAATTAGAGTATCCTAATAAAGCTAATACCAACTAGCTGGCTCCTCTTCAGTTTCACCACGGCCTCCAATAGTGGAAACCTCAAAGAAATGGTTCCATGTGCAACAATAATTATTCAGATGCCTGTAGGGTGGCTCAGATACTACGAAAAAGAAAAAAGGACTCATGATATTTGAAATAGTAAAATGCCACTAATAAGGTTTTTACAAGTAACCACATTGCATACTAGTTTAATGTTTGCCAGAGTTAAGAGGAATGGTGCTGGTAAACAAAGAGCAATGAATATGACACATTAAACATTCCAATAATGAATGCCAACATAACGGATACTAGAGAGTCATTAAACATCATTCCAATAGTCAAAGTGGCAGTCTCTTTTTAATTGATTTTGATTGTTTTTATTTGTTATCAAACAAAATCATGCTTTATACACCAAGAAAAAAAATCATGCTTTAAGTAATAATTCAGATCCCCCACTTCTCCGAGGGTGAATCCAACTCAAGTTGATTTCGAGTTGGGCATATTATGAAGGAACAAAGGAAAGTAAAAACCTTTTTATTCAAAACTTTTCAATATGCTATCAGCTAAACATAATCTTTTTACTTAGTTGCATTATATATCATTTATACAAAGTGATAAACAGCATTAGAGCATGAGGATTTTCACTAGTTATGAGGCCAAAGATCCCATCATCTTCATTCATTTTGTGTGCAGGCACAAGATATTCAGCCAACAAATATATGACTGATGAAGAAAGACAGTGGTGTCATGTTTGCCAATATGTGACACAACATGGAATAACTGAACTCACCGTACAACCCAAAGGTTTTGGAAAACCCTCAAAAAACATTAAAGTTTTGGACGGCCTTTTTCCACCTTCACCACAGATATTATGCTCCTCTGTAAATTTTTCAATATGGAAAGACTCACATTGCTTCAGCTTCACTTTCATCAGAATGTCAGCCGAAGAAATGATGGGAGAAGCAGTACATCGTGCAATTCTTAGCAAGCGTGAAAGCTTCATATCAAAGACCAGCGTGATTCCTTTTGCAAGAAGAGATTCTCGTATGTCACGTGAAACAGTTTTCTCTACCAGAACTACATTTGGCTGACATGTTTCTATCATCTCAATTATAGACTTTAAATGGTCCTTTTCCTGATACCAAAAGAAAAAAGGGAGAAATAGCTCAGAATCTCTAAGCAGTATCATCAAGACATTCACCAAAGAACTTCCTTAGGCCTACCTCTTCCATTGACTCAAATGATAACAAATTAAGTGCAGAATGCCCTAGGGCTCCCTGAAGGAGAAGAAGTCTAGGATTTTTGAACTTGGTTGGCATGCGCTTATGTGCAGCATTCTTCTTGAAAACTAAGCCTTTGATCACTTGACTGCAAAGAAAATTTCCACAGTTGAGCGAACAGCTTTTTAGCCTTAATCTAAAATAGATATGAGAAAAACCACATAACTTATAAACTACTACAGCCTGTACCTTTCACTGCGAGTACCAGATGCGATACATTTCACCTTCACATATGAACCAGGATCCATTGCCCTTCCCTCACTAGCATCAGGCTTGACAAGCAGCGCGGCTTCCCATGATAATGATGCCACAATGTCAAGCCAACTCTTGTCACCCTCTTTTCCAGAAAAGTTGAGGCCCTCAGAGGCCAAAAGTCGACTTACAAGAATTTTGAGCTGTCCATTCATTGCTTCCAACATTGCCTTTTGCCGCTCTTCTTTATAACTGTGAGCACTCCCATTTTCTTCATCGAGACTGCTTAAAGAACTCGGTTGACCCCATTTTGTACCATCACCATAGTCATCGTCGTCATCATAATTAGCAATGCTATCCATGTCATCTTCCATGTCTTCCGGTTCAGGTGGTATCCAGATGAGAGAATCTTTTTCAAAATAGGATAAGAATGTTGGACTACTGCTGTCAATGGCATTCTCTGTCCCATCTGAATCATCAGCAATTCTCATGGATCGAGCATCACCTGGCATGCCATTATAAAGTCCAGATTTCTCGCCACTGCCATCTAAATAGCCCACTGATGGTCCATCTACATTTACCTTAGCATGAGAAGACTGAATATCTATATCTTTGAATGAATTTCCATTTCTATGATCTTTTACGTGTTCGGTAAATCGTAGGTCTGGATGCTTTTGACCAGTATCCAGAGACTCAACTCCATTCTCCCTGCCAAATGATAACTCATAAATGGCCACATGTCAACCATCAATACATGTTCCAACAAATAAAACAATAAAAGTACAATTATTGGATCCACAATAGCTAATCTTGTCATCATTTGTAGCTTTCATTATAAGAGCAACAGAAAATTATGTGCATAAGAATTACTAGGCTAAAGAATGGAAGTAGAGGAATTTACAAAGGAAAGAAATTACTGTTGGATGCTTTGCCACACATTCTAAGAAATGCATGGGACCTTCACATTAAAGAATTTCTCATGTAGCAAAATGGTTGTGTATAGTTAGTTAATCTCAATCTAAGTGCCCAATATAAACCTTATATCAATGTCATACTTACAGAATGTAGTGTAACAAGAAATAAGACTACATAGTTTTCATTGAACAAATTGCAGATCAAAGTATTGTACATACCTCATTTGTGAACTCAAATCAGCGGGGAAATCACCTGAGAAAAGACGAAATTAGCACCATATGCTTAACAAGAGGCTAAGTCAAACAACATCTAAAAGGTAAAAAATTGATTAAAAAAAGTCAGTTACCAAGGCTTTACCAAGGCTTGAAACACAACTTCCATAGCTTGACAGAGAGAGCGCGGGACTAACCAAAGGCGAGGTGCAAGGACTCAAACCATCCATTCTTAAAGACCCTTTGCCATACTTCTCCAGACTTTCAGTGGGCTTACAGTGCCCAACCAGGTATTCATCATCCAGGGTAGAAGAACTATCCCTTTTTTTACACTCCTGACAGATGGAATGATGGCAAATTTTACAGCGATATCCACTATCCAGAGGTGTCTTTTCTGAGCCACATGCATGACACATTGTATTCATAAGTTCCCAATGAAACTTGATAAAAACATCAGGTTCCAGTTCCTCCCCACTACATCCAATATCCTGAAAATAAGAGAATGATTCAGTATCCACCAAATGCCACACTTGAATGCAATTGCAACCTCAACAAATAAACTATTTACAAAATGGTGACAAGATCCAAAGGAACTACAAAGACCACATTAACCTTCAAGGTACATGAAAAACTGCAAAAACATAATTAGAATGAGGGAAACATGAAACCTCCACGGAGGAAGAAAAAAAAACCTTCCAGCTAAAATTAGAAGATGGCAAACAATGGACGCCAATGCCAAAACAATCCGTACTGTACCAGTCCTAATGTGAGATTGAAAATAATGAGCTATAACAAAAGGGGCTATGAACAAAATCAAAATTTACTAAATTATTCTAATAATGGAAAATTTAAACCTATTAAAAAAGCGCACACGTGTAAAAAATTCAACCTAGAATTAAAGAATGGAGAACACTTAAATGCAACTTCAGAGAATGTGGAACCATAGCTAACGCAAGAAACTGACAATGATAGCTAATAACAATGAGAACTCACAAAATCAGCAGTAAAAGATCTAAATTTTCTAATAATAAATCTCATGCAATAAAGCACAGCAAGGGCTTAGAAATCCAATCTGGAGTCCAGAATTACTACAAACCGTGAATGGAATCTTTAAGACTCAAAAACCTTATGCAAAACTACAACAACAGCAATAAATAATCATATAAAAACAACACCCTCGACAACCAACCCAAGTCCTGAAGAAAAATCTAAATCTAACCAAACGCAGGACTTCCTAAGGGATTGGAAGCCAAATCTTAACATTTCAAATATTCATCACCTAAATTATATTTAAAAATAAATAAAAACAACGCCATAATAAATCAGAGCAAATTAAGTGTAATTAAATAGCATTGTCGGAAAATAGACCAAATTCACGCATCCATACAACTCAAGAAACTAAAAAGCAAACTATCCATCTCATCCAGAATCAGAACTCTGATGGAAAAATTAGTAATAATCAAGAAATGAAGGAAAGAAGAAGAAGAGACTAGCAGGAAAACAAAACCTAAAACAGGTCACTAGATCATTTATGAATTTAAAAAAAAAAAAATTAAGCGCCAGTACGCCAGATCCCAAAACTAATGAAAACCCAGCAGAATTTTCAAAAAATTCCGGGAATTAAGCACCCAAGACCCGCCCCTTGTTAAACCTCGATCCCGAAACTAATCAGAGCCCAACAAATAACTCAAGCAAACCAAAAATTTTCAAAAAAAAAAGGAACAAAGATCCAAGATTCAAGTATCAGCTCCCACCTCACCTCTCGATAAACTCCAAATCCTACAATCTTCCCAAGACCAACGAAAAACCAAATTAATCCAAAAAACAAATTCTGCCCCTCTCAAACCCACAGATCGATCTCCCCTTTTCCCAAACCCCTCGAGGATTTATGCATAGAGAAAAAAAAAATCAAGAAAATATCGAATATAAGAGGCGCCATTAAGATAAAAGAATCGCTTACCCGTTCGGAGAAATCGAGGGAGAATATCTACCAACTCCCGCAAGCCCGTAATTATAAACCCCTTCTTCCAATCTATCTTTATCGATCCCTGAAATCTTCTCCAAACGAAAAGAATATCGAAGAACCCCAGCGCCCGATCCAAAACCCCGAATTCTTCTTCCAAGAAATAGAGAGAGAAAGAGAGTGGAAGACACGGAGAGAGGGAGAGGGGGGCTGTGGGGAAAGAAAAAGGTTCTTGCCGAGTGGAGCCCACCGGCGGTGAAAGGTCATTCCATTTTCGCTCTTGTTTTTCTTCGTAGTAGAATACTTTGAAGGTGGAAATCAGTAAAAATGGAAATATTTTTACCGTAGTGGACTACGCGTATTTTTGTATGGGAGCAGACCGGGCGACCGGGTGCGAACATTGCGGCTGGGTTTTTTCGGACTTTTCGAACATAGGGGGAGCGCAACCCTTTATTCTAGGAGTCGAACTAGAGAGATCTACTACCGTCCATTCCATGCGACACCCATGATTGAGTGGTCCATTCGATCACGACCATGCCGTGATTGAATGTGATCCATGCTCCACTTGCGACAATTGGCGCTATATAATGTGATGAGCTGCCACGAAGAGATTGAACCGTCTTCGTCCAACTCTAATCCCAAATTATGAAGGATCTTGATTGCCGATTTGGACATCCAACCCAACCATGAAGCAACTTTTGGCTTTTGGTTCATATAATCATTTTTCAGCTCAAACTTTAACTGATTTTAAGTTAAAATTTTCGACTCCACTTAGATCATGTCGGTACAGTTTGAATGAGGTGGCTTCAAAGTTTAAGATGTTTGGTACGTCAAGTTATTGAACATATTAATAAATTAAGTGATCGATAACTATATAGTTGGATCGATTAGGGATTTACTCATGCTATTATAAAGTTAGACAAGTCGGGCATGATAATAATATCCACCCAAAAAGAAGTATAGCTATAAATTCCAAACTGAATTTGTTTTCCTCCCAATTCAACCTCGAACCCGCCCCTAATAGTGTTCATAAGATTGCTTTTTTCTACCCTCCACCTTTCTACCCTTATTTCCATTCGATTCGATCCCTTAAAGGCTGGCTCCAATAAAAATCAAAACCTAGATCTCTTATCCAAGTAGTAAATTGGTGTATCATAATTAAAATCCCATAGTGAATCTATAGATTCCTTAAAAATATTAGTTCCAAAAGAAAAATAATTTATATAGTGTAGGGTACTTAAATGTTCTGATAACTTAAATTTTGAACATAATTTACCATCACCATGCAGAGACCATGGGAAATAGTCCCAAATAATTCCCACTTCTGCAATTAATAACCATCTTATTATTAATAACAGGAATCCTATTCTACCTAGCTTTTTTTTTCTTTAATTTTTTTAACATTTTTTTCAATACCGCAGATCCACCATGGACTTTGTTTCAATATTTTGGACATGTTCCAAGACTCATGCATTACACGTGGCACAGATAAGAACTTTTCCTTCATTTTTACGTTGTAGGGTACTAACGTATATGCTTAAATCACCTGTCATCCAAGTCAGACCTCGTCAATGGTGTGTGATTTAGAAAAGAAATAAAAGCGTTTACCATCTGTCCGATCATTGACAACCGACCGTTGATCATATAACGGATGACGTTTGGTTGTAGAGGAAACGCCGGACGGAGACAAGAACACCAACGAAATGGCCGTTATTCTTCACCTACTTTGCTTTTCTATTTTTTTCAGAAAAAAAAACTATTTATGACTGGGTGCACGACTGGGTGCGACAAAAAGAGTTTTATTTAACATCCCGCTTCTAAACAAATCTAAAATCCACTGCTACGCGGAGGACAGGAGAGGACATGTCATCGTCATCGAGGATACGATTCTTCTTCGCTCGATCTCGACCGTCGGATTGTTGATCGTCCGCGTTGCGGCAGTTTTCTGTCGCCAGGAGGGAGAGATCTTGACGAGGAGATCTGTTTCTGGACCGTTGGATTGTTGGTGGGCCCACAAATTACGCGGTGCTGATTTTTTTATATACATTCTTTAATCACGGCCGCTGCGGTCCGATTGATGAATGGGAAATTATTATAATTAAGTCTGTTCTTGTCTTATTAAAAGAGTCGGCGAGGCATTAGCCGGCTCCTTGTTATATGGAGGGTTGATTTAAGGTGACATCCAGCTATGGATTCGGTATATCCGCTACAAATTTAGTGCAACTTGTCTTACAATATCATTTTTCGAGGGTTTAAAGATAATATAATTAAAGATCAAAATGATGTCAAAAGAAATAAAAAGAAAATTATAGATAAATATCATTTTCTGATGTTAAAAGCATGGCTATATATATTATTATTAGTAAAAGAACTTACGACATTATCATAAGATAACAACTAAGTTTTGTGATTTGAATATAGAAGTAATTGTTCCGTGTGTCATACACAAGGGTGTACATCACTTGAAGTTGTTATTCACCTGTATGCACATATAGAGTTATAGCACCTCTGAAACATGGATTCAATGTTTGTGGTAATTAATTATGATCATAGCCCTAAGATTTAATGTATCCGTATCGAAGGAGTAACTATGAGCCAATGAAACTAATGACCATTTTAAAAGGAAACATGATCTATCACTTTCCAGTATATAGAATTTATTATATGGAAGCTACACTTGGATCATTCAACTTGGACAAGATATTATATATGGATAACTAGCAAATGCATGGATAAAAATTGCACACTAGGATTTCAACTTTTGCATTTGTTGGGTGTCATCATCAAACTGATTCCACACCGCCCCGGTCACTTGCCACTTGGGATTATAACATCCATCTCCCTTGCCAATTCATAGATAAAGACATGCATATCATAATCATAATGATATTCTTGCCAACTATAATAACACCAAATTTATACTTAACCATGCTTGTGGGTTATTGACACAGATCATACTTGACATCATTTTGAATCCACCAGCTTGATTTGCTTTGCAATATCAGCTTAAGCTCCAACACCAATTATTCCAAACAATCATGTGAAGTTGGTATAAAAATCCTGCATGAAGGATGCCACGTAGCCTCTCGCATAGGAGTGTTAGAATTTTGCCGCGTAGCCTCTCACGTCAGAAGTGTTAGAATTTTGCAGCACAGCGAGTCCTCCCCCTCCATTATCCGCTTTCACTCACCGGGAAACCGATTCCGCTATCAGAATCTTTTTGGTGCTTTGGAGAGAGTGAATCTCAGTCCAGCGATCGCTAGAGAAATAATTGGAATTGCCAATCTTGAATTGCAGATGCTAGATAGAAGCATCGCAATTTGCCTACCGCGCCTAAGCTTTTCCGGAAGCGTTGCTAGAAGCCATTAATTACTCACGCTTATAAGCATTGGAAGGCTTAATTACCGACCCTTATAAGCGTTGGCAGAAGTCAAAACCCGACGACACTTATAAGCGTCGTTGGCTTCCATATAACCCACCCACCCCTACCGACCTCTCCATCAGCCTCAAATCCCTAACCCACCCCGACCGACCCCCTCCCTCAGCCTCTTTCACTGCATCTCAGCTCGAAAGCAGTGCTGCCCCATCAATTGCCACTGATCGACCACCACCTCCACCTCTCTCCATGCCGGTCCCCTTCTCCTCCTCCCTCTCCGCTGGCCTCCTCTTCTTGGCCAACTTCCTCCTCCTATTCTCCTCGTCCTGCCCATACCCACCGCCAATCCGTAGTGTTAGCGGCAGAAGCTCCAGCCGACTGCCCTCCTCCGGCCGATTGCGGATCTCAATCGTCCTACCTTCAGGTGATTTTCTTTTTTTACTTAAGGCATTGTCCTAGTAATACACGCTTAATTGGCAATTGCTCTCCTTTTATTTCTACCGCACAACAAAAAAAATAAACTAAGGAATGTTACTAAATTCAATTATGACCATAAAGTTGCGGAGATAAACAGAAAAGGATGGGCAAATTTCCACCAAGTCACGGGGCCTTTAATTAAGGTTCAAACCTAAGCTATTGTTTTCTTGTGGGCCTAAAGTTCTTACTTTTAGTCTATCTATTTTGTAAAAAAGTAGAGGCATAATGAAGTTTACCACCCCATAATTCGATCATCTATCTCTAATTTTAGAAGAATTAGCCATGCAAGGGTTGGAGACATATGGGAGAGTTTGGTAAAATTTCTAGGGTCCAAGAACAGAAGGTGCAAGAGATTATGATAGGATTTACTATTAAATATTTATGGTGTAGAGGCAAGTTTAGAGATGGTGTGGAGATGTTTGGGATGAAAATGTCCTTAGATATGCTTCTGGAGAGCGGTCAAAAAGAAATTTAATTTGTTACTAGCTAGCACAATTAATTCATCCTCATGAATCAGAGTTGGGTCTGTTAGCTTGAATATATTAACACCAAAACACATTTATATTGAGATAATGTATTGAAGCTTGACACAATGTATTGAGATGTTCTAATATTGTTGAACTCCTCATCAGAAGGCCTTTTAGTTCTCCACATTTGGAGGTGCCAAACATGATTTTTGTACTGAATGCATCTGGCCAGAGTTATTGATTAGCGATCATAGGCATTTTCATATATGTGAAGTTATACATGTGATTCTTATCCTAATTTATCCTCAATGTGTAGTGGTTCAGCTTGAGATAGAGTTTCTTTCTAGAACTTATTGCCCCTCCATTCTATAAATATAGCCTATGGCATTGAGCAAAATAGGAAAGCTAAACATGAGACACATCTTGTAAATCTTTCCTCAACATACAAAGAGAGAAGCAAAAAGAACATAAAATGTGATAAAGGTCCAGCACCTATTTACAAAAATGAAAAATGATATCAAAAAGCGCTAAACCATCATGTATTAGCATTATGTTAGATTAGTTTTACTTTTCCTATATATATTGATTTTGCTAAATTGCTTCAAACAACTTTTCACTTAGTATCTAATTTCATTTATCTTTTGTAGATAAGTCGCAATTCGATCATTATTTTAATATAATGGACAAAAGTTGGTTAAACAAGTCGAGATCTAGTAAAAAATATTTGAATGGAATTCAGAATTTCATTAAATTTGTTTTTGAGATATCTAATATGAACAGAAAAATTTTATGTCCATGTCGAAAATATATAAATTGTTCTTCTCTCACTCCAAAAAATGTTGAAGAACATTTGGTATGGAATAATTTTCTAAAGTGTTATAATGAATGGAAATTTTATGAAGAGTCCATATTGCCGTCTTTATATAACCAACCCTCCTATATAGAAAACACATCTAGTTTTGGATCCAAAAAAAAATTATGTAGGAGAAGATGATATAAGGGGCTTACTCAGAGATGCTTTTGGACATAGTATTGAAAATTTAACAGATTTTAGTGGCGGACAAGAAGCAACTGCAATAGGTAATGAGCGTACAAATACTGATTCTATACATGTTGAGGAACCTATGCATTCTGATATAACATAGATCGGTATCATAACTTGGTAAAAAATTGTGATCAAAAATCATATCCGGATTGTAAGAATTTTACAAAAAATTTTTTTCTTGTGCATTTATTCCATTTGAAATATTTAAATAGATGATCTAGCAAGTCTTTCACTATGTTGCTTCAATTATTAAAGGATGCATTTTCGGAAGGCGTTACTTTGTCATCATCTTCTTATGAAGCCAAAAAATTAGTAAAAGAATTGGATCTTGGATACAAGAAGATACGCAGTTGTCCAAATGATTGTATATTATACTATGGTGAAAATGTGAACCAAGAGTCTTGCCGAATATGTAGATCTTCACGATGGAAAAAACATAAAGAAGACAAGCATGATTTGTTGAATGAAGTGGATGCCTTACGGACTAAGAAAAAACCGGCTAAAGTTTTGAGGTATTTTTCTCTCATACCTAGATTGAAAAAGATGTATGCATCATAGAATATAGCTTCCTTGATGAGATGGCATGATGAAGGTCATACAAAGAATGGAATGTTAAGACATCCAGCAGATAGTTTAGCATGAAAAGCATTTGATGATAGGTATCACGAATTTGCTTCTGATGTTCGCAGTGTTGGACCGGGTTTAGCTACTGATGGGTTTAATCCATTCTGAACGATGAGTTCTATATACAATACTTAGTCGGCTGCTTTGATTCCATATAATTTGCCATCATGGATATGTATGAAACATTCTTCACTCATTCTAGAATGGTTATTCCAGATGATAAGGGCCCAAGTAATGATATTGATGTTTTTCTGCGGCCTTTAATAGAGGAATTGAAATAGTTATGGAAAGGTATTGATGCATTTGATGCTTTCGCTGGCCAAACATTCAAATTGCGTGTAACTCTTATCTGGACTATCAATAATTTTTCCTGCATGTGCTAATTTATTAATTTCTTTTTTCTAAATATTAATATATGACTTTTTTTGAGAGATATAGGACAGGGCTACATCACATATTTCAAAACGTATCAGGAAGACATTATCATCTAGCAAGACCAGTTGTATCGAAGCTCAGGTGTTTGCTGAATCGATAGGCCCGAAGTGTTATGGTCGAGTAAGAGGTTATAGCGTTGGAGTTACCCCCCACTCAGTTGTCTGCAGTGAGCCAATATACTCAAGATGCCAGACAAGATAGTAACACTGCAGAGATTTTTAGTTTAAAAGTAGCGATGGAGGAGATGAGGCAGAGCTATCATACGGAGATGAAGCGATAAGGCAGAGCTATCATACGAAGATGGAGCGATAAGGTAGAGCTATCATCCAGATACGGAAGAGTTGAGGCAGAGCCATCAAACAAAGATACAAGTTTTAAGGGCTCGGTTTAACCAGATTTCAGCTATAGATTTGTCCCTCCTCGGATAAATAACTATATCTATTTGAATATTTTACATAATTATTATGTATTTTTGTGTGAGCTTAATGATTTTTGTATTCTTAACTTCTAAAGTTTCTTTTTTTTTTTGATATTTCATTTACTCGTAAAGATGGTGATGATGATGCCATCGACCCTGATACCTCATAGACTATTTATTTAGTTATATATGTATATTTTTTTATGTTTTCGAAGCATATTGTAAATGTAAATTGATAATGTAAATGTAATCATATTTGACAATATAATTTTTTCGAATAATCCGTTTGATTGTAATATGTGACTTTTGTTATTAATGTGTTTGGTAAATGTATACAAAATTTTTAATTTTTTAAATATATATATTTTTTAAAAAAATACTCCAACAATGCTTTAAAGCATTGTTAAAAGACTAACTACTGATATTATTAAGCGTCGACGTAAGCCAAAACACTACGCTTATTAGCGTCGGTAGCTGCCAACACTAATAAGCATTGGCAAAAGCATCGGTAATTGCCGATGCTTGTCCAATGCTTATATCGCCGACGCTTTTATGATGCTTTAAAAAGCATTGGCAATAAAAATACCGACGCTTATAAGCATCGGTATATGAATTAAAAAGTGTGAGAAAATTTCCTTTTTGTTGTTGTGAATATTTCCTCAAAAGAAGTGTATGCATGAAGCTATTTAGAAAACAAGTAGTAAGTGCACATATAACTCCATGAACCCATGCTGCATGGTGGAAATCACTATTCCAGTGGATAATAGAGCAGGGTGTGAATTTTTATCCAACATGCAGTCTCTTGATCAATGATACAAACAAAGCCTTACCATTTAAATAGATCATTGCAATATACAAGGGATCCTTTTCTCTCTCTCTCTCTCCCTCCTTTCTTTTAATGAATCGAGCCAAAGTGATTCCAATGTCATGGCAAGCAGCACAAGAAATGCCCATGCTTGGCTGGATGAGCTGATCTCTAGAGTATAGAGAAAAATTAGGTGGGCAAGGAAAGGTTCAGATTGGATCAAAATGATATGGAAAGGTGTTGACCTTGACCTTCAACCAACACTCGTTTAGATTAATCTTTCGAAGGTCTATTTAAATAATTAGGCTGAAAATCATATTGGATTCATGGATTACATCAGTGCAACCAATAAGACCATAGAATTACAGACTAGGCTAGGCCCATGCTCATAAATATCTAGAAATAATTTTAGAGTGGACCCAGCCGAATTTCATAGAAAGAAAAAGAAAAAGGCCAGCCTTTGTCAAATGGCACTAAAAACTGTTATCTATTAACATGCTAGTTAAAAGTCTAATAGGAGAGTCATCCATGCAAATAAAGTATGCGTATACACATAGTTGACAAGAGACTAGATTATCAACTATAGTTTTTTTTAAAAAAATTAGTAGATTAACAATATGTTGGCAACTTATGTGCTCAAGTAAGGAAAATCATGGATCCCTACTATTATAATGCAAACAAACTGCTTCTATAACATCATCAGCAATCCTTTTCTAAACATAATACTATTTTTAATAATAATAATATGTATGTATGTATGTATGTATATGTATAAGTATTTGTTTAAAAGTAATAAAAAGGAGTCCACCAACTAAAATGACATTTTATACCACCCATGCTTTCCCTCGCTCGTCCCGGCCTCTTCCAGGGCTGCGCAAAGATTTCTCCGGTAGTCCAAGGAGTCGAATTATCGCAAGAGACAAACCGACCTCCTCCATGCGTAGTTGAACGAACCTCCATTATGGATTAAAAGCCAACCTTGGCGCCCTCGCCGCCAATGACCGGGTCCAACCAGGCATCCATGACACCACCCGAGGAAACGGTCAATATCGTAGAAAAGCGGCCGACGACTGCGACGAGGCGGGAATTGGAGCAAAGCAGGGACATACTCTCTCTCTCCAATGGCGACGGCAGCGAACGCCTGTGGTGCACCTAACCAGTCCGAAGTGCCGCCCCTCGTGCACGCCGAAGGGGTCGCGGCGCCGTTGGGGAATTCCCACAAACACCTCAAGCGCAAGTCCAGGGGTCTTCTTCTTGGACGTGAACCCCTCTGCTGCGAGGAAGTTGAGCCCAGCCTCCGCTCTTTCACTCGCTGGCTCGCACTTTTCTTCGACCAAGTCAGCCTCGGCGATCGCGTCATTGCTGTAAGCCCGCCAACCTTGTCTAAGTTTTTCATTGGAACGCGCAGAATGATAGCTCGAGAACCTAATTTTCAATAAAGATTGTTGCTTGATAGGTGTTGGATGGGGAAGAGGGGAATGAGTACAGAAGTCAGCTGCTAGGAGGGTTTTGAGGGAATTTTTGGCACCGCGCACAGTTGTCGGAATGGTTTTGCCGCACAGCTGCTAGAATGGTTTTGAGGCTATGGAAGTCGTCATGAGTTTGAGGAGGAGGAACTTATCGGTGCTAAGATCGCCAAAACTGCAGCCAAGGAGCGTGGCCCATGGTAGTGGTATGATGATTGTAGTGGTGGCCACACAGTTGTGAGGGGTGGCCATGGTGGCGATGCCACAGAGGAGCGGAGATGAGCAGCGGTGAGTGAAGTCATGGTGAGGGAGTGGTAGCCCACAATTGAACAAGGTCAGTTATTTGCTAATTAGATCTTGGGTACTTATACAAGATTAAAGAATCCAAATAATAACTTACAGCTAGCTTTTTGGGCGAGATTTTGAGTTATTACAAATGGTATTAGAGTAGATCCATTGAGGCTAACCACGGATCGATCGTAGTGCTTGTAGTTAGATTTCAATAGATTTGAATCCTTAGCATGACGAGGATGTCAGGGCTTGAATGAGAAGGAGGAATATATGAGAATCCATGCAGCGTGTGTTTAGTCCCACATCGATTATTTGTTGGGTAGATCTTGGGTACTCATACAAGATCTAAGAATCCAAATAATATTTTTTGGTTAGCCATTTTGGGTGAGATTTTAGCTTGTTATAAATGGTATAGAACAGACGTGATTCATAACCTATATGGACTAGAGTACACAACGATCATGAACTACGATTGTTCAGAAACTAGTTCAATGTGTCCGGTACAATTCAACCTGACCAAATCAGTCAGCTTGGCAGTCAAAGGGATCAGATATTTGGAGATGGGTGCCAGGAGTTCCAAATTTGGAATTTAAATACGGCGGGCCAATGACGTTCGGCTTATGGCCCTATGGGCTCAAGGGTCTTTTGGACTTTGTTAGGTTAATAATTTTACTGGGCTTGATCGCGCTTTCTTCGTAGTTTGGGTCACGTATCTCGTTTGGTCTAGCTTTGGACTGTTGGTTGCTTGGGCTTCTTGCCTCCCCTTTCTTCTCCTTGTTTTCTTTTCATTCTTCCACGTTCTCTTTTCTTGGCCTCGGCTCGTACTTCATTTCATTTATCAATGAATGTTGCCATGGGTCCCTGCTGTTTTGCTCCAAGAAAAAGAAAAATTTCAGCATATGTTTCCTAGAGGCGTTCTTCTATATTGACTTGTCCTTTCATAGAGAATTTAAACCTGTTCCTGGCATCAAGCACATCATTTTTTATCAAAGGCATCCTGGACATCTGATTATCAAAAACACCAGTCGATGAGTTATTAATTATGTGCATTCATCTATCTTCCAAATAACTTAGGCATCTCTTTTTGGTCTTCTCCCATATACTACTGAGCAGTGAATCCATGTTTTGCACTGGGACCATCTTCACAGGACACATTCCTTTTAAAAGGCTTTGTTTCGTTTTTGTATTGCATTTTGACCAGGCTAATGGGATCTCTTGCACCATCTAGCTTTCAGAAGCATCTGTAATCTAACAAAGCTTCTATTGTATCTATGAAACGAATTGAGCAGGAGGAACTTGGTAATCTTATCTTTTTTGCGAGCATAGGTTTGGTTAACCTTTTTCTTTTGATTGTAGCGTGCATTTGCTGCTATACCTCGTTTTCTTTGATTCCTGTTGGTCCCACAAAACTAAGGTTATCGGTGCATATTCTGAGCTTGGAATTCACATAAAAACTCATTTCATATGCTGTATAATTCCCAATTGTCACATTCCTCTGGAGTCGATCCAGGCTGCAGCCTAAAGGGAGCAGGTCTAAATCTCTGGTCTTTTACGAATGGCCTTCAATTCAATCCAAGTTTAATATGTGGGAATCTGCTCAAAATTCATCAGGTGAAGCTGTGAATTTATCATAATAGCGTTGGCCAATATCTAATGGGTGTTATCTATTACATTTTGGATAATCTCAACACAATCTAGTGCTAAAATTCTTATGATTTTTTTTTTATAGACCTGGTAGATAACGAGTTATACAATGTGTGGTGATCATCTTCCTCACGTAGTGTCACAACCCAGGACCTCATCCAAAATAGCTAGCCGGAAGATATTATTTGAATTCTTGGATCGTAACGTCCTCGTTAGACTAAGGATTCAAATCCATTCAAATCTAATCACAAACACCACGATCAGCTCGTGGTCAGCCCCAATGGATCTGTGTTGTAGTGTCCTCTAGTCCACATAAGTTATGGATTGGATCCATTTTGATACTATTTATAACAATACAAAATCTCACCCAAAATGGCTAATCAGAAGGTATTATTTGGATTTCTTGATCCTATATAAGTACCTAAAATCTCTTCGGTGAATAACCGATGTGGGACTAAACATACGCCCATAAGGGTCCTCACACCTAACTAGCATGCAAATCCGAATCTCTGTTTCAACTGCTATAATGCTTGATCAACTTAATAAGCTAATACTTTCATATCAGTGTCATCCATAATTTAAGGGGGAAAGAGAAAAAGAAGCAAAGTAGTCTCTAAGATTGCACTAATACTAGTTCATTAACACGATAATGATAACCATAACCTCAAGCTCGCATCAATTCCCAAAGAGCTCTCATCAAACGAAGGCATAAATTAAGCTAAAGAAAGCGGGACGGGCATCCCACGTTCCATCCGTCCATGCCACGTACGGATCTCAACCCAAGAGTTCCTCCTCCTTGTGGGTCTCGATGACGACGTCGGACTTGGGGTAGGCGACGCAGGTCAGCACGAAGCGCTGCCCGATCTGGTCGTCGGTGAGGTAGCTGCCTTCGGACTGGTCCACCTCGCCGGCGACTATCTTGCCGGCGCACGACGAGCAGGAGCCCGCCCGGCACGAGTACGGGAGGTCGAAGGCCAGCTCTTCCCCCATGTCAAGGATATAGACGTCGTCGGGGCACTCGAACACCTGCTCGCCCTCCGGCGTTATCAGCTTCACATTGTAGGTTGCCATGGCGGTCACCCTTCCCCGGCCGGCCTCCAGCCCGAACAGCGCCCAACCGGCGCGCGGCAGGGCGCTCCGCAGGCTCACCGTCCTCGGCCCGGCATCGAGCCGCCGGACGAAGCGCGTGCCGAGGGTTGCGCTTGAAAGAGCTGTGTTTGCTGCAGCTGATGCCATCGGAAACGGCAAAGATGAATTGAGAGAGAGGGCTTAGCAGAGGAGATAGATGGTGTCTTACGAAATATTATAAGGTGGAGAGAACGGGCAGCGTGGATGTTATCTTGACTCGTGGTCGAGAATTTGCGGCAGCTTATCTCTAGTTTGTAAGGTGGTGAGGGAGGAGTCCGGCAAGATCTGATTTGATGGTCATCATTAACATGGCAATTTAGGACCCAATCCATCCACTCATTTTACAAATAATCTGCTTTAAATAAATTTCAATTTGATATAAATGAATTTAGATCATCTATTTATTAAATGAGTTACGAATCCGTTTAATCTATTTTGACCCATCTAATAATTAGATCAGATTACACCATTTAATCTATTTAAAATTTATTTAATTTGTTTATAATTCTGCTTAATGTGATTTTGATCTATTTAATCTGCCCCACTTAATCTTTTTAGCTTGTTTAATTTTATTTAATATGTTAAAAACCTATTTAATACATTTATTCTATTAACCTGACTAAGTCTGTTTAATAAATGGACCATGTGGATTGAATCAAATAATTATCTATTTAATAAATTAATTAATTTTAAATATAAAATTTTGATCTGTTTAATAAATAAATTGAATTTATCTTGATGAATTTTTAATCTAATCCGCATCAAGTAGAATTTTTAATCTAATCTGCATCTGATCCGATCGAGTTGCCACCCTAGCGATCGTGGCATGATGGGATGAGGGTGTACAAAATCTAGCAGAGGGGTTTGGGTTTGCTCTTAAATGCATAACCAAGCTCTTGTCTATATGATAACGTATTTCAAAAGTGATGAAAAGCAATTATTTTAATAACCAAAAAGTGATTATGTGTGGAGTACCATTTGACTAGTAAGCGCCAGCTACCGGTCACCGATATTATATTTCCTTTTCTTTGATACATTTTTTGTCTTAAATATTTTGATTTCTATACAATATTAATAAATAGTGTTCACAACAACTTGAAATGTGAAATACGAAGATAAAATGCATATGCCGACATATGTGAGATTCCTACGAGGACATAATAATGATGTACTGCAAATTACCATTGAAACTCATACTTTGGTATCAACGTAATTCTAATGCCATACAGTATGTTTATTAGATAAGGATTTCAACTTGATTCTTTCTAATGGTTAGTTCAAGTTAGCAGGTTAATGGTTTAAGATTGCCATGCCTTGGTGCGTCGGTCACCCTGGAATCATGGCTAGGCTGAGGAATTATATTTTACACTTTGTGCATCGCATAGTTATACACATCAATAATCACCATCCCCCACCTCCTGGCCACCTTAAGGTGAACTTTGATGGTAGCGCATTGGTAGAAGGAGACAGAAGAGGGACTGGATTTGTGATCCGAGATCATAATTCCACACTAGTTGCGGCAGGCGGGCGACGCACTTGTGACATAACAGCTATTGGAGCCGAGCTCAGGGTTGCATGGGAGGGAGTCACATATGCAAGGAGGATTCTAGGGGCGGACTGCCTCATCCTAGAGGGAGACTCTACTACGGTGACGGAGTGGATTCGTGATGTCAGGCGCCAGGGAGACGATTACCCTATACTCAGGGACATCCAGAGGCTGGTAGCGGGCTGCCGGTCGTTTCAGGTTGCCCATATATTTCGGAAGGCGAACAAGGCTGCAGACTAAGCCGCCTTCTTTGCTGCTTACCATGCATGAGAGGTTTTATGGATTGAGCTAGATTTTGTTTCTTTTTCTTTATGTCGCTTTCTTTTTTCGATGCTGAGGGTAGTGTTCATGCCAAACTAATATGAACTACCATTGTACCAAAATAATAATAATAATAATCACAGTTGCCCGTTCTTTTAGCAATGCACCGACATCATGCATGGTCACATGGTGCATGCATTGTGGGGGTATAATTTCTCTTTAGTTAGGGACTAATAGGGTTAGACTACTACAGCTAGTTCCAGTGTCAAAGGTGATGACACGTAGGGTTTTGGTTCGGAGTCTATAGATTGATGGCTCTTCAAGGGAGGGCCACTAAAATTTACTTGGTGAGGCTGGAATTGTGGCGGACACATGCCATCTTACATTTGGTTATTGTTGATTGAATTGGGAACCATGGAAAGTGTGTGTGATGATGGATTGCGAGCCATACAAAACGTGTGTTTAGTGTGTGACATGGACAAGCGTTACTCCTCAAATTACAGACCAGATATTGAAGTCATGCATTTCCTTGCCACATTTTACATCAGCTAGAGCCAATTGCTATGTGATGTGCCATGTAAGTAGATTTTCAAGAATAGAATGAAATGCAATAATTAATGTAAGATTTAGAATATCTTGGAAGCATAAGCATAAACATAAAGGATAAGAGCACCAACTAGTGAGATTTAAATACTATTGGCTACCATATAAATAGTTTGTGGACTCCTGTACTCACTTGATCAGTCATATTTATATGGAGAGTACGACCATTTTTAAAGGCTTGCCACTGGATATTTTAGACTACGCCTCCAGAATTGTAGTGGAAAGGCCAAACAAAGCAGCAAGCAGAACAAATTTAAAGAAGCAAATGAATACTTAATATGTTATCACTCAAAACAAGATTATAAAGGGACTAATTTGAGGATATTTAATACTTAATATTTGACTCTTGGGTATTTGGACTTCATTTAATATGACTTTTTTCCTTCATGCCTATTTGAATTTCCAAAGTAATTCCTCCAGAAATTGGCAACTCTTCATTTATCCTATTTACAATACTTCAGTGACTCTTCGTTAACTGCATCTAGATTTCCATCAGTAACTCTTAGTTTATAAATATCTAGCTAAATACATAACAAAATTATACAAAAATTAAAATATATATATACTAATAACCATTCAAGCACAATAACTCAACAGTTTATACAATCGCATTCAATATAAAGAGTCCTAGATCAGCTCCAATTTGGGATTGAATTGGACGAGTCTAGTCTGCTATCAGGTTGTTCGTGTATTATAGGTTGATTAATGATTCAACGGCAAGTGCAAGGTTTATATTCTGTATAATCCTAGCTCCATTCAACCATCCATTGCCTCGTACTGTAAGAATAACTAGTGATCGAATATCGAACTTCTCTAATTCCATCCCAAACTAGAAAGCACTCAAACTTCCATCTAAAATTGCTTCGACCAAATTTATTGTTGACCATATTAGACTTTATGTGGTCTAGCAATAGCTCATGTTTTATAGAACCAAGATTTTAGGGCTGAGTTATAAAGTATAGCTAACTAAAGTAGACTTATTGAAAAATATGGTCATTATAAAGGTCTCCAAGCCTGATTTAAACCTAGCATACAATTATAAACACAATTTAAAATTGCATTATTATTGTATTTATAATTGATTTAAGCCTGAATAGACACTCAATTCCATAATTTCTAAGATGAATATAACTCGGGTTGAATTCTGGAAAATAATTTTGGGTTTTACTTTTGCTGGCTTGAGTTAGGTTGGGCTATGTCCTGTAAGGATCTAACTTCAGCTTTGAAGATTAAGAGGAAGGCGAAGTAAAGCATCCAAATCTTCGACCTAAGTGTTGCTAAAACATTAAATATGGTTGAAGTTTACTAAGCTTGCAATCAAGTTGAGTTTCGATCAAGAGAAGCATGACTTGAACTTGACCCTTTTTTTTTGCTTTTTATCCCTGGCTCATGACTTCAACTCATTTACTATAGAGTTAGGTTCATAGAAAATTTTCTCGACCCATCAAGTCACTTGAGCTAAACCAAGATAAGCACGACTTGTACCTAACCAATATATTTGGTCTGGGCTGGGTCGGTGCTAGGTTTGGATTTAGTACCAAGATAAAAGGAAAAGGATGATTTTTTCGAAGGAAGGAGAAAATCAAAAAAAGTGAACCAGTGCATTTTGCTATAAATAAACAATTGTTGAACCTTAATTCAGCTTTCAACCTACAAATAAATAACCACAGTACGCATCCTACAAGCCCAAACATGGCAAGAAGTTGGTGATGGCTCATTCTGGGCCATAGTGTGTAGTAGGCCCCAATACGCATCCTATAAACAAGTCCACTGGGCTTGTATGGTAGACCCAGTTGTCCTGTACCATTTGCAGGCCTAATCTTGCAAAATTACAGCTCATACCAGCCCAATCTGTTCCAAAGAACGAACTATGTTTGGTTTAGCCTACCCAGTGGACTGTTGACTGGACCTGGACTAGGCCTGGCCCAGTGGCATTTTCCCATTGGGGCAGTGGGCTTGATAGTAGGCTGGGCCTCAAAGAAAGGATCTTATTGGAAGTGTTCGAGTCAAAACAGGCCAATTGGGCTCTGCTAAGGGATTAGGTAATTGGGTTTGCAAAATATCTGTCCTTAGTTAATTCAGACTTTGATTAAGACCCACCAAAGTCAAATTTGAAGCCTCACCATGACAACAGGGTTAGGTCAGATTAGAGAAATCCTTCTTGGATCTGCAACAAGGACTTAGATACCCTGCTGACGTGTTAGGCCCCAAGTTCGCGATCACGCTTTTGCCAACCAATAGAAAACTGCCACAACATCAGCAGCAGGGTGTTGTTGTCGGAGATAAGGCTGCGGAGTCCGGCCTAGAAGCAAATCAGGTTGGTCAATTCACATGGTCGACCGACTTTAATTTGCGATACCATAACATATAACTCTGTTTAATGAACGAGATTCGAAAGATAGATAAAAGCTATCGAAACATAACAAGCAACAGATAGACCTATTCTTTGGAAAACGACGATGGTGATGGTGACAATGGTAATAGCGTAGCTTACACGGCAAATTGCATTTCCATTTCTAACAGGGAGATCTGCATCACAATTTGGCTTCTTATTGAATTTAACAAGATAAGTACTTGTTGTACTTTTGATTCTAGGGTCATGGATCATGGTGCTGCTGCAACTGGTCCCAACAGGGAATGCACCATCTTCAACCCTCAAGCCATCTCGGAAAATGTTAGTATTGAGATTGCAGGAGGATAGGTTTAAGAAGCCTACTAATAAGACCATTATTGTAACCTAAGTGGGAAGTGCAACACTTCAAGATAACCGAAAGGCTCTCAAAATGTACAAAATATAAGTGGAGGACATGCTTGGCTAGAAGCTCGAACCGAGTAATTATACCTAGTACCATGGTTTGAGTATGTGAATTCGAGGCCAATTTGACTTCCTACATAGGATCACATATATCAACAATTGTAATGATGCCATTGCTTCTATTCCAATGAGGAAAATCATTGAACCAATAGATAGACATGCAACCTAAAGCTAGTTGTTTGCTAATGTTTCTTGGGATGCTTCTTAAATTCCTTAGGACTTCTATGAAATCCGTTCGATTCATATATCAGCGCGCCTAATAATAATCACAATCTGTGCATAAACAATTGTGTTCCTTTTGATGTTCCTCTATATGCACAATGATAATTTCCTATTCTATTAAAGTAAAATAATTATATTAATAGAATATAATTATATTAGATCCTTTGGAATAGCAACATGCTTGACAAGCATCAAAATCTGCCAGTCATTTCCTGAAAAAAGAACAACAATTTAGGGACTCGATTGGATCGTGGAAAAAGAAGAGAAAAACATATGGTCAATAAAAAAACGAAGAAAAATCTCTTATTTGGTTGGAGGTTTCAAAAGAGAGAAATGGAAAAGTAGCATTCCCATGGAAATAAGATTCTTATATTTCATAAAAAAGAAAAACCTATGAGAAACATAGAAAAGCTACTTGTCCCTCGGTTGGAAATTAAAATCTTTTTTTTCTTTTTCAAAACTATCTTTAAGCCATCAAAATCTATAGATAAGGTCTTTCTCTTTATTAATGGTATAATAAATATTTTGCATAACTTTTATAGAAAAATAGATGCTCAATTAAATATAAGCCACTCTGCAATGTACCACTTTTTCATTGTTAACCAAATATGGCAAAACTATTTTTCTTAGAAATCAGCTTTTTAGAAAAAAATATTTCAGTGAAAAAAAAAAATTTACTAATCAAACGAATCTTAGATGTCATGACACTATTAGCCATGCCTCATGCAAAAATCAATTCATGGTGACGAAACTCAACAAATTTTTACCTATCTTATCCAAGAAAAAAAAAAAGAAGAAAGAATAATTTTTACCTGCAACCGGTGAGAACTCAAAGCTGTAAGATGACTTAATCTAAACAGTCATGTCGTGCGGAAAAAGAGTTAGGAATCTAAGATTAGATAAAGAAGACCAAACAAAAGTGATACAGAAAGGGCATCTCCAATCCTTGGAACCCAAGGCCTGAAACCAGGAACTTTAGTCTCGCCCTGCATTTAGTACACCAAACTCCACTAGAAGCCAAGAAAAAAACCGGCGACGTGCTTCGGTTTTGCTCTGCCTGAAAGCTACCTTCAGCATTTTCTTGGTGTATATGTGTGACATAAAGGACGAAGATAAAAGAAGAGAAAAAGTCTTCGCTTACATGTTATATCCACTTGTTATTAAAGAGTCTGATGATCAGGTGAGCAAAATAATTTTTCCATTCCGTGACAGGGTTTCCAACATCTCTCATCCATTTCTCTACCTACCAGCTTTTCATATATATGTCCATGTGTATTATTTCTTATTGATTCTCCTTTCAAACAACTATTCTTCTGGATTCTATTTGTCATCCACATATATACTATTCTTCTTCTTCTTATACTTTTATTTTTCTATGTTTCTAGATTGTTGGCTTTATAACGCCATCAACTTGCCACCAATGAGTCCAGGGCCATGGGCACCACCTTATTTGATAACTATTTTTTTGCCAAGTTTGTGCTTTGGATTGTGAAGAGAATGGTAATTGTCGTTTGCTTATTCCTACAGGCTACAGTGGATAGTTTGGATGCTGAGCCTTTCTGAGTCCAAGTGAAGAGATGGTGGGGAGCAGGCAGGTATAGGCGTTTGGAAAGTTGAGATGAGCACTGGCACCAAATTTAGAGGGAGCAAATCAGCTTTTTTATTTTTTTTCCTTCCTCTCCTCATAAATGAGCCTTGCATACATAATTGGTGCAAAAACCTAGCTTCTCTAATGCTTTTTTGGACTCATTACATGCCCATGGCCCAAAATTTTCCATTTATCTACGATGTATGCATGCGTCTGTCTATCTATTTATCTGTCTGTCTATCCACATATATATATATATATATATATATATATATATATATGAATGAGTTTGCATATGCGTATAATTTTAATTTGTGATGTGCTTGCATATCGGCGCAATATGCGTCACAGTATCTTTGCTTGCAAGCCTGGTGATAGAGAGCTATATATTGGCCGGCGTACAGGTATGATCGATGGTGATGGAAAAAATAATGAATGGAGTTAAACACTTCAAATATAATTTAAAAAATAAAGATAACTATTACTTGTGGAATCTAATTCAATCAAGAGGTGTTGGTCAATCGGATGATCCATGACCACAAAGAAAAAGACTAGCCATAAGATTTTTTTTTTCTTTTTCTTCAGAACAATAGACCGAGGGTCACCAATTAGAGCTGCCAGAGTCGAAAACCTTGGAATACCAAAGGCCTGAAACCAGAACCTCTTCCCAAATGGAAGTGGATGCAAGTACTAGGCTATATTTTGGTTTACTTTAAAGAAAGGATACTATAAAAAACCAATCAGAAGCATTTTTAAAACAATATATTGCTTCATGCACAGGTTTTGCAAGTTTTGATATTGCCACTGCCGTGAGAAGCTCAAGGAGGACACTGTAGATAGGTGCTACTGTATTAATATTTCAATAAATGATCTCTCTCTGTCTCTCTCTATCTATCTATCTCTATCTCTCTTGTGCTTACTTTTGCCTCTTTGCTTCATTCCAAGAAGAAGATTTCAATGTTGCATTAAAAAAACTATTGAGCTATTGCCGGCTCAACAATCATGGTAAGAACAATAGGAAGAAAAACATGTTATGGGATGTGGACATTAATAAACTATAAAATCATGGAGATGGGAATGAAAGACATACTATTGTATTAATTAATATTGAGCTATTTCCCTATAATGGATTCTTTCAATAATAAACTATAACAATTCACCTTTCACAAAAGAGATGAGAATGAAAGACATACTACGGGGATTTAATGTGAGATCGTGTATCAATCCCTTCAAAAGAACCATGCGATGAGCAAACCATTATGTTAATTAAGATGTTTATCTTACATAAAATCATGGATAGCTTGTATCCATGTCCAAACCCTACATGTTGCTTTTATTAGGATCTTAGACATGGACCCATTTCAAGCTACTTCCAATGGCCAAAACTAAACTTGAACCTTGTTAGTTCGTTCCAATTCTTAAATCTACTATTCTCATGGATTCTTCTCTTCCATTAACACAATGCCATTGCCTGAAAAAATGTAGCCCTTTTTCTTTCCCATTATGCTTACATATCGGAACTCACTAATCAGCCAGCTAATTGGTTGCCTTGGCAATGTCAAACTAAGAGGGCATTCCCTTGAACCTTTTTTTTTATTCCCTATTCAATATTACACGAAGAATTGGAGCAGACAAACTCATGGCTTTGGAGTAGCAACTTCTTTTGAGGAATCAAGTTTGGTTAGTATTTGGAGCTTCAAAGTTGGTGAGTTTGGATTTGATAGGACAGAAGACAAAGGAATTAAACTTGTGGCCAAAAACCATGGCCATGGGAGCACATATAATCCCACCATGACTGTCTTTTTAGTAAATAAGCATTCATTTGCCAGATGGCAGAGTCTTCTCTCCTTAATATTTTTAACTCTTCAAGATAGCAACCCCTTCTTTAAATTTAAGAGAGTTGAAAGGCGTGGGTTTGGACACAAATGAATGAAAAGATATGTACTGTCTTAATGGCTCTAGAGAGGAAGGGCCCCCTCAAAAGACAAGGTGGGCGTTTCACGTTTCTAACACATACTGCTGCCAATTGCGTATCAAATGATGTGAACATTGAGCTAATAGAGCACAAGGTTTAGAATAATTAAAAGAAAGGTGACCTCGATAAGGAATTATGATTTATGAATAAACTAATTGAATCTTATACCTTCCGTGAAAAGCTGTCCAGTTCCAAGATTAATATCAAACTTATCCATAATTATAAACTAAAGTTTGTTCAAACATTACTTGGAATTAGATATTCTTAGTTGAATAAGTGGTTCTTTTGCACTAGTATAGGAAAGCTTATCATAGACTCCATATATTAAGCCACATGCACTATGAAGATGTTCTCAGATTACCTCAATTTGGATGAAGAAAATAATAATTAAGTCATCAGAAATACCTAATTACCACTTAATAAATTATCAGAAATTTTTTTGATTGAAACTTTGCTACGGAAGTTTCTATGAGTTTTTCTAAAGGTAGTTGTTCTTTTCAGCTTGATATAAAAAGGAGAACGTAGGTGGAAGATGAGCTGATGGATGTGAAAAAGACTAAAGCCTTATCGCCAAAGAAATGAATGAGGAAAAATTCCAACCCACTGCCTTCAGCCTCATGCCTGTATCCATTAAGGACAAGACTGGCCTGCTCCTTTATTGGTATGAACGAAGACAAGGAGAAAACATGCCCTTGTGCTGCCCAGAGACCACAACGTTAAGAGAGCAAAGGCATGGGACCCAGAACTGGCTGTGCATATATATTTGATACCAAGATGGCTTACGTAAATGAGTAACCTATCTGTCACTCTTCTTTGTAAAAAAATCTAAAAACAAAAATTGTATTTTATTCATTTTTCAGATTTCTTAAAAAAATATATGTTTGATTTGTTCTTTTTTTTAAATGAAGACCCCAGACATGGCGAGGACGAAAAATAACCCTCCATTAGGCAGAAACAAAATAAAAAAAAAAACAGAAATGATGGAAGTTGTTAAAAAAATAAAAACAGAAACAAAATAACCAATTATAGTTTCTGCATTAGATCCAGTATACCTATTTTATAAATAAAAAATAAAAAAATAATACCAAACCGAGTTTAGGTAGAAGCTTATAGGCTAAAGGCCATGCATCACGCCAATCATCTCGTCTTCTTTTTATTGGCTCCATCCACCATTTGGTCCTGGTGCATGCAGTAGAGGATATAATTTCTCCTGAAGAAACCTTTTGCTGCAAAGGATATTTGGAGCTTGAACATAGCAAAGAAAAAAATATTTGTTTATTCAGCATAAAATGGCTGATGCTAGCATCAGAATAAAGAGGATTCCCATGCTTTGTTCAAGTCCATCATTACCCACATGTATGCCCTCTGCATCACTAACCTAGGATCCATCCACCACTTGAGAGGACAGTCAGCACCCCCACAGGTGTACCCTTGTCTTTCCTTTTGTCCCCTTTAATTGCATTGCTTATGATCTTTTTGCAGACATTATTTATTATAACAAACAAAGGAAGCCTAGATTTATCAGACAACAAGAGTCAGAAAACCTGCATCACTTGGGCTATGTTTCTACCACTCCATGACATGGAAATGAAACGGACAGACTGGAGAGAATGATGGCAACAAATTGGTCACCATAAGATGGCAGACCATATGATTGAAGGAAACCACAAGTAATTAGTTTCTCCACCACAACCAACATAAGTTATTAAAAGAACACAAAAGGGAAGGACAAGCGAGGGCATAGAAAATGAGAAAGAAACAAAGAGGTAGATGCTTCCTATGACAAATAGTCTGACAGAGGCCAAATGACAATAGAATCTACAGAGTGATGAACTATTAAATCTTTTTACACTACAACCAACAAACCGAAAGAAGTAAAGGGCACAGATAAAAGGAAAAAAGCAAACACAAAAAGTAAGGAAGAAATAGAGAAGGACATGCTTTCTATGAAAAAAGTTCAGCAACAATGCAAGCCCATATGACAGAGATTCAAGTATGCAACAGAGGCCAATGTTTCTACAGCAGAATTTACAGTGTGATATAAATAGGCAGCATGACTCCTCTTCACACACTCTCTCCCTCAAAAAACCATGTCTCTTAAGCTATATCACAAACCAACACCACCAACTCACTTAATTAAACAAATATAATTTAACCAGAATAAACAAACCAATAAAAATAACAGAGAAGAAAGAACACCTTTTAACTCCTCTAAAGAAAGCCCAACACCCCCTCCCAATTCTTTCTCTTATTACGTTCCATCTAATTCATGAGGCAAACAGGCAGCTTCTCATATGGATCCAGAAGAGCTCTTGGCCTTGGATCTGTAAAGGAGCTTCTTCTTCTTGGAGGTAGGGTTGTCGACAATAAGAACCACCTTGCCGGGCTCACCAACCTTGAAGGAGGTCTTCACCACAGGCTCATCAGTGGCAGCCAACTTCCTTGTCTTCTGGACAATCACTGTGTACCCATCCTCTGCATCCGGGACAAACTCAGCTCCATAGCTCACCTCCCATCCCAAGACCCGGAGCTCCCAGACCACAAGGCATGTCTGCTAGGTTAGCATTCAAATCCAAACAAATAGATTACTAAGCCATCTAAAAAGGAGCAAAAGTTGTGAAGTTGTATATGACTACCAATTAGGCCAGATTGATTTGATAAAAAAGCATAGAGGATGGAATCATGTTGTAAGACTTTGAGGGAAGAATGAAGGTATCAGACCTCAGCAACTGGAATTTCTACTGTTTGCTTGGATGAAGGCTTGATGGTGACTTCAGTAACAGCATCTGAAGTGGTGAAATCAGGGTCGCTGTCCTTGCTTAGGCCTCCATATTGAATTGGGACCTGCTCGGGTGCAATGTATCTGTAGCAAAGAAAGGCAGAAACCATAATAATGACAGATTTTACCACATAATTCGAAAAGAACATAGTGCGGTGGAAGAAACTGCAGGAAATCTTTACGAACTTGAAGAGGGTCTCTGCTGATTTAGATGGTCCTGCGAAGACAAACTTGCTCTTGGTCCTCAGAGTGAAGAAGGGGCTGATCATCCTATTGAAAGCCAAGTACCACCATGGGACATTGATGAAGACCTAGCAAGTGACACCCTTGTTATTATTCCTTTCCCTCTCGTACTAACACAACTCAGTTTCATCCAATCCCAAAGCGTAAAGTTAAAAAGTAAGAATAATGAAGACCACCAACTTAGATGAATTAACTTCCCAGAAAGAAATAAGAATCTATCCAATTCATTAATCCAAAGCCACCAAAACAAAAAAATCCAATTTTTTTAGATAAATTTAAGTTTATTCAACAACATCAGAATTCAGCTATCAAGAGAGAGAGAGAGAGAGAGAGAGAGAGAGAGAGAGAGAATTAATCTGTAATATTTTCCTTCTATCATAGACTCAATATAATGTCACCCAATCCTAAAGCAAAGGAATTCGGAAAGGGCAGAAGAATGAATCCAGCTTTAGCAAAATAAATATCATGTTTTGTTGGTTTAGATAAAAATCCGACTCGATCTATGTCTACATAAAACAGACAACTTTTTCCAAAACAAACATAGAATTAAGAGAGAAAAGATGAGATCTTTATCAAAAATACCTTCTTGGCAATGAATTCAGGATAGTTGTCTTGGAGCATGGTGAGGGCCTGCTTCGTGGCCTGGCGGTGCTTCCCCAGCTTCGGCGAGTTCCTCAGATCAGTCACCTGGACCATGGAGGAAATCCCACCGGGAGTGAAGTCCAATTGGCTCCTGATCCCTTTCTCCAGGTACTGGATCCTCCACTTGAGGAACCTCTGCCGCTTCTCCTCGTCGCCGAAGGCCTTGTCATAAAGCTCCTTGTTTTGGAACTCCCCATAGACGTTGTAGCACACGGGGTGGCCCTCCTTGTCGTAGCCGTGCATGAAGACCACCTTCTCCAACTCCGGCAGGCCCAGGTCCTCCTCGAGGAGGGCGTCGATGCCGAACTGCTTCCTCCAGATCACGGCGTTCTTGATCATGGCCATGGCATCCTTCACCTTGAAGTCCCGCGCGCGGAGGAACTTCAGCAGGACGGTGTCGCTCTTCTCGTCGCCGACCAGGGGGACGCCCCAGATGAAAACCTCCTCCGGAGCCGCCGCCGCCGCCGCCGCCGCTGGCGCTTCAGCAGGGGCCTCCTTTTCCGGCTCCGCGGCCGGAGTCACCTCCTCCGTGGCCGGGGCGGCAACGGCGACAACGGTCTCCTCGATCGCCACTACCGTCTTGGCCCCGTCCTCCTCCACCACCGCCGCCTTTTCCACCACCACCGCCGCCTTTTCCACCACCGCCGCCTTTTCCTCCACCGCCGGCGGCGGAGGTGGTGTCTCGACCTTGGCCGAGGCCGCGGGCTCCTCAGCCACTGCCGGCTTCGGAGGCTCCTCCGTCTCCGGCTTTGCTGCTGGGGCGGGCTCCTCGGCCGGGGCAGGCGCGGCGGGCTCCTCCGCCTTGGTCTCCTCCGCCGGGGCGGCGGCAGCCGGAGGTGGCGGCGGTGGGGGAGGGGTGAACTCGTTGTTGGCGAGGGCGGCCTGGACGAGCTGCTTGATCTCGTCGAGGGCCTTCTTCTCGGGGTCCTGAAGGTCGCCGACGACGCTACTCTCCTCTTTGAAGGATACGGATTCGGGGACAGCGGCCTCCTCGCCCTCGGGCTTCTTCTCCTCCGCCGCGGGTGCTGGAGGCGTTTCCTCCGCCGGCTTCTCGGGTTCCTCCACCGCCGGTTTCTTGGGGTCTTCCGCCGCCTTCTCCACCGCCACCGTTTCGACGGCGACGACCTCTGCGGCGGCGGCCGGTTCGGCTGCCTTAGCTTGCGTCTCTTCGGCCATCGTCGACGTCGACCGGATAATAATTAGGGGAGAAGAGAGAGAGTCTAGTTACGGTTTTGGGGGTTAGTGGGTCGAAGGAAGAGAGATAGAGACAGAGATAGAGAGAGGGTTAAATAGAGAGAGAAATGTAGAGAGAGAAGAGGATTGCAAGGAGAACTCCGGTCTGCCAGAGTCCGAGCCAGCACTCTACCGCAAAACCGCTATTTTTTTATTTTTGAAAAAAAATCAGTTTTTTTGAAAAAAAAACCCATTTAGTTCTTATTATTAGATATTAAATTAAATAATCACTTAAACTTTTTTTTATATATACATACTTATAAATATCTCAAATTATACATATACCTCTATAAATGCATTATCTACATGTATATTTTTATAAACTTTTTTATTGAACGCTTCCATAGTTTAACTAGCATATAAAAAACTTGTTTGTATATCTTTATAAATATCTAAAATTATAAATGTACTCCTACAAATAGTAAAATAATTTATAATAATATATATATATAAAAATAAAATAATTTATAAAGAAATATATATGTGTAAATAGTAAATTTACAAGGGTATATATAGTTTTAAATATTTATTAGAATATGCATGCAAAAAAAATTATTGTATGTTCATTGAAGCTACTATAAAAGGGACATTAGATTGGTTATATCTCATGTAAGTTATACATGATTGATTTTCAAGTTGATGAGTTAAGCCATCGATCACAATTTGCAAATTGTATAATCACCATGCATCAAAATTACATGGTTTGAATGGCTCTTATTATATCTCAACACAGTTCTTCTACTTATTGAAGATATTTTAAAATTATTTGATGCATAAAATATTTGAAATTTTAGTTATACGCAGTTAGCTGATTGTAGAACTTATAAATGAAATTTAATTGTCTCATCATGTGCTACTGTTATAATGTATAATTAGGTTAAACTATAGCCTACAAAAATATGATTCTAGAACAAAATTTCTTCAAAACATTAAAGCCATTCCAGTTATAAGGTTCTAGTAACTAAAATATCGCAGATCAAAGTTCATATACCATATAGAACAAAAGAATCAGCATATTTCATGGGTTGGATGATTTATGGAGGAATGCAATACTAACACTACATTGGTCAAAATAACTTTTTGAATGGCAAATTGGTATCCTATAATATTTTTATAAAAAAATATTCTCTAGCAATGAATGCTTAGATGAAAGAGCTACGAATATATTTGTTTGTTACAACTATTTCGGTTCCTATAACAGAGTTACACGTATCATAAAATAGACCAATCTATAACTTTTAGACATTTGGCACCAAGATAATTTGGTTTATCCATTTTGTTCCATTAGTATTTTCTTAGCATTTAGTTGCCATTGTTTCTCTATATTTGAAATATAACTCCGTAGTTATATGTATCGTGCATATTTACTGAGAGGCTAATCAATCAAATGTAAGGAGCTCAACCTGTTCTCTAATTAATCTCTTAGTGACTTTTTTTCTTAAAAAATAATATTGTTAGGCATTTTCTAATTCATAGTTGCTCTTTATCGAGGTTGCTAGATGCTACTATAAGAAAATAACAGGAAATATCATTGTGATTCAAGAAGCCACTTTCCTTCCTCTTGTTAATTAGCATTCAGACAATAAATGGTTGTAATACTTAATAATTTTCCATTGCTTGTACAAAATGATGACCTATTGCTCCAGGTAAAGGTCTAATTATGACAGGACTGCAGTGCCATTCATAAGTTGCCCTATCAACAACATAGCATGCTATTGTTAATTCTGTACCTTTTAGTTAATAATAAGACCAAGTACTCTTTCATACCAGAACTCCTTGACAACAAGGGTTAAAAAAAATGATAACTAGTATAAGTTAAATAAATAATCATGTTAAACTTAAAATCCATCATAAATTACCTTATTACTAATCTTATTTTTAATTTTATGATATTTAGTGTGGGACCATTTTATTATCCTATTGGAAAGCCCACTACTGGGCATTCATTTTTTTTCCTATCTTTCTCTCTCTATAATTATTTTATATGTTTCTATAAGTTTAATTTTATAACATGCTGCTTACAGTATATTATATATCTATATATCTATTAAATGGGCAGGAGAGAGAAACCTCTCTCCTGTCTAATTAGGAACCATGCAAGAACTTTCCAAATAGATATATACGATAATAATTTAAGAAAAAAATATTATTTCCTAACTAATCAATAATTTTTTAATAAAAATTAATCAAAAATTTATTTTGTTTTATTTTCTTTTAACAATCTTAAGCTAGAAGGATAAGGAGACGAGCTTCAATGCTATCAGATAAAGATCCTCGTTCAAACCGATACAAATGCAACAGTATTAAAAAAAAAAAATTATGGATTCTAAATCTATCTTTTTATATTTCATAGTCTTTAATATTTTTATATATTTATTTTTTTTTATCTCTCTGTATCTTAGGGCATTTTGCATGTATTTTCTTGTAAAGAAATGAAAGTGGCTTCGCTGGAACAGAGCGGATGCGGACGTGGTTTCGTGCTCGCCAAAAATTTGTCATATTTTCTTCCGTCCATTGTTTGGCGATCACTTGGAAGGTGGAAAATGACGGCGGTGACGGCGGTGGGGTGAGCGGTGGGTACGCTCACCGCATATTTCGATGGGTGCTGATGGATGAACCGTGCAAGCACTATGGCCGTCTTCTCTCTACCGTTGACATCTGTGCTGCGTTTAGGATAATGATTTAAAAATTTTATTTTTTATAAATAAGATATAGATAAAACTCGGATAGGACGAGGGTAGAATTCAGATTTTGATCACTTGCAGTCCAAATCCACTATGTTTCTTTTGAAAAGACAAGAAAGATTATAACAGGCTATCAATTTTTACATTCATACTGTTTCACTGAAAGATTTTGGTCACTTGTAGTCCAAATCCACTATATGCCAGATCAGATCTATACCCACTGATCAGGAATGTATGCCACCTGCTAGAGAGTCTCGACTCATTCTGGATGGCACATGTATTCCGGAAAGTGAATGGTGCGACGGACTCGATTGCTTCCTTCGCAGCTCATCACTCTGGTGCTTTTTTATGGAATAACATTGGTTCCATTATGCAGGGCCTAGCGCATATTTTGACTTCTGACTGCTAATGGCGTACTCACATCCGTGTGTAGTGAGACGTCAGTATACCAAAAAAAAAAGTATTTTAAAACTTAAATTACCTTCCAAAGAATTTGTTTCACTTGAAAAAAAAAATGCAGGAGCAACAGTTTGAAAATAACATCATCATTATAATATGTTATAATGTTGCTCTAACCACCATTAAAACAATCATTATTTGATACCAAGAAATTTGATATAATACACCGTAGGGCATGTAATGATTATTATAATAGTTATAATGGCAAAGAGCAATTTCAGTGGGCTTTTGTTATAATACAGTAATAAGAATACTAAGATCTTGC
Organism: Phoenix dactylifera; assembly: GCF_051530095.1. Taxonomy (NCBI): domain Eukaryota; kingdom Viridiplantae; phylum Streptophyta; class Magnoliopsida; order Arecales; family Arecaceae; genus Phoenix; species Phoenix dactylifera. Next base: position 4,270,566 of record NC_143191.1, read on the forward strand.
TATGAGGGGGTCACATATAATATATAGAAATCTTGATCCATATCGCCACGGCGAAACTGATTTCTGGATTTAGGTTTATTAATTTTGAATCTATCATATAGTGGTTGAAATTTTAGGCAATCTGAATTTTTTTTCAAATTTTTTTTATTTTGCATCTCACCAAGATAAACCTAGGATCATCCTCCGTCTGGGTCTTGGCCATGTACAAAGATGATCTCAGATTGTAAAGCATTTACTTTGGATGGACTTATCAAGATTGCGCGGATGCAAATATATGGTTTTGCCACTGGCTTACAATAATGGGAGAAAAGTCCATTTCCATGTTCACTTAAGATGGCGTCGGATCCACATATGCAAATAGTCCACAAATTCTACATATACCTTGGGCCACGGTTACAGACTCGATTATTTAAATCGTTAACAATGACGTGCTATTTTTCAAAAAAAAATATGTTGGGATATTTTTCTTTAGGGTTTGGATTGTACCTTTCATACAAAAGAATGATTGCCGATATCAACCATTGGATGATACCTCGCACAACTCTCAAAATACTCTAATATTTTCTTTCATCAGCCTGCATAGATCTCAAAATACCCATTGCACGATCTAATAGTTAGGTACTTTGCGAATATTTGTTGCCGAAATATAGCAATTAGGTATAGTTCTTATCTCAGCTAGTTGGCGCCACTCACTTGAAAACTTGCTTTTTGAAGCGCTCCAGAGTTTTTTTTTTTTTGCTAAAATGGACGTATCATACTAAATATGTATGAATACAGCTAAAAAAATCAAAAAGCAATGACAAACACTAATTGTAGCATATTATCATCATCTCCAATCTAATATATATATATATATATATATATATATATATATATATATATATATATATATATATATATATATATTGTAATTCAATAGGATTTAGCAACAAGAGGGAGGGTAGAGAGAAATCCCAAATGGAAAAGAGAATAAAAGGCAGTGGGGCCCTAGCATTTAGGGCATGTTGGGGGAAAAATATAAGTCGTCATGACTGCGTGAACGTCCGACCAGACCCTCCGACCTGGAGGCGCCCGAGCAGACAACAGATCCTCCGACCTGGAGGCACCGAGCAGACCCTCCGACCTGGAGGCGCCCGAGCAGACAACAGACCCTCCGACCTGGAGGCGCCCGAGCAGACAACAGACCCTCCGACCTGGAGGCGCCGAGCAGACCCTCCGACCTGGAGGCACCGAGCAGACCCTCCGACCTGGAAGCTCCCGAGCAGCACTACCGACCCAAAGACGCCCGGCTCACGCGCTGTGGTCACATCCCCCCGCAGCGCGACCAAAAAACTACGCCTTGCCTTCGTCAACAATCAAAGCGTATGGCTCCTGCAGACGTCCAGTTTAGTCAACAATCCAAGTGTATGGCTCCTGCAGACGTCCAGTTTACTCAACAATCAAAGCGTATGGCTCCTGCAGGCACTCAGTTTACGCAATAATTAAGGCGTATGGCTTCTACCGTCTACGGACATCAAGCCCCTTACAGCAAACCTGCTCGGCTAAGAATAATGGCATGACTCCATGATGATTTGGAAGCTTCGGCCTGATTTCCTACAGTAACAGCATTAATTCACATGATCGAGCATTAATATCTACCGCATGTCCAATCGTACGACAACTCATTCGCCCCGTCATATCACAGGTAACCCAGCCCCCTCTATAAAAGGAGAATCCTTCCATTTTAGGGGGGGCTGGAAGATTGAAACTCTGGGTATTCACTACTCCCATTCATACACTTGCCCCCTCTGACTTAAGCATCGGAGGGCCGGCGCCGGGAACCCCGGCCACCGGCTCCTTGCAGGTTTTCCAGAGGACGTCGCGCGCCAGCCGGACCGCCGTTCGTCGATTCTCGCCGGAGCTCCTCCCTCCTCAGCTGACGGTCGCCCCCAAGTCCAAATTCCAGCAACAGGGCGAGCTTAAGGCATTGGAGCTTCCTACTTCCAATTGGACTATCTTTTATGATATGATGACTTAGTATTACGAAGAAGAGAATGAAGGGGTGGTTGGATACGACCAGGTATATCCATGGGTATTCAAAATGCACGAGAGAGTAGCTTGATTTTGGAATATTTCTCGCTCTAATTATTGGCGTGTGAAGAGGTGTAGTGGCAGAAATTCATTGGCAATGACATTGACATCAGCAGATGTGCTAGCACGAATGAGAATGTTGCTCATAAAATTTGCTAGAGGAGCAGAAAATGAGGAAGAATGAGGGCAAGGATTCAGAATAGTATCTGCTAGGGGTGCAATTTATTTATAGGGCCAAAGATTGTTGGAAAAAATTAATTTTGATGGTTGAATAAATTTGTTGCTGGAAATTAGACTCGGGGGTGACCACTGGCCGAGAAGGAAAAGCTCCGGTGCTTGTGGTACGTCGGCGGGCTGCGTCTTCTGGTGAACCTGCAAAAAACCGGTAGCTGGGACCTCCAGCGCCGGCCCTCCAATGCTTAAGTCAGAGATAGGCTTAATTTGAAGAAGGAGATGAGTTGTATATCGGAGTCTAAAAGTCAGAATCAGAAAGCATCCTCCTTTAAAGAGGAAGAAGTTCCCCTTTTATAAGAGGGATACAAGGTTACCTGTGATGTGACTGGGCGAATTAAATGAGTTACCGTCATAATTGAGTATGATCGTGCGAATTAATGCATTGCTGTGGAGGGCTAAACTGGAGCCGATGAGTTGTTGTGGGTGACCGGACGTAGTTGAGTGAGTCAACTGGTTGCCGTGGAGGGTCTGAGATTTTGAGTAGGTTGGAGGTCCGTTGAGATCATGCGCATTTAATTGTTGATAGTCGCAGCAGGGTATGGTCCCTAGTTGATGTGTCGTGGTGTGGCCGGAAAGCAAAGTATGGTGCGGTGAGACTGTTGCAGGGTGTGGCCGCAGTATGTGGATGACGAGCTCGACCTTCTGGGCTCGGCCTGCATGAGCTCGATCTTCGAAGCTTAGTCTACATGAGCTCGGTCTTCATGAGTTCGATCTTCGGAGCTTGGTTTGCATGAGCTCGGCTCAGCCTGCATGAGCTCGGCCTTCATGCGCTCGGTCTGCATGAGCTCAGTCTTGCTTTGTGGGGTGGTCCATTTTTCCCCCAACAAAATGATTTTTTGAGTATTGATTCATGTCAAGATTGTTGGAAAATTTTAATTTTCTTTTTAAATAGTTTAAATTTTTAATAATTCTTTTTACAAAAGTTTGAATTTTAAAACCTATTCTTAATGATCCTATTGGATATTTAAATATAGAATAAATTGCAAAAGCCCTTTTAAGGTTGGGGTAAATTAGACTTATACCTAATAGTTTGAAAAGCCTGTGCTTATTTTATTTTTATTCAATACTTTAATTTATAACTTAACAGAATGTTAGTCAAAATATTAACCTTAAATGGAACCCCAATGCCACATCAGAATTTTTTTAAAAATAATCAAAATAGGTATAAGAAAATGTATATATCCTTCACCTCACTTGTAAGCAATTTTGACTTTTCATATTAGGTAAATGGTTTCACTATTATCGTTAATTCAATTAAATATAAAAGTAAGTTTTACAAACTATTATATGTAAGTGTGGTAAATGTAAATCTCATAAAAGTTTTGGTAATTTACTCTTAAAAATAAGCACACTTGTATTTATTGACGTCCTATTGTTCTAGACATAGTTAGGCCATAGGATGATAGATTGGTGCCTTCTCATCTTGGCCAGGCATATTGTGCGCGATGCATACGTGCGCATGGCTATCTTGCTTTGCCACATACTACAGCCATTTTATTATATATGTGCTCGAGATATTGGGTCTCAAATATAACAAATCAAACCTTGCACTCTACTATTACTTCATGAGAGAGAACTAGGGGTGGCAAAATATGACCCGACCCGCCAACCCGACCCGTGTTCGACCCGCCATAAACAGGTTTGGGTTTGGCCTAAACGGATTCGGGTCGTAAACAGGTCGACCCGTTTAACCTGTTTATTAATTGGGTCGGATACGGGTTTTAGATATCGGACCCGTTTAACCCGTGTAACCTGTTTAACTGTTGGGCTGATAGATAAGGGCCACAATCCACAAAGCCGAGGGCCGACCCAACTCCCCGCCTCAGCCCATTTTCTTTGCCTCGGCCCAACTCCCCGCTCGGCCCAATCTCAACGCGAGGGCCACCGCCCACCAGCCGTCCACTGGCTTCACTGCTCCACGCATCCACCGTCCGCGACTTTAGATGGATCTTTTAATTGAGACTTCTCCCGTTCTCCGTTGTTAGGGTGAGGACTGAGGAGTGAAGACTTAGGGTTTGTGCGCCGGCGCCGCCCGAGCTCTATTCCCTCCCTCAGCGTCCCTCTCGAGTGTCTTCCCTCCCAAGCCCTCTCCTCTCCAGCTTTCCTCCGGAGTCCGGACTCTTCGCCTCTCCAATGTTTTTGTTTATTTGCTCGCTGGGAGGTGGTCAGGTGGGAGTGAAGCGGCTCTTCGGTTCCCGGCTCTTCGAGTCCGTCCCCGGGAGCTCCTTCCCGGGGTCTTCCTGGTCCGTCGCTGACGGTGAGGTTGAGCGCCGCGAGTGGAACCGCGAGCGCGGCGCCGGCTCCGACCGCGACGACAACCCCTGCTCCTCCGCTTTCGTCGAGAGCGGAATCTTCGCGAAGAAGCTCAAGGGCGCGAGGGATACCAAGAAGGATCAGTTTGAAGACGATCTCGACGAGCCGGATGACTGCGAGGATGGCGACGGCAGCGGCGGAGGCGGGGAGGATGTCAGGGATGATGGGGATATAGAGGAGAGGGAGATCAGGTCTTCCATCGGGATGGATCCAACCCTAGATAACGAGGTTCGCTTCTCTGTACTTTTGATGTTTTCCCTTTCTTAGAAATCCCTTGACCTGGCGTTGCAATGAATGCTTCTAATTGGAGGGTGGGACGGTCGGGCAGCCCACAGAAAATTTCCCAATCCCCTCACGACTCACCCTCACTCCCACAAACCTTCTCCCCCTCCCTCCCTCCCTCGCTTCTTCGTTTGCCGTTTGCGGAAGGATGGGATCATGGAGGAAGACAGAGTAGGGCCGGCTGCGAGTGACATTTTGAATCGGTGGTTCTCCACCGTGGAGGGATTTGAAATTTGGGAGGAAGAGATTAGGGGCCCTACTCTGGCTGTGAATCTGTGATCTAATCCCTAATTTAGGGCGCCATTAGGGCTGGCTGTGAGCCTGTGAATCTGTGATCATTGCTGTCCCAATTTTTTTTTTTAATTAAACGGGTTAAACGGGTCGGGTCGGGTTATCCGTTTAATAAACAGGTCAGGTTCAGGTTGCAATTTTCTGACCTGTTTATTAAACAGGTCGGGTTCAGGTTTACAATTTTATGACCTGATCTGCATCTGACCCGACCCGTTTATGTCTGACCCGACCCGATTGCCACCCCTAGAGAGAACCCCCACTAGTCTTTCTCTCTTTTCATTAAATTTTCTCTCTTTTTTCCACTCAATTTCTCTATAGGCCTGCACAAGACGATGAAATTCATTTTTAGGACATGCTTCATTCCAAATTACTTCTTATGATTTATGTTATTACTAAATTTTAAAATTATTTATAAATCTTGTTTGATGCAATTATGAATAATTTCTTCGCAAGCAACAGAGATTAATTCTTAAAGCTCGACGAGGAGTCGCTTGTTTAAGGATATCTAAACACAGCTAAAACATTATCACAAATTTTCATCATCATGAGTCATGCGCATCTAAAAAATTTAGGCCTCACCACTTTAGTATACTAATATCTCTATTTTTTTTTGGTAAATCAGATAGCTCATACAAATTTAGTATTATAGAATTAAAAAATAAAGTATCATAAAATTTATTAAAAATAAAAATATAATAATTTTAGAATGATGTGCATAAGAGCATGGGTCGCGCCACGCAAACGCCGACCGCCGGAGGGCACCCAACTCAACTGGATCCCATCACCGCTACACTTGAAGCTGCCACGTGGTTGGGAAAGGGATACCGGCCCTCCCGGTCGCGCCGGTCGCCGGAAGCCGACAAAGTGAGCGTGGCAGCGGAGCGACTTAGGCGTCGATAACGCCGAGATAACGGAATCGGGAATTCCGTTTGCTCGTGGCATCCCATGAAGCCCAGAGGAGAAAAATGCTAATAATAATTAAAGGAGTGGGTCCCAGCGTCCGTGATTCCCCCAAACTGGGTCCCAGCAAATATTCCAAGCATCTTAATGGGTCTACACTTCCTGTTCGCGGTCCGGCCCATCAGAGTTTGTTTTTCTTTTTTTTAAAAAAAAATAGAGACTTATAAGTGACATATTCTTGTTTTCTCAATGAAAAATGAGTATAATTCTTCATAATATTGTTAAATGAAAATTTAATAATTTTGATGTAACTATCAGGCTCAATGATTAGATGGTTGTATAGTGCGTACTTCTATGGCCATGACATTCAACCATGTCTTTATCACATGAAAGCAACTCTTATAGCTTTCTTTGAATAAAAACAGGTGCTTTTTGCTCTTAATAATGATCATATGAACATTATATGATGCTGATATGGTTCTCATATGCCATTTCTGGATTTCCCTTCCCAGTGGTGTTTCCTATGCTTCCTTTGCTTATGTTTGTTTTTGATTTTGTACATACTCTTGTCATGACTCATTATGATAAGATTGCTTAACCAACTACAATAAAAACGTAGCGATTTTTCGTTTATACTAGCAATGCTAACCGAGATCGGTTGTGGCGTGTTCTAAGCTTGGAGACTCTAGATATCTTATACTAAAACAATGAAGCCTAAATATGGTGATGAATTATATTTCGATTTCCTCTTAAAAATTACAATCTACATCCTAAATTATCAAATTTTTCTCGACCGATTTGCTTAGAAATAGATAGATTTCATAACAATCAGAATTTTATAAATTACTAACTAATATTTAATACTTGAGGATTCAATACCCCCACTATGACAACATTCTTTCATACATTGTTGTGAGCAGATGAGCCTCTGCAGATGGCATGGTGATAAGAGATGGCTCTATGTAAGCATTTCTCTTTACTCGTCAATTATTTAATATTAAGAAATGGCTTGATAAAATATTAATGACTATTAAAAATAATCACCAAGCCCCTTAGAGCTCCTAAATAATGGGTCAAATATTTCACGCAGAAAAAAAAAGGAAAAAAGGTTCAAATATTTTATTATGGTGACCTTTTTTTCACTTAAAAATATCCCAAATTATTCACTTAGGTGAGTAGGATGCATCAGCTAGCTATTTACTTAGGGGCACAGTTCATCTCAAGGTAGGTGTGCATGACATAATCTTATCTATGATGTTCCCATGAATATAGCTGTAAAGAGGGAGAGCAATGATTAAGTGCTAGACTTAAAAGAAATAGATTTAGAAAATGATAGTGTTGATGATGGAAGCTAACGCTTGCAAGCAATCTCCAGCTGTCCCAAGATGGCTTTATACACAATCCAACATATTAATCCCATATTCTTCCCTTTTTATTTTTATATACTCCAAAGTATAAACTACCTCATAAAACAAATTTATTTCATACACCAACTATAGGTACATTAGAGGTTTAATAAACACCCAATAATACAAGGCATCGGTTCCACGACAAGAGATGTGAACCCCACGAAAACCTTTCATTCTCCAATCCATCCCTTTTTTTTTTTTGTAGGCCCAGGTCCAACTCCCTCTCCTAACTCATAGTATATATCAATCCATCTGTCCATTGACTGGATTCCATCTACCTGTTAGACTTTGAAGCATTAGATGATTCCTATTCCCGAGTTGGTGAGTAGCTGCAAAGATGGCAGGTTGGCCAATGGTACTGGAAGAATTTCCTGCTAAACTTATATATATATATATATATATATATATATATATTCTCACCAGTGTCATTCATTTGGTTGCTTATATGGTTTTGTGCTCCCTCATCTTGTTAATTCATGTAGGTGGAATATTAGGTTAGTCTATACGTAGATCCTCTCTAAGATTATGTCGACTTGATATCATCGATGCGAAAGTTCTAGGGTCAAGTATGGAATAAAAGAATCTCCTTTCTCCTTCAACAGCCTTGTCATGAAAATCTGGAAGAGAGAATTGAGACTCTGAAAGAAGCTAATCAAGTAGCAGACTTCATGATCAAGTATGCTATAAAGTTATAGTCACACACCGAGGTGAAATAAAAAGAAAGTTCAGTATAGAATATTTTGTGGTTTGTATTTTCTTGTAAGTGAATTAATTGTACTTAGTAAGAGAAATAGATCAAAATTAATTTAAGGGAATGGTTGGACTTTCAATTTGGCTTAGAAATGTAATGTTAATTGAACAAGATCCATCATAACTCCTCAAGTAGTTTGCAAAGAAAAGGAGAGAGACATGACTTAAATTCTTTCAAACATGTGAGAATTTTCCCAGCTGTGGGAAATATCATGGAGTCATGCGTTTTTTAAGACTGGTATGATGGATGAACATTTATCCTAACTTTTGAATAAGATTATGAATGCAGTTATATTTTGAGGGAGTCAATAATTTTTACTCGGATATACATAAGTACAAGTAAACAAATAAATTTTAGACCTCTTCCTTTTGTCGTGCACATAAATAAGGGAGATTGTCCTGTCATCTCTTCCCCTAAGAAGACTTGAAGCTGGTAGAGTTCACCTGCATAATCTGTATATTCTATAAATTGATCATCTTAAGCTTAAACAATTTATGCAGCTGCACAGATTATGCTCAAAATGATGCCATCATTACTATAACCTATTAACTAGCTGTAACAACCTAGAACTTCATTCAAAATGGCTAGTCGAAAGGTATTTTGTAGGCTCCTTAATCCATATATAACTACTCAAGATCTCCTCGATGAATAACGGATGTGAGACTAAACACATGCCCGCATGGATCCTCACATACTCCCTCCGTTTAAATTCTGTCATCCTCATCAGGTGAAAAGTTTAAATCCATTCAAATCTAATCATAAACACCACGATCGGTCCATGGTCAGCCTTAATAAGCTCGTATTGCAATGTCCCCTACTCCATATAAAACATAGACCAGATTCATTCTGATACCATTTGTAACAATATAAAACCTCACTAAAAATAGCTAGCCGAACAGTATTTTTTAGATTCTTTAGTCCTATATAAGTATCGAAAATTTCTTTGGCGAGTAACCGATGCGGAACAAAATATACACCCGCACGAAATCACATACTAACACTTCATATTTTTTGAAGAAAATGGATAGCAATCTGATTACATTTATGATTTTGACTCACATTAGATAGTTCAAAGCTTTTGTTTTCAGTAACATAGACAGGTCACCTTTAAAATAACATTTTAAAAAGTTCCAAGAAAAGTAGGCATCTATCAAATCCACAGGGCCTTCATTTGATTCATAAATGGTAAGACCTGGAGTAATTTTCTCCTCTGGATTCTACATCCACATTTTACTGAAAATACCATCCGTTAAGAAAAATATTTAATTATATCAGAGACCTTACATGGTCCAAGGAGATTGATGGCTACCACATCCAATGCATGTAATGTTCAAAGGCCAGTTGAATTAATGTTTTTCTTAGTAGAAAATTAATGGTCTCAATAGCCAACCATATAGATTCCCAAGAAAATCTTTCAATGCAAGTATAATAAAGGCCATCCAAGCCTCAAAACCGACAACTAATCTCTCTTCAGAACACAATAGAGAAAGAATCCTTACGAATGTTGACAGTTGTAAACATCCTTTTATATTAGAGACTAAACATCATCAAAAGTTTAATCAACTGCCAGCTCCAAACTGCCTTCAATAACAATAGACTGAGAACAGGTACAAACCACCTCACACCTGGAAAATTTAAAGAATCCATGTTACATGGACCGGTCACTGAAGCTAATGAACAAGCTTATTCATTTCATGTTTCTTCTGATTCACCATGGAGGCAGGGTAGAAAAGATGTCACGAAAAAGAATCTGGAGTTTGCCAAAAAAAGGAACACCAAAATTGGACTTTATCTTAGCATGCATGTATTAAGATGACCAACTATACAGTCTTTGATGTCTGATTAAGTTTTGCTAATATGCATACATTAAAACAAGTAAAATAACTTGACATTCTAGCTCATCATCAAGCAAGACAACTTCGTGCTTTGACAGCTTAGAGACCTAGCAAACTACACATAGAATATATAACTTAAAAACATGGTTATCCCTTACGCATGATCCTTCCTTACAAGCAAGTCGTCATGCAACCAATTTCTCATGATGGCAAATGCATCCTCTGCATCTTGATCTTCTTCGTCGGATTTTGGTCGATGGGCAAAACCATGCTCTCTGCCAGAATAAATTTTTAACTTTGAGCCTCCGGTGTTCTTCTCCATTTCCTGTTGGATACTTATGGGGCAAAGCAGGTCATTATCTCCACAAATAAACAAGACTGGAACTTTAATGCTGCTACCTACGGATGGGTTCATATTTGTACCATAGAAGCAGACACCAGTACCAAAATATGCCTGCTCATCACGAGCCAGTGTCTCAACCAAATGTCCACCACCAAAACAGAAACCAATGATGCCAAGCTTCTTTGATATCCCAGCTGCCATAAATTCATCCCTCATCCACTTTGCCGACATGGAAATGTCTTTAGCAACCCTTTTTGGTGATTGTCTAGATAGCCAATGCTCAAACTCTGTTATGGGCTGGTTTATGTTCCATGGATTCCCACGAAACAAGTCAGGGATGAGAACACTGGAAGTATAACATACAGATAGACTTTTTTTTGTCAGAAGATATGCAGACATAAAAAAACTAGTTATGCATGTCAAAACTCATGATGAGATGTGCCAAAACAGTGCAACAGTTTAGGTTATATATGGTAATAGCAATGCACCTACTTCGTTGTTACATCTATAAAAGGCCAGACGGTTAAATTTACTGAAAAAATATCTATTTAAAGATAAGATCAGGGAGGCAAAGCCTGCAGATCTTGATCATAAAACTTCGAAAACAGATGGAGAAAATCAAATGTTGCAAATTGCAATAATTCTTTATAGAGGGGCAATGGAATTATGGAACATGATATAAATTGGTGATAAACCATAATTCTCGTGCTAATATGACCCTTCAATGCAGGTTCATATATTATGCATATAATACATGGATAAGGGACACCACTTCCCTTCAAACTCATGGCATGTCGCAACCAAAAGATTGCTTTTAGAAGCCAAAACTGAAAACTAGTGCAAAATCTTGTAAAAGACAATGTTAGTAAATAAGAGAGAGAGAGAGGCTTGACAAGGTTATTATGGTAAACAAAGGGAATATCAGATTCAGTGTATTAATCTACCGAAGCACATTGTCAAGTTATTTGAATATCATATCAAATATCAAAATTAAATGACATAAAAAAAGGAAAGTGCAATGCCAAGAATATAGGATAATGGATGGAAAACATTTGGTTATATGTGAATCATCTCATGATGATCAATACTACTGCCAGAGGAAACCAGTATTTCCTACTTGACTGAAAAATAGGGGGCCTTTTGCATATGTCACATTATTTTTTTTGCTCTAATTATGTTTAACACCCACTATCATTCATATTTGCAATCCCAAACAAGTAACCCTTAATCGATTCTCAGTAGCCCTCTTTTTTAGTGCCCTTGGTAGAACTTAACTCCATGATTAAATTAACCCAAGATAGGAAAAGACAATTTTAACCTTCGTTTTACTTAAGGAACTAAGTGCACTCCTTTGTGTCCCAATTGTTTCTTCCTCCTTTGGCTTTTCTTCCTTTCTCTTGGGCAACCCTTCGAACCCCCACTACAATAGACTAGAGCTACACCAGCCTGCCATACTTTTCAATGTCCCCCTCTCCCACCACCTTCTACAATGCCTTCCTTACTGCTAACTTTTTGCACTCTCATCACTGGCTTTGTCTTCACCTTCAACTCTGTCATTGCCTTCCTATTATCATTGTCTGGTGTTCCTTCTTTCCTCACCTTCATCTCCCTCTTCTCCTTCCTCCCCACATTCCCTACTACCACCACCATAATCATACAACCGAACCTGTCCACCTTCTCCTCCACTGCCACCACCATGACCTCTCATCCTCCCTTTCCTACTCCTATCTTTGATGCGTCCTCCTTCGCACCACCTCCTTCGCCCTTAGCCACATGGCCAACCTTGACCTCTATGTGATGCCGAACCAAATCCAGGAACAATGGCTGCAGCGGCGACGATGCACTCCTGGGATGACTGTCGTGTGTTGTAACTTTAAAACGGAAGCAGAAGAAGAGGGGGAAGAGAAGGAGGAAGAAGAAGAGAAGAAGGAGAAGGGAAGGAGGAAGAAAGGAGAGGAAAACGTGGGGGAAAGAAATTCTTAATTCTTCATTAAACCCTAATCATGAAAATAGTTCCCTATATATAGGGCCCAAATACACAATTTGCATAAATCCCCTTACACAGAAATAAATCCTAATAAGCCCACAAATAACACAAATAAGCCCTAAAATGCAAATAAACCCAAAAATAAAAATAAAACAAATATGCAAATAAAATGGTGGCCTAGCTGATGTCCCCATCACTATGCCAACCCAAGCATCCTCTCTTTCACCATGTCTCTTACAACCTCCTAGTCCCTAACCTTGGTCATGAGTCTCTCCTTTGGCTCTCTCTTAAGCATGGCGGCTGCACTGTCCACCCCTTGAACATAGCAACATCCGTGCCTCTTCCTTTGAGGACAATCACGTCGGTCACTTGGTCTTGATGCTTATGCCACCTCGCGTTACCTAGACACTTGCATCCAGCTCCAAAAAATTCATGTTGAATACATATCCAAGTCAAATATATATCGGATACTCGGATACCTGCGAAGTTCTACGGTTCTTACTTTTAAATAATGGTAGAGCTGAACTCTTCCAACTATAAGTTTGACCCTCCATTTTCATGTTAGAAGTGAAATATTCTCTCTGCAGTGATTGGCCAAGGATGTAGCTATTGAAATAAATTTGCAAAATACTATTTTGCTTATTTGCTTAAATTAATTGGACAATTTGAATGAGAAACATATATTAGTTTTTATGTTTGTTTTTAATGTTTAAACAATATATAAAAATATAGATACGTATAATTTAGTTAAATTTATTATTTATTCTACGTATCTCCATATCTTCTTTTCTCTCTCTTGCCGATTTAGGCACATGGATATGTGTTCAAATCCAATTCTTGTGTACGTGTCCATGCAATGCTAACGCTACCACCTTTCTCAAATAGGTTGTCGACCTCCAAGCCCTTTGCCACTACCCATGCCAAGGCTTAAAGTTGCTACTATCCTCCCGAAGACCTCTTCTCCAACCATCCCCTTGTCCTCTCTAACCTCCCCAACCACCTCTACCACCTTTATTGTGACATCATCCCTCTTGATGAGCTCCCAAGATACAACTTGGGGGTGCTTTTGAGGGCAAAACCCATCTTCATAGTGGTGGTGCTGGTGAGATTTGAGGATGCGAGGTGACATTGACAAAAGGGGATCATTAAAGGTTATGGTCCAAGATTACTAAAGGGAGATCGAGCGAGTGTACTACAAGTTCCCATGCATTGGGAACATGGTAGTGTCCACTGGATACTAGTCTACTAAAAGGAAAATTAGTCATGTGACTACAATATATCCACCCAAACACCAAAAAAAATGATGTCGTACTCTTTCTATTAGTGGATACTTAAAATCAAAGGGGTTACCAGATGATGCAAACTTCACCCACATGCTACTAAGAGAGGAAGCAAAAGGAACAAGAAGAGAAGTGAAAGAAAACTCCATGAAAATTTTTATTTATCAACCAAAACAACCTAGTGCAAACTAAAACCCAAGCTGCCTTAAATTGATGAGACTTACAAATCCGACTAAAACAGAAAACTTGACCCAAAAGTAAAAGGATGTATACTAGAACTATTAGACTACAAAATCAGAAAATTAAGAAAAACACTAATATTATATCTAATGGAAAATTCAATAGAATTTTGGCCAAAAACCATGATAAGTCAATTATTGAAATGTTAGGATCTCTAGCTATGACTCCGTCAGCTCCCACAAGGTTTGGTACAATCCACCTGATCACAGAACCTGCCAGCTGTGTCTTGTATTGCATCACCAGGGAATTAGTTGAGGGTTATCTGTATCAAGTTTGTAACTACGAATAATGATGGGTGATATGAAATAAAGCAAATGGTAGGGTTCTATATGCAAAAAACCAAGAAATGAGTGTGAGTGTAAGTGTCAAGTAAAACAATAGAATGCATCATTTATTAGGGCAATAGCTCGAAAAGTATGCATAAAATAAGTAAATGTGGTCTTCCTCAGTACAATAGTACAAAACACATGGCTACAATACATAAATCAAATTAGCATCTGTATCTCACATAAATTATAGTAGTGTATTTACTAGTCAAAGTTCCTTTGCCTCCATGAAAGGTGAAGTTTAGCTTATCCAATTCTTTTTTGCTTGTTAAGGCTTCATTCATGCTTGTTTGGCATCTTGCAGTGTCTTTCCTCATTTCCTCTAGAAGGGGTGGTTCCTTGACATTTTGGATTGCTTACAGTCCTTTAGAAAATTTAGAACGAACGACAGCAATGATCATTCAATGGTCAATTGTGAAGTTCAATATGCATGTTTTAACAGGGGAATTTGATAGTGTTTTGCATGATGATTTTTAGATTATAAGAGATCAGTTTATAACCTTATGGAATATATCAAGTTCTGACTATAGCTTGGATGTTGCAAGATATAAACCAAGAGATCATTTTTTTAATATGTTGATGATACTCATATTTTTAGGTCCATCATGTTATGCTAATGGAAATCTCATTTCCTCCTAGTGCCTTGAGTTGAAGTCAGAAAAAAAAGTTATTATGAAAAGGCGGTTCAAATGACATCTGTAGGAAAATAGGCTTGGGACAGGGTTGAACTTACAGGATATGTGATTGATAATCTATTTTATAAAGTACTGTGGTTTGACAAAGTTGTCAAAAATTTTAAAGTAAAGCAGTGCATGTAAATTCTGGATACAGGATCAATCTGCTGGAATAGTAATTTGCTCACTTTGGAAATAGAATCCATTCAGAACTGTGAAGTCCATTCCCAGCATAAACTAAAAAAATAAATTCTTGGTATATCGTACAGGCCCAAATTTAGCGGTATGGGGTGTACAATATCGTACCGGCTCAGTATCGGTATCCGGTATGGATGACGTACCGACATTTGGTGCGTCAAAAAAACTCTATATCACACCGTATCAATATTGTGCTAGTATGGCATTGATACAGGGTTTGGTATCGGAACAGCGAACCTCAATTAAATCATTGTCTTAAATCTCCATCACACAGGGAGAGAGAGAAAGAGAGAGTTAAATCTCAGAAATTCATTGAAGATGAGAGTTTGCATCACTTGCTCACTTTTCTCATTTAAAATTAAGTTTTTAGCTCTTCGGCCAAGTTTTGTATCCTAGAGTTTATTGATGATGAGTCGTAATTGTTAACTTAGAGCCCCTTCATAGAATAATGAAGCATAAAGACACAGCAATTCAATGCTGCCATGCTAGACACATTCTGGTGAGAAGTTAGGAGAGAAAGTAATTAAAGAGTTAATTGAGAAAAGTTAGAAAGAACCATAAAAAATGCCAAGTCGTACATTCCTCCACTTGGTCAGATCATGTTGCATCTAATGAAAACAGACACATGATTTATCATTTTTAATTTCAATGAAATACTTTGCTGATTCCTGTACAAAAAGGTTAAAATAAAAAAGGACTATGCAAAGCAAATGGCGAAGGGCTTACGATTCAAGGGAATAGAGTGATATGAATTGATCTTGTTGGAAATGCAACTTTAAAGTTTTTAAAGATAAAATAAGGGGGAGAGGACTTTGTAGAGAGATATAATAAGACAATATGATGCAGCATGACTGGAGGATTGAGCTGATGGAACGAAAGAATGGTGATTAATGCATTAGAAAGCCACTTTCTAACATGTTCAATTTTTGGGGGGCTTAAAGAGGGAGTTGGTTTTAGTTATTTATCTGTAACTCTAGTTTTAAATTTTTAGAAGGATGTATATAACTTTTTAAGATGTATTTTGTTCGAAATTTTTTGTGAGATATGAATACTAACCTGGCTTTTCAGGGGCCATAACTTGAGATGTAAGAGCACTTTTTGCATGGATATGTTAGATGAACTGCACAAAACAAGGTTTCTTGGACCAAGTAATTGCGACATGAAGGGACTGAAATGAGAACAGGGATAAATAATATCTATTACTATTTTGCCTAGTCTTAAGTATGGATTCAAAATGACGATTAGGTTAGTTAAACCAGTTCTGAATAGAGTTAAGTTTCCCTTAAGTTTATATAATGAAGAATCAGGTGATAACAATGATGCAGATTATTGAAGAAAGATGTGATTTCTGTATGATGAAATTTGGATGCCGTGAAAATTCTAGGTCCTGGCAGGCAGTTCATGTAAATAGAGGACCTATAACAAGCTCCAAAAACAAAGAAATAGAGTTGCCCATCATGTAAACTTTGTATGAAGAAGACAAAGAAGAGGAGACTTGTTTTTTTTTTGCTTCATAGAAGAATGAAAGGGAGCATTAAAGTATAATGATAACTAATGTGGTCTGGTATTTTAACTTGAAAAGGAAAAAAAGTTAAACGTTTTTATAGAACTCCTCTAAATAAAGTGAATGAATTGCTCTGATTGCAGAGCGTACAAGAGAACATCATGGGGTTTGGCCTTTTATGTTAGGTTGATCTTTTTCAGTTTGTTAGTGGCATATACAATACCTTTTATTTAGATATTTTTACCGCCATTCTGTTCTTCCCATATTACAATAATAACAATGATAACTTTCCAGAAAGGTGATGTATAAGGAAAAGGAAAAAAAGAGTTCTTCGGGATTGAATCACTGTGCAGATTTACAGTTGAAGAACAATATATTTGATGCAGCAATATGAAATTAATGCATTAAATATATTGTTATGGCTGTTGTAAAATGCTGAGACAGGAATGTGAAAGAAGATAAGGATAAAGAGAAAAAGAATAAATGAATCAGCCAGACATTAAAACATACTTGTAACCAATGCAGGCAACTCGATAGGCAAAGTCTCGTATAGATGGGTCTTCAAAACCCATGACATCAGACAAAAGCAGCACACCAGTTCCATTGTTGTTCTTGACTGCCTTCAACAAATATGCATGAATGCTGTCCTGGTCCTCCCCTATACTAAGCTCAACTCCACTGACTAGTTCACATGCTTCATCATCAACATCATCCTTTAACTTTACTTGGCCAATCATTTCCCTGCCAACAACATTCCGCCTAGGATACGCTCTTCTGTGATGATACAAGCCGCATCTCCTCTGGACAGGAACTGAAATGTTACAGTCAGAAGATGCATAGTTTTTATAACAAATTATCAAATATATAATTTATATACACATCAGAGGAATGCCCCACAGTCATAAAAAAGCCATTGTGCTCCCATGTTCACAAAATTACCGTGCCCTATCCTTGTAAAGCAAAGTTAGCAGCCTGATAGCACACTAATTGCAACAAAGCTTTCCCCTTTAAAATCGAAATTCATAAGTCAGACTTGTTCATGGGTCTGGCTTGGCCATGATAAGATACCTAACCAAACTATATTTTGTATTCTTCCAATTCATTGGAGATTGCTACCACAATCATAAATCAAATGAATTAGACATAAAAGAGTTCCTTCTTATTTATGTGTTCTACATTTTCTCCCCCCTAGTTAAGAATTATAACTAACTGTATATATTAGTGCATAATGATGTACCATCCATAAGAAACAATGATTGCAAAAGGCCATCATTTGCCAACAAAAAGAAGGCCTAGATATCAACAGAACCCAAAAGCCCTGCAGGCAAACTACAGAATAACTACAACAAAGGCCAAATATATGGTTATAATTCCATTGAAAAGGGTATTCCGGGTATAGCACACGGCACGGTGTTGTCAACAAAACGAGTTCGCCAAAAGAACCATGAACTAGAACCTAAGTAAATAAACAAATTACACTTACAATGAAGCGAAAAATCTAAACTCTATAACCAGGAGCGATATCAAAAGGAGTTCACGAAAGAATGGAGGAGAAAAACTAAGCATATGGACATATCATACAACAAAAAAAAGAAGGGCAAAATCCGAACTTTTCAAGAAATAAAGACTTCAGAAACCAAAATAACGTAGAACATCCAGCAAAGAAGCGACTTTTATGAAAAGAATCGTGCGGGTTTTGCTTACGAAGGGGGAGGGGTAGTCATAGAGGTGGTGGAGCGGGCGAGGCGGAAAGGCGACGGCGGGGGCGTCGAGGCGCTGCCGGGGAGCAGTCCGGCGAGTAGAGAAGGGGACAGGGAAGGCGGAGGCGGCGGCCATTGGGGGAAGCGGAGGGGTGGCGGCAGCGCGAGAGAGAGAGAGAGAGAGAGAGAGAGAGGTCTTGGGAATCTTCTGGGGTGGAGGGGGGATTGGAGAAGGATGGAAACGACGAATCCATGATGTTCGCCTCGAGAAATCTAAGCCTCCCATCTAGATTTTTTTGATGTTCCCGGGTCGGATTCCCTCCGCCTTCATTTTTTGATTCGCGCTGGGGATCACGTGTTTAAACTCTTTTAAAGCGAAGACTTGCAATTGGCTCAATCAATCTGAAAACTCCAAATTTAGAGGTCTGATGCGGCAGTTGGCAACGGGCTGAATGGAATGCCATGTGGGGATATTAAAGAGCTGGTATTAATACTCGTTCAAGTTCGGCTCTGGATTAACCGTCAGATTGGTGGCATCCATTGATATGGACGGCTGGGAGAAAACCATCTAGCCGTGGTTCAAAAATTATCCTGCTACCTCACAAGGCCACTGATAGGTTGGTTTGGACGGCCACCAGGAGGGCCAGAATGCTTTTCAGCTGATGTGTAGGCGGCAATAGATGGTGAGAGCTCGAGGTGTTTGGATAGTGGCTGGATTTGAAGGAAGCGGGCCCATCTTTGGATTGCTTTGTTCATCTAGAAGGTAGTCTGGGGATGCCTACCAACTATGAGTGTGTTGGCAAAGAGGAGGATGGGGATCTCTCCGTCATGCATGGACTACCCGAAGGTAGAGGAGATGGTCAGCCATGTCCTACCACATTGCTTTCGGACCATTTAGATTTGGAGGGAGGCATCCTTCCACTTGCTGAGATCCATTGAGTCTGCAGAGGATTTACTTCGGCATATGAGGTCTGCCATACAGGCTCCGAGTTCTAGTGGGTGGGGTGTTGCTGGTACCTATCTAGCTTATCATATTTAGCTAGATAGGAATGAAAGAGTCTTTGAGGACATAAGGTCCCCCTAAGGGTTGTGGTGGATAGAGTTATCCGTCAGGCTATTGAAGTCACTGAGGCTACTATGGTTGTTTCATTTTGGCTAGTTAGGAAAATCTGGGTTTCTCCTTCCGTTGCTATAGCGCCTAAGTATGTCCTCACATCCTGAGAGCCCCCACTCCCTGGTTACCTAAAGGTGAACTTTAATGATAGTCTGCCAGCTAACGGAGGTTCTACTGGTATTGCCTTTGTGATTAGGGGCCATGAGTCCAGGTTGGTAGCGGCAGAAGGGCGACGCACCTTTGGAACTTCAGTTCTTGGAGCGGAACTCAGAGCCGTATGGGAGGGAGTCTCCTATGCGAGACAAGTTCTAGAGGTGGAGCGCATCATTGTGGAAGGTGACTCAGTAGACGTGATTGAGCAAATTCTACAGGAGAGGTCGGGGGTGTCCGATCACTCCTAGATGACATCCAGAGGCTGTTGAAGGAATGCGATGCCTACCAAGTTATACGTATGTTCCGGGAGGTGAATCGAGATGCTGATTGGGTCGCCTTTTTTGCTGCTCACCATTCTGGAGAGATTCTCTATACCCGTTTTATATCTATTCCTCCATCTTTGTGGAGTATTTTGTTCCTTGACTCTGATGGCAATGCTCATGCGAGACTAGTGTGAACTGTCGATGTACCAAAAAAAAATTTGTTGGAAATAATCTAGAACAATAAATTTTTAACAATTTTCCAAGAAAATTTCGCTCCAAAATTTACATGAGATGGACGCTGCATAAATTTAATATTCTCGATATACATTTAATTAACATATATATTTGAGCAATTAAGTTTAGAGGCAAATTAGCTGCGAGATTTTTTTTTTTTTAACTAAAGCGGATGATTCATATAGTTCTAGTACGGATACATCCAATAAAATCAGAAAACAATAAATCCCGGAGCGCCCTAGGCAACTCCTCTCCCCGACCTATAGGACACCTCTGAGTGACTAGTCACATGCGAGGCCACCCAATCCGTGGCTTCGTTAGCCTCTCTAAACAAATGCTTGACCTGCAAGGCCACATTGCCACTGATCATAGTCCGAATGTTCCGAAGTAGGGGTGGCATCCAGTTGCAAGATCCTTGAATATGTATCATTTTGTTGAAAAAATTTTCATTTTATATTGCAAAATCAATGATTAAATGTTTAAATCCATTCATGGACATTTCTTTTTTTCTATTTTTGTGTGTGAGGTTGGGGGGTGTGGGTTAAGGTGTGAGAGCTAAGGCCCAAGTGACACGAGCCTGCATCCAAGCAACCTTCGGGCTGGGCCCAAGCCCAAGTTTGAATCTTGAAAACAAAAACATCATAAGTTTACAGAAAATATATTATTACATTCACATCTTACTTACGTATTTTAATCCAATTATATATCAACTGTGGGTGGATGTTTATGTAAATAAACATCATAAGTTTATTTAAGTATTTGTGTTTATTTTTTTTATATATATTGAAAGACCATGTTGGCCGAGGGTGCCAACTAATGCAGGTGATAAAGTTTTGGATTCTTGATACCAATGTTCTGAGTTTGTTTCTCGCCTCTCATGATAATAAGCAGAGATGCCATCCTTCAAAACCTACCTGAATTTGTGGCTACGACTGCAGCAATAATTTGTTCAGCTCTCCAACAACTGCACTAAAACATTCATGGGATTGCTTGTCCCCGTTCAAGAAAGATACAAGGAAGAGTAGTCCCTTGGGCAATTTGTAGTGGGCTTGAACACATCAACAAAAAAAGGTATCAAGCATTGATGGATGCTTTCAAATACACCACACATATTTGAAAGTTTTCATGCCAACATCGCTTAGAAGTTGAGTGCTCATGAAAGGGGTGTGGTTATCGACCGCGAGGCAACATGCACAATGACGGACGAAAAGGAAAAGAGCACGACATAGCATACTTGTGCGTGTTGCTTCGTGGTTGGATTAGTCTACTAATTTAGTAGTGGATCCTGTCCAACTAAAAATTATACCCTAATAAAAGGGAAAGAAACCTTTTTGCCAAAAAATTTCTACAGGCATTCCAATCATAGGACTTTGTGACTGATGACTTACAAATACAAGAAAGGCAGATAATTTTTGGAGGACAGACGAAGTGCGAAGTTACATGGGAATTTTTATTGAGGTCTGTTGGATAACAAGACTTTCTCTTAAAGGTGGGGGAGTCGGTATTGCTTTTTCCCTTGGTCCAAATTTAATGATGTAAGGAACATTGCAAGGTCACCTCCTTTTTTTAAGGATGACACGGAACTTCAGCAAAGTCAAGATGGCGGTCCCTCAATTTAATTAGGAGATGTGATATGTAGAGAGAAAGTTTTGGATTTAGCTATGCTTGAATGAATCTCTATAAATATCTATATTAGACAATAGGGATCCCACATCAATGATCCAAGTCGTTGGATGTGCTCTACTATCTCTAATTTAGTACTGAACAGACTAAATAATACTAAATTATATATTTTTTACTACTTTATACATAGACTAGATGTCTCCAAATTACATAATTTTTGGTATAAAGGCAATATAGAGATAGTAGATCATATCCAATGGTTCGGATCATCGATGTAAGATTCTCATCATCCAATCTAAATCTAACTGGATCTGGATGAATATCCATTTGAGCATAACCTATCCTAGCTTGTCCTTTACCAAAATCATAAACTTTGCTTCTGCAAAAGGATGGTAGGGACACCAATAAATGAAAATTTCTTTGTCAAAAGGTCAATGATACACCTCCCAACGCTCCAAAAAATACTCCAACTGCAGAAGAGAGAAATTGCTGGGTTTTAAAAGCACTCCAACCTTTTCTTTTGATCCTGAAGATGACGTTTCCCTGGCAAAAAAGAACTATCGGTTCATACCTCTATTTCTTTGCAGACTATATGCATGTAGGGCTTCGGATATTTACAAAAGCAGGCAAGCTTTTCTTAGTCTCCAAATCATAAAACACATTGAGAATTTTAATAGGACTGCATGCAGAAAGCTTAAGGTTGAATTTTGGGTGTATTAAACATCTACCAATTGGATGGGCTGGCCACAAAAGCGTTTCTCTTTTCCTCTTTTTTGGGGTAAATGGGGCATAAGAGTGTTGATTAGTAGTAAATATGATGAGAATTGTGAGTGCAGGGTTTTCCATAGATTGTAATATTGATATATGCATCTAAGCATTTGATTTGACAAAAAATATATTTCATTGGGTAGCACACTGCAAGTGAATTATAAGAAAAGGAAAGTGATACAAAAGAACCATCGCCATGATCAATGATGGTGCAGTTGTAGTATTATACTCTCAATTTGTTCAGCTGTTATGGATCTCAACAAAGTTAAACAAGAAGCATTTTAGACTGAAGAAGATTTAGCATGGATGCAAACACAAATAAGCACCATATTCTTAAGAAAAACTAGTCATTACCCGAGCATTGGATGGGTATGAATTAGTCTACTGGCATAAATCTTGGCAGGTCAGTCATGTTCAGATCCTCAGTTTGGCCTTCACATTGTGCCGGGCTGACAATCAACAGACAACAGTTTGTAAACAAATAAACTATTCCAATTTTCTAGTATTTTTGCAGATCGATTCGCTTAGATACATGTTTTGGGTGAATCAATTTTAGCTAATCTTTCATATATGTTAATATTGGAAGGAAACCGGCAAGTACAGTGTTTTGGAACATGGGAGGTCTCATGGCTTGTGCTTTCTTAATCTCAACCAATTGAGATGGTAAGATAAACAAGCCTAGTTAGAGTAGCAAAAAATCTATGACTGTCGACTAAAATCTCATAAAATTTGAGGGTCTTGCATGCGTGGATCTGAATGGCGACATAAATATCAACTTGAACGACTCTAAACCACTATTCGATAGCTCATCAATTTTTTTTGGCCTCGAAGAACAACATGTAGATTGCTTGAAATTTTGTTGGTGTCACGAGATACTTGAATACAATTAGCATCCTCTAAATGGATGTCCAAAGAGAACTTTAGGACAGAGTGTCTGGCTTTTGACAAAAAATTTGTCAAGAAAAATTGAGGCACTAATTACTTTCAATCGAGGATTCAAAGTCATATTTGGTCATTTCAAAATAAAGTTTGAAAATTTTATTAATTGATTACTTTGTCAAATACGTAGCAAAGTTATGCTAGTAAGACTATTTTTATACTACAGGCGTACTAGAACTACTTGCAGAACCACTTAGAACTCGTTTGGATCATGGGAAGCATTTTTCTCGCTGGAATATTTTTTCTAAAAAGCTGATGCCTAGGTATATGATGCTTAGAAAAGTATTTTTTATATGTTTAGTTGATCATGAGAATGCGTTATATTTCAGAGTGGCTTATGTTCGGTTGAGCATTTCCTTTCTTGAAAAATTTGTGTAAAATATTTGTTATGCCCTCAATAAAGAAAAACATTTTACCCTATTCTATCTAAAAACTTAGGAATATTTTTGAGAAAAAATCTTCCGATTTCCAACCGGTGGGAATTGAACTTTTTTTTGTCCGACATAAGCTTTTTTTTCCATAAAAAATGAGAATCTTATTTCCATAGAAAAAGTATTTTTCTATATCTCTCATTTAAAAATTTCAACTAAATATGAGACATATCTCTATTTTTCTGTTGACCATACTTGTCCTCCTCTTCCCGTAAACCAAATAAGTCCTTAGAGGTACGCAAATATGTCAAGAAGTTTACAATTGTCTGAAACGGTGCTATATTGTAAGTGAGAAATTTTGAAAAATCTATTATATTAGGAAATGAAACTTGATGGTAGTGGTACCCATGTAAGTTGTAGATGACCTACAAAACACAAATTAGTGTAGCTTACTTTGTAACGAAACAGTATCCCTCCCAAAAAAGTTAACCAAAAGGTGTTATTTAAATTTTTTTGGTTATGTATAGATATTCAAAACCTACTTAGTACATAACCAATATGAAACTAAATACATGCATGTATGGATCCTCACACGTCTAGGATATAATCAAGCATTTGCAACCTTCCTCCAAAATGGTGGAGGTTCTAGCTTCAAATCTTGATGGTGTTGTGTCCCGGATATATTCGGCATAGGTAATTCTTTAATAGGTGATGTAGAGATAGGAGCTGCACTAGAAGCGATTGGTTATTTCTTCAAATCTTGGTCGCGTTGTAAGAGACGTCATATTTGACACAATGTCTAGTAGTTTAACTAAGATTGCATGTAAGTAGGGTCTGTTTCCTGAGAAAACACAAAAGAACATCTTTGCAGTCAGCCTTGGTCATTCATTCAGGTACAACCTGCTGCAATGATAAACAAGGTACCTTGCGAGATGGTGGAGCATGATGGTTGTTGTTTAACCCCAAATTGAGTTTTAGTTGCCAGAAATTTCCTACCAATTAGGTGCCTTGGGCTCTGGAAATGTGTTTGAATTCTGTTTCTGTGGTAAAGGTTATTTAATTTGCAGCAAGTCCAACAGATGGTTGTCCTTATTAGAGGGCAGAATTTCCTTTGAGGATGTATTCCAAATAGGCAGTCGTGTGCTGTTAATTTGCTTCTTAGCTGATGTTTCTTCTTAGTTCCACATCGGCGAATTAAAAATTGCTACAAATTTTATGATAGGTACCGAACCGATTGTAAAGATTGCAATCGATGAAAAGATCGAAACTTTCATCCAATTGGGAGAAAGGGAAGGCACTTAATGATGCAGATCCTTAGCCTTCCTCATGAAAAGCTCACAAAAAGCCTTCTCCCATGCCACTATGTATAGCATATTCTTGAAACCAGAGGAGTAGAGTAGAATTTGAGATAAGTTCATGTATTAGATTTGGTTGGCCGGCAAGGTCATGAGTTGCTCCAAGGAACTGTTCGCCTCCATTTCAGCATTTCTACAGCTCCACAAATTAAAGACTCGGGTTTATATTTTGGTCCTCCTTTTCCGTCCATTCTTTCCGAGTTCCGACCTATGAGTTGGGTCGCACGTCATTCTCAACGAGGAGCGCTCACTACAACAATTATTGGTTGCCAGGAAAGGATTGCTGATAAAGAAAGGATGGGGACCGACATTAGCCTACTGACAGGAATGCTCTTGGAATCATAAAAAGATTGCTCACTCATCAAGCGTTCCAGAGTGAATTATTTTACTGTTATTTTGGCTTTAACTTATAAAAAACGTCACGATCCACCCTACCACTTTATTCTCCTCTTGAAGAAAGATTTGCAGGGGAAAATGCCCTCTCCGCCACAGAGTATGAGCAAGAAACTACATGGTTGCAGAAGAGAAGCTTCACTCATGTCCAACATTCTCATATCACTTCAGATTCTCATCCACTTTCTAAATCTGCAGCTGTTATCACAAGACATGATCCCATCGGCTAAAACAAAAAAAAAAACAGTGATTACTATGTGCCAAAAGCTCGACTCCTCTAAAAGAAAGGAAGAAACCCATAAAACAAGACCCATTCGGATCCAACCTTTCCACCTAAAAGGATGACACTAGTTTATTCAGGACATGCAGATGCTCGACACCTCTTCCTCTCTATCTATATCTATAAACAATCCTGGATACCTTATTCTTAGGTATATTCGTATCCAATTTAAGAGATAGTGATCAAACGCTAATAGAAGAAAGATGCATTCATGCACATATTCCCTCCTATATTCGTTGATGTCAACCACGTCGAGCTCAGAGCAGCATATCAGACTTAGCAGGCAACCTCCTGTAGAAATTGAATGGCACCGACGGCATCTTGCTCCTGAACTTAGGGTGGCGAAGCAGGTAGAGCCCGACGAGCACCGCCACCACCTGAAATGGCGTCACGTAGAGGATTATCGCCACGATCAGCGACAGCATGATGAAGATGGCGGTCGCCCTTGGGTCCCTCCAGCTGAGTAGGGCCTGCGCCCGCTCCCCCTGCGTCGCGAGGTCCCCCACCACCGTCTGCACCCGCCCCGCCACGCTCCTCAGCCGGTCGTACCTCATCCTCACAATGTTGGGGGGCCTCGACGTCGGAAATGTATCAAACTCTTCGTCGAGCTCGTCTGGGTGTGTGAATTCAGCATGGGACAGCTTCGTGTCCATGTGCGGCGGGTGCCGCGGCCTGAGCCTGTAGTTCCATAAACCAATCATGAACAGGTAGAGGAAAATTGTCGGCAGGATCAACTCTGGGTAGCCGACCAGTATCAGAAACAGGACATGGACTAGTATTGTGGTGATGGGGTTCCTCCAGTTCCGAATCCCATCAAACCATCGGCCGATGGCACCGAGGCCAGAGAGGAGAGCAGAGATGCGGAAGAAATTGGCCTTGCTCCGCCGCAGGCTCCACATGTGCGAGCCCACGTCGAGCATGTACTCCACCACCTCTCGCCGGAGTGGCGGCTCAGCACGGCCAAGCCGGGCGGCGACAATCTGCATTGCCTGGTGCCGGAGGTTGTCCAGTTGAAAAACCGGAATGGGCTTGACGTAATGCATCTTCGGGAGCAGCGGCCTCCCGTAGAGGGTCACCATGTTGACCCACGCCGTGCAGGTGAACCTCACCGCCAAATGGAGCTCGCCGGTCTTCTTGAGGCCCGACGACTGGAGGACCAGCAGAGGATAGTAATGAGTATAAACTCGATTGGTCTCCAATGTCGATAGCCGGATTCGGACCTTGCCGATCCGCTGGTCTTTGGCATCGTCCTTGTTGCTGGAAATGTGGCAATTGTCGAAGACGGCGATGGTGATGACGGTGCAAGGGTCGAAGACCTCCCAAGTGTACTGCTCATGCCATCGAGGGGCGAGGCTGTTGAGAATTGTCCGAGTTCTGACCCATTTGGGGCCATACTTGGCGACGCAGTAGGCATCGGTGAGCTTGCCATCCTTGGCCTTCATCGGCATTAGATTCCGGGCGTCGAGAATTCCGAGCTCCAGTATCCCAATGCTCCGCTTCCGGAGGTTCCTCGACGCCGGCTGGAGGTCGCTGCTGTAATGAGTGGATTCATCGAGCACATGGTAACCCATTTCCAGGCAGAGCCAGAGGCAGACCTTGCTGGCGAATTTGGGCTCCTTCTTCTTCTCGCCAGTGCCAGCGTCGTCTCCCCAGGGGCTCGGCTTGGATAGACTGAACCACCGGGGCAGCACAGGGGGCTTGCTGGGGTCGATGCGCTGGACGGCGTTCGACAGCGGCAGCACCAGCCGGCCGAGGGGCTCCTTGTCCTCGACGGTGATCACCAGCGGCTCGTCGAACGGCTCCGACGCCACGAACATGAACTCCTCGTTCCACACCGGGTTCAGCGAGGCGTTCGGGCGGGTGCGGCGCAATTGCCCGCCGTGCTGGAGCTTGAGCCACACGCTCGGCTGCCGGGACTTGTCGAGCAGAACAAGGTCCTGAGCCTCGACTACAATCACCCGGAGGTAGACGAGCTTCGGCGAGAAGTAGACCTTGGAGCGAGTGTGCTGCAGGCCCTCGACGCCGACGTTGTGGGCGTCGGAGTGCCACGCCTCCGGGAAGGTCTCGTCGGCCTGCGTCCCCAGCCAAACAGCAAGCATGATCTCTCCTTTCATGACCTTGTTACCGCTCTTGTCCTCCAGCCTGTACCATTGCGGAGCGAGAGGACTGTCCGGCGGCACCCGGAGGGGGACGTCGATGAGGTCCAAGAGGATCCTTCCGACGAAGTCGTCCTTCACGAGATCGTGGTCTTTGACGGTGACTTCTAACACATTGGCCTGGAGGCGATCTTTCGAAAAGGCGAACACCTGGCGCCAGACGGGGTTCTGGTTCTTCTCCAGGTATTTGGTGGTGCCTTTGTAGTTGCCGAGCTTGACCTCGACGTAGGGGTCGAGGGAGCCGGTCAAGTCCATGGTGGGGAGGTCCCGGGCCTTGACGACGTTCACGTAGAGGAATTGCATCGGCTCGACGAGGTCGTAGGTGGAGGCCATCTTGTCGCGGCCGCGGTACCCGAGGCGGCTGGCGATGGGCGGGTAGGTCTCCACCAGGCCGAACTCCGGGGCGCCGGGGCGCGGCGGCGGCGCGGCGCCAGGGACGGCCCGGACGTTCATCACCGCCGGCTGCGGCGGCTCCGCCCGCGCGTAACGCTCATTCACCGCGACGCCGCCACCCATCGGCGCCGCCGGTTTCTCCCCCGCGCCGCCCCCCATGGCCTGCTTCATCTGGGCGAACTCGTACCCCAGACCCCCTCCGGCGCCCACGGAGTAGAACGCCCTCGGCTCCTCCGCCGCCGGCTTCTTCATTTTCTCCTTGTTCTTGTGGTAGGCCCTCTCGCCGTCGACGGCCGGATTAGGTGTCGGAACAGAAGAAGGGGGGACGGCGGCGGCTGCGGCGGCCGCAGCGGGGAAGGGGTCGGAGGAGTCGGGGAGGAGGTAGACGCGGAGCCCGATGTCGCCGCGGATGTGGGAGAAGAGGCCGCGCTTCTCGAGGGGGAAGCGCTGGACGGGGGCGTCGGCTGGGGAGATGGCGACGGAGGCGCCGGAGATGCGGACGCGTCCGAGGAACTGGCGTTGGTGGCCATGTCTTCCGCCGCCGTCGGAGGGCAAGCGGCTGTCGTGGTAGACAGAAACGTTGATGGTCTGGTTGTAGAGATCCGACGGATCAGACACGTTGAACAGAAACTTTTCGTTCCAGAAAGGGTTGAGATCTTTGACTTTGGTCTGCGTGCGATGGCGCTGGCCGTCCAACTCCACCTCCACGAACGGGTTCGCCGAGCCCTGCCCGTCTTTTGGCATCAGTTCGGCGGCGTCCACCACCTCCACCGCCACCTTCATCTCCTCCTTTCTCTCTTTCCAAAGTGCGTTTCTACTTTGCGATAGCAGTTGAGAGGCTGGAGTTCCCTCAGCTCAGTAACATCACCAGCAACTTCGGTGTGGGTCTGCGCGTGTGCGAAGAGGAAGAGGCGGGTGGAAAAGGTAGCGCGGAATGCTTGTTGGGTTGATGGCGAGCGTGGGAAGCGTGGAGTGGAACGGGAGGTGGGGATTGGGGACGAGGACAAACGGAGGGGACGGACAAGAAAGAGAGCTGTGTCGGTTTGGTGGAGTGAGGGGGCCCCCCAATCCGGTGGTGAGCTTGTGTGCTTGCACGGTGGAGAATGGAGGTGGATTTTTTTCTTTTTCTTTGGTATAAAAGTGGAGGTCGATTGACCCTTGTCGTTATGTTTGAGGCCTTATATTTATTGTATGAAGTTTGTTGTTGATTAAAACATTAAATATTAGAAGAAAACCCACCCACAAAGGTAAGGAGGTTGTTTAGATTTCTCTTTCAATGGTGCTGCAGGCATTATCCCTTAATTTTTTAGTATATAAATGCTTATTCGTTCGTTGTCATATTGCTTTCATCTTTCGGATAGACATCCTCTATTTGTGATTGTCGTCTCTCTCTATAGCATACCTAGAGAGAGGGACATACAAAGGATCGTCAAACAAAGGGCAGTGTGTATTTATGACACCTACAGGACTAAATTGATTTCCTCTCACAATATTGGAGAGAGGATGTAAGTAACTGACAAAAGAGAGGTGTCTTTTACCAGTTTATGACCCTTATTTCAGAACATTGCTCAATATTTAAAAAATAATGGTATTATTAATGTGTTGTAAGATATTTAAATGTACCTGCGATCATCTCTTAATATAGGAAGAGAAGAGTTTATTTAAGAAGGCTAGGTAACTTTTATGGGAGTTTATTTATTTCTGAAACTTATTAATTGACTGGAGAGAGATTGTACTCCTAGCTTTCCAGGTTGCTTTTGTTTGAATGGTTCTCAGCTAATTGCTGAGTAAACGTAGCGTCTGAAAGGTATAGAATGGAAGATTTTTTTCCTTCTGGATACGGAATACGGCTCTGCATCTGATGTGGATTTTTCACTAGAGATTCAAAGGGTTTTAGCTTTTAGGCTTGCAGTCTGTCCTTGCAAGCTACAAAGAAAGGTCACAGCCTTGGAATGCCACTGCCTGCTGGTCCACTCTTTTTCTTTTTTGTCTTTTAAATAATTAAGTACGGCCTGCAAGTCCATTGGGTTCTTTTTGAATCTTCCATTACCTAAAAAGCTGGCCCATAAACTGCATACATAGACCACTAATCCCTCTGTCTCTGCTGGAGAATCCCAAATAAAGATGGTTGGAAAGATTTGGTGGCCTCTTGGCATCGAAAGGCTTGCTTTTTCCAAAATCCAGCAAAGAAGGGGCATTAATGTGGCTGCCACCCTTACTTAAGAGATAAAGACAATAATTAGTACAAGGATGGAAAAGAGACAAGGGATTTAATTTTAGAACTGATTTCGTTGTGGAAAATAAAAGGGGAGGAGGGAGAGACTTGGAGAAGAAAATTATGATCCGCAAAAAAATAATAAAATAGTTTATATTTAATTAGAGTTTTTAAAGAAAAAAATAAAATGGTTAGTTTTAGAAATAAATTTTAAATGTTCTATAGAAAATAAAAAATTATCAGATATGGAAAATCCTTTTTTTTTCATGGGTCGGAAATCAAGGAAAAAATTTTTCTTCCTGAAAATATTTTTAATACTACTGACTTATGTATTTTTTAATCAATTTATTAAAAATATAAAATATATTTTATATATTTTTAAAAAATATACGTACTCAATTAAATGTAAGCTAGAAAGTATTATTTTTATATCATAACTAAATATGATAAAATCACTTTCTCATATATAATATCTTCAAGCATTGTTTACTTAAAAAATATATTTTAGTGAGATAAAAAAATTTATGAATTAAATTTTTTTTTTTCTCTAATGTTTAGGCCAGTTCAACATCCTTAGGGAGATTGATCCGGAAAAGGGCAAAAAAATCTGAAGAGAATATGCTTTTTTTTAGATGAAACTGAAGAGAATATGCGAAGGGTGACCAAGTGCATCACAGGAAGAGAGAGAGAGAGAGAGAGAGAGGAAGGAGAAAGGTTTGTTAGGTGATGTTGATTGATTGGTGCTGACGCATTGGAAGGAGAGATGGGTATGCAGTCATGGACCTGCTCTTCAACTTCTGCTTTTCCGGTGATTTCTTTCATACACTGCAATGATGGTTTCTTTCACGGTTCGATTTAAATTTGTTAAAAGTTGGCATACGGTCCTTTGCCTTTGCATCATCCCCACCGAGGCTGCCTTAGAAAATGGACAGGATCAGGGGGCGATTGCCACCACAATTAGGGTTGTCAATGAGCCGAGCTGAATCCGAACATGAAAGAGCTCGGCTCGGCTCGTTTCACAGAAGCTCAAGCTCGAGCTCGGGCTCGAACTCGGTAACAAGCTCTATTTTAGACTCGAGCTTGGGCTTGCTTGGCAAAGCAAAGGCTCGGACTTGAGCTCGTAAAGTCGTTTCAATTACGAGCTCTAGAACGAGCCCGAGCTCGGGCTCGTAATCGGGCTCGAGCTCAGGCTCGGTCTCGATAACAAGCTATTTTTCTCTATGTGATTAGATTTTTATAAATTATGGTGCTAAAATAAGATTTTTCAGTGTAAGACTAGAGCTCGTTTGGGCTCGTGAGCTGCTCGGGCTCGAGTATAAACGAGGCTCATATTGGGCTCGGGCTCAGACTTGTTTGACTATCGAGCCGAGTTCGAGCAGCTCGGCTCATTAACAGCCCTAACCACAATTGAGCTGAGGTCGGTGTGGAGCACAAACGATCTTAAAATCGGTGGGAAATGAATTAAGCAAATTGATCGAGAGATAAGTGAGAGATTTTATATATATATACAGTTTGTATAAAACTTATTTGTCGAAGAGTTTGGGATGCTCTAATATCTAAGTTAGAATCAAAAAGCAACAATGTAGAAAAAAGAGAATTTCAGAAGAATGTGGTTTCTATAAATAATATTGTATGCGTACCTGAGGCCCCCTTGATACCCTTTTTATACAGAAGTGCTCATTTTATCGTTACCTAGTTTGATGTGGCGTGCAATAATGATCAGATAACGGATGGTAGTACGGTCGAAGCATAATTGTCGATCCGCATGGGCGATGGGCAGTGTCGGTGGGGCATAGACTATGGTGTTGCCGTGACTGCAGGCTGCCAGAGTTATCGACTATTAGGACTGTCAGTCCTTGTCGGTATATGTTGATTGTTCTCCTCGGCTGATGGCTTCTTGCTTACTTCAGTTGGTCGGCTACTCGGCTGGGCCGAAGTCGTTGTCCTAGGTTGACGTCCAAGGTCGAGGGGGCAAGTCTAGCTCAAAGTCGAGATGTCCAATATTTTCTTCAACATTTGGCCTCCAATTTTGAGGTCAAACTGCCTTTCGGTTTAGGCAACAAAAGTCAGGTGGCCACGTTGATCGAGGGCGAGACTTTCATCATGGGCAATAATGCGTTGATCTGTCTTCTCGAGGCGTCATTGTATTCGGATTGTCCTAAGGTGCCATCATTGCCGAGTCTTCCTCAAGGCGTCATTAAAGCAACGATCCGACGAATCGCCTATGCCATACCCCAAGCTCACACGTGGCATAATCTGTTCTAGTAGTCAAACCGATGCTTTGATCGAGGCTGCTCGCAACTCTATATAAGGGCGTCCCCACCCTTCAGCCTCCACTCCTTGTTGTGCTTGCTCCTTCGTCGGAGTACTTGAGTGTCCAAGCTCCTGGGTGGTGCTCTGGCGAAGTCTTTCATCTCCGACTTCAGCATCCCCTGCGCTCCTCCATTTTGTGGGTACTCGCTCCTTTGGCTGCTCGACCTTTCTTGTCTTCTCACCTCAATGTTGTGGACTAACTTTGTCCTTGGCTTTCCACTTCTTGCCGCCATGAAGACCGATCTCGTGCTGAATCACGAGAGAAGAAAGATGAAGAAGAGATGGACTGTAGCCGCCGAGGGTGACGCCTCTCAGAGGAGAAAGTCGAAGGAGGGAATCCCCTTTGGCCCATGCTGCCAAGACCACCATCGAGGTTGACGCTAAGAATTTTATTCCTGGAGTTTCCCCTGGGGTGCCCGTACCTCAAGATGAGATTGTTGAACTCAACCTCGTGGTAGAAGTCGTCCGGCTGTCTAGATGGCCCACTTCAATGGGGGCCGTCACTCCCCCATGCTAACCATCTTCCAAGGTTCGCACCTTGGTTCGATTAGATTCGAGCCTGTCTACTTTGGCCGAGGGGGCCCCCTCAGCCTTCAGAATGGATGGTCGAGGAGTCCGACTCGGCTCTGGAGTCTTCAGAAGTGATGAGGGAGTTAGTCCAAGTTATACAACTCCGAGCCGACCAAGAGCTCATACGCTCCCTCGACCCCACTAAATTTCTTGACCCATCCTTCGCTCAATCATTCGGGTAGGTTTCATAAATCTTAATTAAGTCATTTTCCTCGGCAACTAAACACTCCTCTTCTTTTTAGCACGCCATCAAGGTTGGTTGCTTGCACGATAGGTTCAAGGTACCCTCAAGGAGCATCACGGAATATAGAGTGAGAGCGGAGGTCGCCAAGGAGTACGCCTGTCTGGCTGAGAGGCCATTTACGATCTGAGAAGGTCGAATGGCAAGCTAAGCCTTCGGTGTGGAGGCCGGTCTTCTACTTGGGCCATTTACGACCTGGAGAGGTTGGGGGGGCAAGCCAAGCCTTCGACACATGGATCGGTCTTCTACTTGGGCCATTTATGACCTGAGGAGGTCGAGTGGCGAGCCAAGCCTTCGGCGCTGGGGGCAGCTTTTTGCTTGGGCCATTTACGACCTAAGAAGATCAAGTGGCAAGCCAAGCCTTCGGTACGGAAACCAATCTTCTACTTGGGCTATTTATGACCTCGGGAGGTGGAGTGGCAAGCCAAGCCTTTGGCGCATGGGGCGGCCTTCTGCTTGGGCCTTTTATGACTTGAGGAGATCGAGTGGCAAGCCAAGCCTTCGGCGCTGGGGGTGACCTTCTGTTTGGGCCTTTTATAATTGAGGAGGTCGCGTGGCAAGCCAAGCATTCGGTGTGGGGGACGGTCTTCTACTTAGGCCATTTATGATCAGAAGGTTGAGTGGCAAGCCAAGCCTTTGGCGCGGGGGCAGTCTTCTGCTTGGGCCATTTACGACCTCGAGAGATCGAGTGGCAAGCCAAGCCTTAGGCCTAGGGTCCGATCTATTGTTTGGGGCATTTACGATTTGAGGAGGTTGAGTGGCAAGCCAGGCCTTCGGTCGGGGGCTAGTCTTTTACTTGGGCCATTTACAACCTAGGGAGATCAAGTGGCAAGCCAAGCCTTCAATGTAGGGGCCGGTCTTTCGCTTGGGCCATTTATGACTTGAGGAGGTCGAGTGGCAAGCTAAGCCTTCAGCCTGGGGGCCAGTCTTAAAGAGGCTCCAGGCGTCCTCGAGGTGTCTCCTTTGTTGGGGCCCAAACATCCCCAGAGTGACCCAAGTCGAATACATTTGTCGCAGTCATCCAATCTGTAAAACAAAAATATGACAAGAAGATTTTTTATTAGAGAGAAGTTTAGGATACAATGGATCTTACTGATAATAAGTTCGAGGGTTGTCGGAGTTCCAAGCCTGTAGGATTGGGATATCACCGACATGTTGCAACCTGTACGTTGAAGATCTTTAGCTGCTGGATTCCAAACTCCTTTGAAGGCTTGAGTCTGGTGATGAGCACCTCATGCCGAGTTTCATTGTTTGAGGCAGAGAATTTTAACCAGAGAGCATACCCCATAATTACTCTGTCAGGGCCAGTGAGTATGGGACCGATCCAACTGTCTCTCGTGCCCGACGACCCACCCACATGCAGGATCCATGGTTGCTCGATGGTCATTCTTTTGAGGAGCTTGGTTATCTGATGCGCTTGGGGCCTTGGCAGGTCTACCAGCGATGGTGTTGATGACGCCCGTTGTCGGACGAGTGTCGATCGGCTTGAGGGGTGGTGGATCAAAGGCCGGAGCGGGTGTTTCTCCGTCCTACCGATGACGCCTGTATTGGTCAAGCTGCCTGCACCGAATGAGTGCTTCGATTTTGTCTTTGAGCTGAACACACTCCTGGGTGTCATGGTCGCGGTCCTGGTGGAAGCGACATTACTTCTTCTGACCTCTTTTGGCCATCAAGCCCTTCATCAAATGCGGAGGGTGCAAATAGCCTCGGCCTTTAATTTCTATAAGGATCTAGGCCCTTGGGGCAGTGAGACAAGTGTACTTTCCAAACTTTTAAGAAGGGATCGTAGGCCATTGCAAGCCCTTCTAGCGCGAGGTGAGATACTCCTCGGCTCTCTTCGCTCCTCGCATCCCCCCTTTCCCTCTCGGGATCTTCCTCTAGCAAACTCGCATCATGAGGCCATGGCTTCCTCCGCGTAAACGTTCTTGTCAACCCGTGCCAGCATTCCGACAAAGTCGACGAGGAAGCACTTTTTCAGGGGGAAGAGGAAGCTCGACAACCGCATGCTGCTCTTCATCACTGACATCGCGACTGATTGATCTAGGTCGTGGACTCCAGTGTCACCACATTTAAGCGGCTAGCATAGTCTCTAAGAACTCTTTCTCCTTCTGCTTGATATAGAGTAACATGTCCGAGTCGCAGTGCCATCTTCGGCTGGAGATGAAGTGTGTCGCGAAGAGACGGACGAGCTGCTCAAAGGAGTGGACAGAATTGGGCCAAAGTCTGAAGAACCAGAACCGAGCCACCTTGCAAAAGGTTGCGGGGAACTCCTTGTAAAACACGATGTCGGTGTCTCCATGCAGCATCATAAGAGCCTTGAAGCTCTTAAAGTTGTCTAGAAAATCCGAGGTGCTATCGTACGGCTCTACTTGGGGCATCTTAAACTGAGTTAGAATCGATTCCTCCATGATCTGCCATGCAAAAGGAGGGCTTTGAGGAGAAGTTGAGATTGTTATTCGCCCCTGGAGCTTATTCCTTAAGGGCCCGAATCTGCTGGCCCCTTTTCTCGATTCTCCGATTGAGGTCGGCATCCTACCCGGACAAAGGCTCCATAAGGTGAACAAGCGACTAGCTCTTGATGGAGTCCTCACCGGAATGGGGGCTTGGAGTATGTCATTTCTCACTCTGACTGAGACTGCTCCGTAGAGTTCGCTGGCTCTGGTGATACCACTCCAAATCTTGGCGTTGGGAGCGGTGGCTGACTAGGCGCATGCCGTGTGCTAGCGATCGAGAGTGGTAACTGGGCCAACCGGATTTTATCTGGACTGGCTCTGGTTGCACCGCTGCCTGCTGCAAGCCTTGGACCATCGTAACTAACGTCTGCACTTGCTGAATGAACTAGTCGAATTGCTTATTAGCTATAGGCACAGTAGGACGGTCTGCTTGCCGAAGAGTTTCTGATGGAAAACTCTCCGATGCCTAAGTCAGAATAGAGAGACAATAGTGTGGAATTAAGAGAATTTCAGCAAAATGTAGACTCTATAAATAATATTACGTGAATACTTAAGGTCTCTCGAGCTGCCCCTTTATATATAGGAGCTCATTTTGTCGTTACTTGGCCTGACGTGGCGTGCAATAAAGGTCAGACAACAGTCGGTAGTACAACCGAGGCATGAGTGCCAGTTTGTGTGGGCGGCGAAAAGCGATGTTGGGGCACAGGCCGTGGTGCCGCCACAACTGCAGGCCACTAGAGCTGTCGATTATTAGGATTGACAGTCCTTGTCGATACATGTTGATTGTTTTCCTTAGCTAATGGCTTCTCGCAAGAGTCGAAGTCACTCATTTCGGTTGGTCAGCTACTCGACTAGGACCGAGGTCGTTCTCCTCGGTTGATGTCTGGGGCCTAGGGCATAAGTCTGGCCTGAGGTCGAGATGTCCAATATTTTTTCTAACATGAGCTTCTAAAATTTGTAGAGAAACTTCATAATTGCTTATAATTGGCTTGAATGAAGTTTCTCATATTCTTATCCATGACTTCAATTTTTTCTTATACGGGCTTGGTGAAGAGTTTCACAGATATATTATGAGGCAAATGGACCAGCCTTTTAGCTGTCTGGGTTTCAAAGGCTAAGCAAAGTTTATATTTTGGTTGGAGAAATTCTTGAGAGCTCTCAGGCAAATTACAGAGCATAGCATTGTTATTTGTTAATCCAACCAGAAAGAGATGAAAGTTTTTTCTAACTCAATTCACTCAATTAAAATCCAGAGAAGTTAAATTTTACTTCATAAATAGGATTATGAAAAAAAGATATGAAAAATTTTAAAGCACAAAATCTTAAATAAGAATGGTTGAAAAATGTTCGTAAAATCGACTCCAAGTAGTTGGAATAAGATAATTTCAAAAAATAGTAGGGACAAGAATGGATAGCTACCATCAGGATTATTTCTATTTTATTATGGCATGCGAACCTACATGTGTGCAAATAGTAAGATTCTGTTTGGTGAAGCTTTTTCCAAAGTGGATGGTTATAGCGGTGTTTGATAAAAATTGTACAAATTGTTTTAGCTTTTTCAAAATGTTAAAAATATTTACTTGTAATTTCTAATTCATTTAGAAACTTATCCAGGTTTGATCTACTAACTTGACCATTTTTATAAGTACG
Source organism: Phoenix dactylifera (assembly GCF_051530095.1). NCBI lineage: Eukaryota > Viridiplantae > Streptophyta > Magnoliopsida > Arecales > Arecaceae > Phoenix > Phoenix dactylifera. The sequence goes on from NC_143191.1 coordinate 4,308,387, forward strand.
ATGTTTTAGATTTTTTTCTTATTAATTTCTATTAATGTACCTAAGGATGCACAAGACTTTTTCTTCTTCTTCTTCTTCGTGCCCCTCTTTCATTTTGCACTCATTTGGTTCGCGGAAAAATGAGGGAAAAAAGTGTGGTCAACAAAAAAATGAAAAATGCTTCATATTTGTTTGAAGATTTTTTAAAAAAATTAAGATGAAAAAGTAGCTTTTTTCTGAAAATAAGTTTTTCATATTTCAGTAAAAAAAAAAAACTATGTAGGATATAGAAAAGCCATTTTCTCATGGATTGAGAATTGTGGTAAGCCTTTTTTTAAAAATACTCTAAACCTATTATGATCTTCTTATAGCTAATTTTAATAACTAATCTTAAACTATTAAAAATTAGCACAATATAAAAAAGTTATCCAACTATTAAAAATTATTAAAACTCTAAAAACTAAACCCAATAAATATTTTTAATAGCTATTTTTAATATTTAGTGCAATAATTTTAATAGTAAAAATATTTAAAAATAGCTATTAAAAATATATTTTGGTCTTTTTGGTGTTGAACTTTCAAAACCTCCAGATCTTGATGCTCCAAGTATCTGATTCTAAAAATTATGCATGGATATTATGTTTCTTGTAATCTCTTTATTAAAGGCATAACAAATTTTTACACAACTTTTTCAAGAAAGTAAATGCTCAATTAAACATAAGTAGTATTTTCTATATCATTTTTTTCATAGACAACCAAACTATTTTTTTAGATATTATATATTCAGGCATCAACATTTCGAAAAAAATATTTTAGTACAGTAAAATATTTTTCATGAACCGAGAGGCTATTCTCCCCCTTTATATCTTGTAAAGCCAAGCATTTCCATTAGGTAAAGTGAGTGCCAGCGCCCTTCGGAATCAAACCTCTAAATTCTAAACCCCTGCCCCCTGCTTCTTGTGAGAAGGGTTGTGCAATCCTGATTAAGGTTTGGTGGTGAAGTCTTGCTCCTTACTAATATTTTTTTTTCTTTTTTTTTGCTGCATTTGTTAGTGTAATATTATAATGATCCTCTGGTTTACCTGAAAATAGTAATAAAAATAATGATTCCCGTGTGAATAATAATAAAAATGATATGTCTTAAACGATAATAATCAAGATTAAAATATTCTAATGAAACTATACTTTTGGGCACATCTCTAACTGATGTTCTTTTTCTACATGATCGGAAGCATCGGACCGTGCGACCGAAGATCCATCCACCTAAGTGGATTGAACTGTCTGAGCACGTGTACTTGGAGTTTGGAATCTCTTGGGCCACGACTTTCCGTAATCCCCAGCTGGGTTTGCCGGGATCCGAGGTGAGTGGAAGTAGCGAGTGACCTATGGCCTCTAAAGCTTGTGCAGGCGTGATGAGGTGGCCCACCCTCCTCACTCGGTCGGTAAAAAAGAAAGAACTTATCCGAATATATATATATATATAAATTACATTCCATTTTATTTAGTTTTGTCTTCGGTGCTCCACAAATTTACGGTCTTGGGCTATTTTGATTGACTAAAGAAGGCTTCAATTCACTTACGAGTAAATCTCTTGATAATTCTGATAAGACTGGAATTAAATTTCCTTAGAGAACAACATGGTGCAGCCAAAAATCACCAACCCACATGTACGCTGAACATATATATATATGGTTTTACTTTAAAAAAAACTAGATGGCACTTCGGTCCCCATAGAAGAGGATGCAAAATATTAGATATCTCGACTTCGGGCTAAACCTACCGTATTGACCTTGAACGTAAATCATGAAGAACAACTTTAACCCTAGCCGAGTAGCTAACCAACCAAGATGAGCGACTTTGGTCCCGACCGAGGAGAAGCTATTAGCCCAAAAGAATAATCAACACGTATTGATAAATACTAACAGTCCGAACAACCGACAGCTCTAACAACTTGCAATCGTGGAAACACCATCTTTTGTGTCCTACCAACGCTGCCCGCTGCCTACGCAGACCGGCTCCCATACCACGACAGTACTACTGACCATTATTTGGTTATCATTGTACACTACGTTACGTCAGATAACGATAAAATAAGCTCTCCTATATCAAGAAATAATTCGAAAGACCTTATGTATGCACAATAATATACAACACACAACATATAATATATGAAATATTACTTGCAGAATCACCATCCGTTGAAACTCTTTTTCCTTTATACTATTGGCTAGCTTGTTATTCTGCCTTAAGTATTGGAGAGTCTCCGCCAAAAATTTTCCAACAAGTAGACTTCTTGAAAGTCATTTTTGGAGGAGTCTAGCATCCAACGCATCAACCAGTATGTTCATCTCACCTTTAGCCTAATAAAATTCCTACCCATGAAGATAGATAAACACTACCCTTACAAAAGCGATCTTTGTTGGAGAAGTATGCGTGGAAACCTGGTGGTTTTTAAATGAACAATCATGTGAGTGGGCATTATATTGTCTGCATGGTCTCTGAGCATAGATTACAGATATAAGCCTATAAATCATTGCTTAAATTGCTACTCATGGAGATATGATAACCCACTGCCTTAGATATGATCATTTGAAGATGACCTTACAAAATAATCTTTGGACAAATATATTAAAAAAATGGTGGGTTTTAAATGAATAATTATGTGAGTCGGCATTGCCCATTCTAAGCCGACTATAAGTATCAAAATATCAGAAGAGATCACATATGAAAAATTAGAAGTGAACGAGGGTTAAAAAAATTCCCGAGGGGAAAGGATTTTTTTAGAGGAGTTGAAATAAATCCTCCCCATCGAATGGGTTCGGAGAGCTCAATCTCGTGGCTGCTAGGTGCATTTTTCCTAACTGGGAAGCGCAAAAAAGATGAAAGAAAGAAAGAAGAGGAAAAATAGTTCGATGGCGGTCGTGAAGAAGGCGGAGGAGGGATCTCTGTCGTCGATGAGCTTCCATTGCCGGCAGCGAGGGCAAGAGGAGGAGCAGAGATTGAGGGGAGGAGGATTAGAGGGAAAGAGGCGAGAAAGCCGAGCTTCCGATCGCCGGCAGAGGACAAAACTGCCAGCGGCGGCGCTCTATATACCAAGCGAAAGTGGCGCGGTGGATGACAACCGACGATAAACCATAGTAAAGCGAATGGAAATTTTCTTGAACGCCAACCATCTGATCTTGATCGAGTGACGACGAGTAGTCCTCCGCTCGGTTTATAAGGTTTCGGCAAGCCCGTTCGGCCGTGCTAAGTTTGTGCGCACCCACACATAAAATTTCAACGTCGATTTACTTCCGCATAAAATTTAATATGCATAATTATATGAAGAACGCATAAAACATATATATGCGGATCGCACCCCATATATTTTAATATGCGCAAATCACCAGGACGTGCACAATTGTTTTATGCGGAAGCAAATACGCATAGTATGTAATATGCGGACCTAGGCCTGAGGCACATAAAAAGTATATGCCAGATTTTTCCGCATACAAATAGATACACGGACTTCCGAAACGTAACCGAAGTAATTCTGATTTGCTTCCGCATAAAAAAGTAAAAAAGCACCAGCAATGCAAACTCGTGCATAAAGTGTATATGCGGACACTGTTCCGCATAAAAACCAAAATTCCGTATAACATTTATATACTGATTATTCCGCCTAGAAATGATAGATATAAATATGCGAAAACACACATAGACGATATATGCGGACAAAGATCCGCATAGAATATAATATGCGGAATCTCGCGTCACGCACATAAACTTTCTATGCAGAAGTAAATCCGCATAGATATTGTTATGCGGAACCGAAATATATGGGTATTAATGTCCGCATAGAAGGCAATATGCGGCCTTCCGCGAAAATACCGGTAGTGATTGCGCGTGGATTGAGGTCCGCATAGCAAATACTATGAGGTAACACGCAATCTCTCACATAGAGAATGTACGCGGATATGGGCCCGCATAGAACCTAAAATGCGCACAGACAGTCAGCTAATGCATGAAATTTCTATGCTTATCTATTCCCCATAGAAATGGTTTGATGAAATATGCGAAGGTACACATAAAACATATATGCAGTTATACATCCGCATAGAATGCAATATGAGGAAGTTGCCCGGCAGGCACATAAAATTGCTATGCGGAAGTAAATCCGCATAGACGGTTTTATGCAAACATCTGAGAGAATTGCATAAAATATATGCGTACTTATGCCTGTGTAGAAATAAATATGCGGACATCTGCGAACCAGAAGTGAGTCTGTGCGGATTTTCGTCCGCATAAGAAATAATATGCAGTAACATGGAATATCGCGCATAAACTAATATGCGGACACACTAGCGAAGGCATAACGTTTCTATTAGTACGTAAATCGGCATAGAAATTTAATATGCGAACAGCGACACCGTGTCATCCGCGCCCCCCCCCCCCCCCCCCCCGATCTCACCGGTCCGCCACCGTCAGCCTCCACAGAAGTCACCGCCCGCGGTCTCCTCTGCAGCCGTCATCCTCCACCTCCGCCGCCTCGGCCGCCCGCCGTCTCCCTCTCACCTGGTGCTCGTCACGCTGCCTCGCCGTCGATCGGGGACCTCCCTACTCCGTTCAATCGGGAATTTATGCTTGCCCTGGCTGCTAAAGTTGTTCTATCGAGTCTCGGGCCAGGATGGTATAAGTAACGTTCGGGCCGTCCTCCGATTGAAGAACTGAGGCCCACAGCCGGGGCGATCCTGCTGTTGTCCCACGAATACGAGACAAGCGACGGCGAGGCGAGGAGGAACGGAGAAGAGGGGTGGTCCCCTTTCGTGGCCGCCTGCCGCTCTGCAAGGTAAAAAAATTTCACCGGTGAGTAAAATGGGACGGGGACCAACGTAAATCCAAAAGATACAAAGATTAAATATTATACCGTCAGGACCCGAGACATCAAAATCTGATTGATTGGAGCTGACGCTTTGGAAGAAGAGTCGGGTATTCAGATGATGCACCTGCTCTGCTTTTCTGGCGATTTCTTTCAGATGCCGCAGCGATGGTTTCTTTCACGGTGGACACAAATCTGGCCGAAGTTGTCCCCACCGAGGCTGTCTTTTCTCTGCGAAAATGGACAGGATCAAGAGGTACTTTCTTTTGCTGAGCTTCCAAAATTTGGCTAGAGAGAAACTTAGTACCGTGATAATTGGCTCGAAGGAAGGTTCTCGTATTCTTTTAATTCCTGTATATTAATGCACGTAAGCATCACTTCTTCTCTCTCTCTCTCTCTCTCTCTCTCTCTCTCTCTCTCTCTCGCTCGCTCGCTCGCTCGGGGGACTAAGAGCGACTATTCCCCACCTATCTATCTTACAAACCACTCCATTCTCATCAAGAGCTACCCATTACATTTGAGATCTTGAATCGGCTTAAGACGAACTAAGTAAGAAATTTTTTTTTTTTCTGTTTTATCTTTAAAATTTTTTCTGCGATGGATCTTCTTTGGGCTGGAGCCTTAGACGAATTAGGCCGGTTCTGACTCTTATATATATTAGAGCTCAAGCCTCTACACAGACTGAGCCGCTACTCGCAAAGCGAAGGATTTACCTAGATAGGCGTTGAAGTGAGGGTGTACTATCCTAATCAAGGTTCGGTGGTAGACTTGCTTCTTTCTAATGTTTTCTTGCCGTACTTGTTTACGTACTAATTTGAGGATCCCCTCGTTTACCTGAAAATAGTAATCGCGTGTACTCGTAGTTTGGAATCTCTCTTTTGGCAACGTCTTTCTTGCTTGCGCAAACATGATGAGATGGCCCAGCCTCTTCATGCGGACAGAAAAAAAAATATAACTTACCTAGAAATTTATATATACTAAGTTTCATTTTATTTAGTCCAGTTTTTTTTGGTGCTGGAAATTTACGGTAAAGAAGGCTTTCATTCACTTGCCAGTAAATCTCTCGATGATTGTGATAAGACTGGAGTTAAAGAACAAAAATCTAAGCAAGGCTAGGTAGCATTTTTAGTTCCTACGGGAGAGGAGGGCGCCCATCTTTTATGGAGGAGGCTCCAAATGTGAGAATGAGGCCATCGTAAACTACAGTTGGCGCAAGCAAATACGTGATTGCCTTGCATGTTGAGAAACATGGTGCTGTCAACTCAGTGCTGATGTTCTGCAGTAGTACTTGATATGACAACACAAAAGAACTGGCGATGCAAAAAGTTTTCAAAACTCAACTCAGCCATCTTGGTGAAAGCTGAAAGATCATGATAGTACTTGCGTTTTCCGTGGTGGAATTGCCTCATGAGAAAGGCACTCATTGAACTTATTTATCATGCTAGTTGTTCATTAGAAGATAAGAGTCCCAGTGATTACCACATGAGGTAACCTGGTTAGTTTGTGTTTAGATGAAGCAAGTAACAAAGATTGTTAACTATTTCACAATCACCTTTCCTATAATAATATAAGCGGGCCAGTGTTGCCCGTGACGGTACACTGTATTTCGGGGAGTCTAGTTTTCCTTCTCAAGAATGGCATGTGATACATGCCTGATCAATGCTGACAAGACAAATTGATCAAATAAAGCTTGCCATTTAATCACAGGCAGGATGTTAAAAACTTACAATATGGTTGATCCAAAAAGCGCACAAAAAATTTTCTGTGTCAAATTAACTTTTTCTATAGTCAGCAAAAATTCAGCCATGATTGCTGATTATATTCTAACAAATGCGATACCGGAGTAAATCTCATAATTGAGAAGCGCGGACGAGATTAACTGACGATATACATGGTTTGTTATCTTATCAACCAATGTATATCCCTAAACTACCAGGTGACATGCTTCGATCCTCATATATATATTGTGTTCCTAAGGGTCCTCCAGTTAAGTTCTCTTTTGATTCTCTCACATTACCTCTCTATCTCTTAGGCCTCTTGTTCTCTAAAAATCATGTCTGATTTAGATACTGAAGAATTCTCCATTGGAGATACTCTGATGGATGGGCTCTCTTATTTTCGTTGTTTCATGTCAGAGTCAATATCGGAGCATCGTCCAAAGTTGTTCCTTCGTTGCTCGACGCCGACTCGTAGGTGCTCGACATCGAAATTACCGCTGATCGAGCACAATGACCATCGGAACATCGCAATGAAGGTGTGCAGCAGTCCTATCCGATCTCTCCAATCCAAATGGCAGATGAGCCAAAATCTCCAGTGACTCCTACATACTTGGCAATTGGGTCGGGCTGGTTCCTAGTGGTAGCAGTATGTAAAATAAATTATAGAAGAGAAGAGAGATGAAACTCAAATAATATCTTCTAACTAATCTTTTTAGCTGAGATTTTGAGTCATTATAAATGATATCAGAGTGAACTCGATGTATGACTCATATATGACTATATGACACTCCACCACAAGCCTTTTTAAGGCTAACGAGAGTCTAATTATGATATTTATGATTGGATTTGATCAGATTTGGATCTATAACATTGTAAGAATACCAAGGCTTAAAAGAGAAAGTATTCAAGGACCCGAATGTATGTTAATTCCTATATTGGTTGTCCTCTAGCTAGGTAGATCTTGGATATTTATACAGGAACTAAAAGAATCCAAACAATATCTCCTATCTAGTCTTTTTGGACGAGATCCTAAATCATTACAACTACAGTAACGATGTAGGATCAATCAAGCATCTGGCTTCATTCCATTTCATTGCATGGCATCTGTCAATAAAACCCGCGTGCAAGGGCCATAGGTAAGCTCAGATCATTTGCAGGCGCAGGTGCGTTGGCCTTGTGTGCTAACTTACGAGAAGGGCTGTCAATGGGCTTTAAGACCTGACCCGATAAAACTAAGACCAGGCTTGGCTGGAATTAAGGCCCGGCCAATATTTAGCCCAGGCTTCTCTTGGAAATGTAAATTAAGTGTATCTGTTCTGAGCCTAGACCAGCCCAAACTCATATTCTTAATAGAATGGGCTCGGGTTTGATATACCTGGGCAAGATCCATTCCAGGTTGGGCATGGGCCTAATGTCTGAACCCAGGCTTGGTTCTAGCCTAGGCCTGACCTGGTCCAAAACACCCTATTTAAAAGTTGATCAACTCTTGGAGAATATTTTCCAACACCGACTACCAACAAATACAAGGAGTGCACATACAGCAAGAGAGATTTTGGAGGATATCACAAAAGAGAAAAATCTGATATCTCACCAAGAAATTTTGATGATATGCCAAATACCAAAGAGTGAAAAGGAAAATTGCATATAACTGAAGACCTACCCGGGAATCACTCGCCTACCTACTTCTGAAAGTTATTTCCTCTTTCAAAATAGAAATGGAGTCGCCACCTAAAAAAAATGGAAAATGAAAAGAATTATATAATGAAAGTGGCTATCTTTGTGGGAATCCCACCCCCAATTTCTTGATGTAGTGAAGAAAGCTCCCGAGACACCTCTAGACCTATCTCAGCACGTTGTTCACATTGCTTTGTCAAGGAGGCCGAGCCCTCCCTCTAATCTGGATCCAAAACGTGTGCTTATTATCTTTCCCCGTCTTTTAGGGGCCGTCGAGAGTAGTGCCCTTTCCACGGTTACTACTTTACCTACCCCACTGACCGTCGGCTATTTTAAGTTATTGAAGGAAAGGATGATGCCAAAGCGCTGGCAAAAGATGCTGCCTTCCCCGAGATATAATCTCATTTGCCTTTGCTTTATCTGTCTTTGGTTTCATCGCTTGTTGTTTCGTCTGGTTCAATAATACCGCTTATCCAATTCCATGCAGGACCAGAAATTTGTTTTTCTGGAATTTTATTAATGGTATTCTTATGATGATTAATTCTTTCTTTATGCAAATTTAAAGGGAGAAATCTATTGTAGCTTGGAATCATGCATAATCTCGTCTATTATAGTATATAAGATATTGGATATCACAACTACCATATATTGCATGCACAATTTTGGTATGATATCATAACTGCCACATATTGCATGCATAATTTTGCTATGATATCTTAGATCAATCTCCAAACATTATGAGATCTGATTGTCATATTCGAAATCGAAATTAAAATTTGTACCAAATCATAAGATTTTGCTATTATTATTATACTATATCTGATTCCTAGTATATTTTCTATAATAATGAAATTTTATTATTGTATTCTACTATATTTGGAAGCTCAATTTTATTTTTTATTTTTTGCTTAAAGAAAAGGGGAGGGGGGGAAGGGACAAGCCCACCCTCGCATAGTAGCCTCCACTGGGCCCCCACCATGCCTGGAGACCCGTGAGCTCGGCTTGCTTATCCCTCTGGGCTCCGGCACGAATACCACGTGTGAGTACGTCACACCTGGCACCACCGAGGCTACCAGCCGAGCGATACGCCCTTCCAGACCCGTGTCCAAGCAAAGAGCATCTGGCCTCCGCAATTTAATCGACACCCGTGCGTTTCGAACTCGGAACCACTTGGCTGGAAGTAGGGCCACGCTCTCACTAGGCTACCACCTCAGTGATTTGGAAGCTCAATTTGTATATAAAGCACATCAGTCACATGGACAAAGCAATTCAAATCTTTGTTTTCAATACAAATTTTTCAGAATCCATAGCCAACCGGATGGTACGGCTCCAAGTACATGAGAAGGATGCATCTGGTTTTGACCATAAGAATGCGTGCGAAGAGACCGTGTCAGTCCCTATCCAAAGCCGTGTTTGTACCGCGTCTACTGTTGCATGAAAACTACGGCAAATCTTTCCCTCAAAAATAAATAGATTAAGAAATAAATGAAATAAGAGAACAAGGAAACATACTGAAAAGTTTGGGGAAAAATGGGGTGACTCCACTAGTTCAGAGGAGTATGAAGTAAAGAAAATAAAAATGGCTAGTTACACCGACCATTTCGAATATGGTGGGAGTGAATTAGCTATTGAAACCGACCACTAGAATCGTGACGGATTGGGCTTTTGCCCAATTCTTTCCTCGAAAAAGAAGAGACTGTGACAATTCTTAAGTGTGAACAAGAAGATGGTAGAGTTTTTTTTTTGAAAAAAACAGAGATAATGTACTGGACTCACGTAATTTGCACAATTTATATAATTTCTCAAACTATTTTTCTTTTTGTAGAATTACATGTAATTATATATACCATAATGCGGACTGATACATCACTTGAGGTAAGAATATCATGTCCTAGTATAAAATCAACGAAGAAATAATTTTAAACATATATGGAGTATAAATGAAAGAATTGGGGGCCCAACCATGTCACGGGATCAATGATCAATATGGAAGAATCACTGCATGAAAACAAGCATGAATCTCAATATAATCTATAATAATGCGTTCTGAAATTAAATACATCTATTAAGCTCCTCTCCAGCCTGCAATGGTGGGGTCTGAAATTAAATAGTTGGACCAACCAACAAAGGATACCAGGGATTATAACAAATAAATGGGAAAAAGTAACTGAACTCCCAGGGCTGGGTGCAATGATTTATCTATCCTATATCTGTCAAAGTCCATTCATTTTGGCCAAAATGGATTGTTTTGGACTCAACTTCAAATCTCGTATACAATGCCCTTGAAAAATTTATCTCTATAAGCTTCACAAGTACGTCTTTTCTTTGCTATTCTTACTATATGAGGCATAATCTAAGATTATCAAATTTTACAAAAGAAAATTTTATAGATGTCTAGCACCAAAAATCATTTTTCTTTCTCTTTGGATTCGTCCTAAAGTTACAAACATCAAATCGTAGGAGCAAGAGTTAGCCTCCTTAGAAGTCAAGTGGAGTGTCCAAATCGTCCAAATCGACAGTTGTCGCTTAGGAAGAAGGCGTCCAAAACCCGTTTTATTATAATGTCGTGTGCGCGCGAGCCCACCAACCCAAACCCCTCCCACCCGATCCGGAATACAGGGAGAGGTTCTCCACCAACCCCTCTATTCGGAGCCTCTCTCTCTCTCTCTCTCTCTGCTCCACGAGCGGTGGAATCGAGCCCATCAGGCGGCGGAGTTTGGAGCTTTCGCGTCATCCTACGTTCCATCTGTTATCGAGGGCTTCCGTCTGGCCTCAGGTGGTTCGATTCCTTACAAACGGATTTCTTCCCGTGTTTTTTCGAACCTTTCAATCCAAAGAACAAAGAAGACATCTCTTCAAGTCCTGCTAAGGTTCTTCTTTGATCCCTTATAAACTTTTATAAACCTCTAATGATTCCATTCCATTCTGTTCTTGATTATAGAACCTTGAACTGTGTTGTGTTTGTGAGGTTTAGCATCAAATATTGATGAGAACCATTTAGGATGGAGGTGGGGAGATGGGGGGGAGGATAAAATTGGATAAATGTTGTGATAAAAATATGGGATGTCAGTCATTGAGAATGGATCCCTTGGTGTCGAGTTTATTCTTATCAAGTATGAGTCTTTTTGCGGTTGCAACCATATTTTATGCAGTTGAATTTGGAGCGATTCACCTAAATAATCATATTGTAGTTTGCTTGATATTTTGCTTGCGTATTGCTTTTGCTTTTCAATAATCACAGCTGATCCTTCCAATGGCAAGCTTCAAGTTTGAGGAGAAACAGCAATGATGACACTATATGTTGCATGAAACGGTTGTGAGATTCTTAAATTTATTAACATGTTTGAATCAAGTTGTTGCAGTTACATGGTGACATGTGGAATCTTCCTCAGTCTGTGTACTGTCAAGTCAATGGGACTTTCTTCTTGTCAAAAAATTTTGGCTTTGCTTTAATCCCTAAGATATGACGAGGCGTCCAGATGATATTATTTATCTTGTTAAATATGCTCAATTTATTTACAATATGTGCATTTCATGGATTTTCTTGGACTGGGACAACTGGTAATCAAGTCAATTGCTACACCGTGTTCTACTTCGTGTTTCTTATATATTTCGAGATGGTTGAAGGAATTCTCAACAAGATGGGGATTTTGTGGTATGAGAGGCCTAAATTTAGTTAAAAGGGTCTGTAGTCACTGTAAACACCAAATGAATTAGCATTCATTGTCATTTAAAAGCAGCAACGGTGGACCCATGTACTTTTTCTTAATTGGGGGCAACACATGCTTAGGGTCAATTCAACATTTTGTTAGGAATCTTCTACGACATGATTTTTTACAGCAATGTAAGGCATGTATTTCAATTAGGCTATTTCATTTATTATTATTGCTCCTGAGGCTGATGTACTTTCCTACATCAAACCTTGCTTCCATGTTCCATACAGATGTTTCAGGGATGGGGTGGTGGTGGGATTGCTGCACCCTGATAAGCAAGTTTAAATTCTGTAATTCATAAGATAGATTTCTATGCTCTCCCACTGGTCCTCGAAGTATTCTTGCATGCTTTTCTCTTTTCTATGCTCATGTTAGCTGCGATTTAGGCATCGGTATGCTGGTGGTTAATGTCATGATGAGTGCCAGTTGTAAAATGTATCGCAACTTGGTGAATCATCAATATAAACCTATAAGGTTGATCCTTATAGGAGCAATAAAGCTTGTTCATTAAGGTTAGGTAGTTCTATGATACACCATTTAAGATACACGCCTACATTTAGATATGCACAAGAAAGAGAGCTTTGAGAATTGCAAGCACAAAAAAGACTTATTTTACAAATAAAAGGCAACTAGGAGAAATATGACAAATAATATAAAGAAATGAACTTTCCCTCTGAGAGACAAATCTTACAGAACTGTCAAATATTCTCTCTTAGGATGTTGTTTTAAGGAGATTTTTTGAAATTGTTGACATTGAATTTTAGGAGAAGCTGCAATGCTTCTATAATGAGATCTCCATGGAAATCGTGCATCTGATTTATATTAGGTAATGCTATAAAAGGACTGCTAAGGTTTTTGTAAATGTCTCCCATAAGCATGGTAGCATACTAACTGGATGAGCAAACACAAATTTAGACTGCAAAATGTTCGTAGTTCTCTAAAAAAAAATAGCAATTGTGTCTTTTATCAGAATTTATGACTGATTGGTAGTGCATTATAAAAGATGTTATAGGCAAGAAAAAATCTTCAGCTTTGAAAAATGTTAGTTATCAACAAATAATACAGAACAGAAGTATATTATGTAGTTTGATTTAACAACCTGATTGCAGAATCATTTGCTATGATCATACTTTTATTGCTACAAACAGTTCTCTCAGTCTTTTACCATAATCACATTTCCTTGTGATAACAAGATCATTTCACTTATGATCATTTTAATTACTTCTCTTGGTTTTGTCATTTAATGAAGTCTAACTTTTCGCAGATGTATTGGTAAATAATTTTTAACAATATGGCCCTGTTTGCTTCCCGGACAGACCTGAATAAAATTCAGTTTTATTAAGCAGAACAACTTTTGTGCAGCCGAATAAGCCCCAACAATAAGAGGAGTACTTTTGGTATTTCAAGAAGATTGAAAAACACATTTTTGGTACTTACTCATCTTTAACCAGATTACAACCATGTGCAATGTGTCAGGGCTAGTTACCTGGTTAACAAGGATACCTTTTTTGTTTTAATTAAGTTATTCAAATATTCCAATTAAAATTATTTGGAACCAAACAAAGCCTAAAGGACTAGTTACCTAAGAGATATCCCTGCTAACATGCCTGTGTTGTCTTTAATTAATTGACAAGCACTAGTACTACTATTGACCATCTTCTGTAGGAGTCAAGGACTTAACACTGTTTCTTCTTCTTTTTTTTTCCTTTTCTGTCAGAAATAACAACTTAGTTATCTTTGAAATCTTCGTATGAATTATTTTTTAGGCATTCAAATAGCCTATTTTTCATAACTGAACTCTTTATTTTGCCCTCTACTTTATTTTTGTAGTTTGCAAACTGTTAATCAGATTATGTGAAGTAATTTTCCTCTCAATTGTGAAAGGAAATGCCCTTTTACTATGATAATGAGGATTAGTCTATCATATTCTTTTAATGCAACAGAGTGCTACCATTACTCCAGCTCATTTAAAATTATTTTTTAAAAATCACTTGTATTTCATCTTCTTTTCTATGTCTTTACTGATGTTTTCTGAATTTGTATTGATCAATTGTTCTCTTAAATGTTTGTCCTTGTGCTGCATCTGTTAGCGCTTAACTGTTTTATCTGTTTTAACAGGTTTTAGCTGTTTTATCTCCTCTCAGAAATATGGAAGCAATGTATCATTTGATAGGAAATGTTGCTTCGATATAGGGTTCCCTAACATGAGTTAAACTGTGGATTCATTAAAATTCAAAAATACATAAGAAAAGGTGAGGGGGTAAAATATATCTATACACTGTCACTCCTCACATGATTTTATAATGCCACAGATGGCAGAAATCGCCAAGGATTTGACTGCTGGAACCATTGGAGGTGCAGCACAGCTGATTGTTGGGCATCCCTTTGATACCATCAAAGTTAAACTTCAGAGCCAGCCTGCCCCACTTCCTGGTCAACTCCCAAAGTATTCTGGTGCAATGGATGCAGTTAAGCAAACAATCGCCGGTGAAGGCCCAAGGGGTTTATACAAAGGGATGGGAGCTCCACTTGCCACTGTTGCAGCGTTCAATGCTCTTCTCTTTACAGTGAGGGGACAAATGGAGGCATTGTTAAGGTCAGAACCCGGTGCCCCACTCACAGTAAACCAGCAGGTTGTATGTGGTGCTGGTGCTGGAGTTGCAGTTTCATTCCTAGCATGCCCAACAGAACTGATCAAGTGCAGGTCAGTGATAGTGCGCTTAGTTACAATTTGAAAGCAGTTTATGGTGAAATGATTGAATTTTTATGATTAACGTGGAGGTAGAGGAACATTTTACTTAAATATTTTCTATCCATGGTTAGTTTACACAAAAAATATCAATGCCTTTTTGGCTGCAACCTTCTTTTGATTGTCAGGCGCTAGAAAGAAACTCATCAAGTAGGGCAAGCTAGTGGATCATCATAAAAACATTCCAAGAGATAAAAGATAAGAAGACAAAAAGAAAGAATTGGCTAAAGCAACTTATCATAATGGCCATATTTCTGTTCTTCGCTCTTTAATAGTACTAGTTTGCTTATTTCTTGAGTGAATTGAAGTCCTTGTATCAACAAAATGAACTTTTCAGGCAATTTATTGTAACAAATGACACTAGATATTCTTACTTGTAACCTTATTAGCAGAGATGAACGATAAGAAAATAGTATTTAACTTGCTCAAATGCTGAAATAAATTCCTCTGGTTCTTTCTTAACTAAATATCCACTATTTTTTCTTGTAATGATTATGGCATACCAGACGAATACTCTTCTAGTTAGTCTTCTTCATGTATCTTCCTAACATAGGTTTCTAATGACCTTCCGGAGCTGGGTAGGGTCTTGGGGAGCAACTGAGCAAAGCATATAGACTAAACATATTAGGCATGCAAATGCTTTGCCTGCATATTTTAACACGTTCACTTAATGAGATTATTTTGATAGAAGACTTGTTGAGAGTTTGCATGTAATTCTTGAACAAGGACCATGACTTATATATGCTGATATGAAATCTTTCCTTTTGTCACAAATTGTAAAACAGGCTACAAGCCCAAAGTGCCTTAGCAGAGTCTGCTGCCTCTTCTGGTGCAGTAAAATATGGAGGTCCTATGCATGTGGCAAAGCATGTTCTCAAATCAGAAGGTGGCCTCAGAGGCCTTTACAAAGGTCTTGTTCCGACATTGGCACGCGAAGTCCCTGGAAATGCTGCAATGTTTGGGGTCTACGAAGCCTTCAAGCAGTACTTTGCTGGAGGAAAAGACACTTCAGGTCTTGGAAGAGGTTCGCTGATTGTTGCTGGAGGCTTGGCTGGAGCATCCTTCTGGCTGTCGGTCTATCCAACCGATGTTGTAAAAAGTGTGATTCAGGTCGATGACTATAAGAATCCCAAGTTCTCTGGCTCCATCGATGCATGTAGGAAGATATTGGCATCAGAAGGAATCAAGGGCCTCTACAAGGGTTTCGGACCAGCCATGGCTCGCAGTGTTCCGGCCAATGCAGCCTGCTTCTTGGCTTATGAGGTGACTAGGTCAAGTCTAGGATAACTTGAATGCCCTTCTTTGATTCATTTCCCCTCTAGTTGGGTTAAATTTTCGATTTACTTGGGCAAGGTGATTCCAGTGAATATTCTGGTTATTCTTGCTGAATGCATCTGCTCCATTTCTGACCACCAAGTATGAAATATTTGATGGTCAGAAACATTGATAGATCCTTAATATACTGTTTGTTTTGCAATTCTTTTATTGGAAGCTCGAAATGATTGTTCTCATTCTATTGTCCTTTCGCTCTTTTGTGAATTAGGGTATCATATTAACTCCACTCTGGAATTTTGGATGCTTAAAATGTTCCACTGAAATCTACCAACATGTTTAGAATCACTTGAGCCTTTCCCGAGTAATCTTTTTAAGGCCTTTTCGGCCTAAGGGATTGCAGGTCTGTATCCATATTTTGGCCGTGGAATCCTCTCTGGAGGAAGAAACGAAAACTAGAGGGATTTGGGAAGGCTGCGAGGTAGTGGTAGAAGCAAAGGGAGCTAGCTGATGAGTCAAAATTTGGCCTGACAGTTTCCAGCCTAGCTTCGAATCAAATGCTTTGCTGTTTGAGTTTCTGAGATGGGTTTCAATCCAAAAAACAGGATACCTCATTGCTACAACAGTACCTGGTGCTGGGCTAAAATTTTGAAGTAGAATCTGCAACGGTTATAACTGGATTAATTACCAATGCAGTGATTGCCTGAGCCACTCCTGCTTGATATCTGGTCAGTGACTGATTATTCTGCTTTTTTTTTTTTTTTGGTTGGGGGGGGGAGGATGAACTTCATCCGCGTAGCAGCCTCCATTGGACCTTCTTTCTATCAGAGAATGTTCGGTGCAGCTAGAAAATTTCTCATATCCTCCCCACCAGCACGGGCGAATCCGTGTGTGAGTACGTCCCCCAGCACCACCTCAGTATTAAAGGACTAGTAGCGCTTTCAACGGACAAACCAGATAGGAGATCTCCGCTTCTTTCAAAGCCGTGTTAAACCAAAATTTGAGCACTGCATATATGAGGCTCTAATCACTTTTTTTAAATTTTTTTTCTCCATTTTTTTCTCGGCACAACAGAGGCTCTCACCGCCGGTCAGCTCATCTGCCATTGCTGTAACTTCTCTCATGAAAAAAGTTCAAGTTCTGCTTGAAGGAGGAGACAAAGTGAGGTGCAAATCTAAATTGTAATTATCAAATCATATAAACAAGATAATATACGAAAGTTTCGACTTCATCAAATGAGTGCTGGGATTTTCACAACCATACTCCAACTGAATTTGCATTGGCTGACTGTTGTGAATGTTGTTATGTGTGTCAGAGTTGGTGATTTTTCTCTCCTAACCATCAGGAAAATTAAAAGCAGCTTAACTTTCACATTCATGTGCAAACTAAGCTTAACTTTCACGTTCACTTCGACTTTTTCGCTCTACTACCACAACCAAACACACCCTTGGATGAGGTGGAGATAGACAAGAGATAGCTGCATTATTGGTAAATGTATATGCACTTTTAGAAGGTGACAGGGCCCAGCTTGATGCCCAAAGTCCCCCAAAACAAAAGTCTAGACTATCAAGACTGGAGTGCAATCTCTACAAGATTATAACTTCAACCCCGCACCAAAATAATGATATGATGATGGCTGTCACCTACAGCCAGTAAAATAAAAATTGAAGAGCCTCACATGTCCAGAAAATTAGATAGATAACAAGAGGAAAATTGAAAGAAAACAAAAGTGGGACCCTTCCATCAAATCTTTCCCGCATCAATCAATTGATATCAGCAATCCACATTTTTTCAACGATGCTGCTTCGTCCATGATGACCTCCAACATGCAATCCTAATTCTCCAGATCCAGGCTTTTGCTAATCGCATTTGATGTTTCTGTAGATCCTTCTAACAAACATGTTGGAGCCAAGATACCCCACAGCACCTGAAAATGTCATCAGAGTTGCTTGTTAATAAAGCAGCATGAAAAGTAATTGGAAAGGTCAAATCTCACCACATATCCGAGTTATAAATCTCACCACATAGTATGCCTAAACCCAAACAGAACATCAGGGTGTAGCCAAAATAGAAACTGGTCTGGAAAAAGCCTGACATCTTGGTCTTAACATAATAGTAATACACGGAGTAGAGATATACATAAACAGCTGTGGAAGCAGCTGAGAAGAACGAAGTCCACTGCCAATGATAGTTCTCAGCATTCAGCAAGAAATATGTGCCCACTATTGTGACACATACGGTGACAATTATAAGGATCAGGAAAACCAGTAACATGAAACCATAGACATAGTACACCTGCCAACGAGGATCACCAAAAAGGAGGCTTAATCAGGCACCCTTGACAGATGCAGGTCAAGTAATGTAATCTAATATCATCATTTGATAGAAAGAGTAATATATTAAAAAAGCTGCCGTGCCATGAAAGCAAGTAAAAAAGAGAACAATTTTAGGAGTGTATTATCAGCAAATCCAGATAACTTCATATACGTAAATAAATTGAATAAAAAAATGAACGTACAGAAACCTTAGGACAAGGGTACAACTAAAATAACTTCAATTTCCTATCTGGTTTACCTTGTAATTCCAGAAGGATGTGAAGACAAAGTACATCTCGATGAATATGCTACCGAAAGGAAGCAGACCACCCATGAGTGAGACAACAGTGGGTGTGAGATACCATTTCTTTTCAGGGATGGGGCGAGGAATGGTCTTCACACGGCATGGATTGTTTGGAGAACCGCTCCAGTTTCTACCAACAACAGTGCCTAAAAGTGCCAGAGGAAATGAGATAAAAGCCCAAATTATGAACACCACCACCATCGTTCCAAAGGGAATAGCTGCTAGTGACCGGTAGAAGATAGCAATTGTGTTGAGTATGATGCCAATTCCAAAGCACATAAAAGGGAACAATGATGCTGTGAGAATCATTGACTTTATCCAGTTTTTACCTGTCAAAACATAAAAATATGAATTTAAGTGACAAGCAATAATGATTAAGAAGAGTCGACACTTAATTTCATGTCATCATTTGCACATCATTGTATAAGTCAAGTAAAAGAACAAGACAGACGTCAAGAAACTGCTGTGTGTTGCACTCAGAACTAGAGACAATGACAAATTTGCCAAGATCTATACCTCCACTCCGAGAGTAAAGTCCTCCACTCACATAGCCTGAAATGAATGAAGTAAGAGCATAGCAAACTATGAATGTCGTGACAATAGCTCCACGCCTGGTTCACATATACAAATGATCAGTAATTTGTGAAGCAACAATCATGAACCAAATAAAATGTATATTCAATACCAAAACAACCAAATAAAATGTATATTCAATACCAAAACAATTGCACTGCTGTTAGAAGAGAAATAGCAAAAGTAACTAAAGAATAGTACAAAATGTGAAGGTAAAAAGAAATTAATAAAGATCTTCCTGCAGGATGTTAGATATATGAGATGACTGAGCTAAGGGATCTGTCATACCATCTTGATTTTAAACAAAAAGCCATGTCTCGTCTATATGGAGTTGGCGTGGAGGATAAAGGTATGATCAATTAAAGTTCGAGAAAGTTTCAATGACCAGCAAGCAACAAACACGATCTGGACCATCTAAAGCGTACTAAGTTTCGGCCAACATATCTCTAGAAAAACTAGAGGCCTGCTATAAAACCTAGAAGGCAAGTCACAGGATAGAGATCTCCTTTCTCAATTATGAAATTTAAGCTTGTGTAGTCAGGGAGTATTTGTATATGCAGCCAAATGGACCACTTTTCAGAATAGTGGTTTTATCAGCTCCAAAATATCTCCATGTATCAGACAAATTATACATCAGCATTCAATGAAAGCGATACTTAACGCTATCATATGTAAGAATGGGTGTGCCCTATTGCGAGCTTTGCATCAATCAAAATATTATACATGGTATTCAAGGTTTTGGGGTGGTTTCCTATAAGGAACCAACCATTAACCATCTGTTGGTAATTTTTAACTCATTGCTAAACATGTGGAGATGAGATTTTTGAAATGCAAGAAAGAAAATGAAGTCAGTTGGCATTCCCTTTCTTCAGAGGCTATTGCATGCTTTTAGAATATAAAAAAATCATGTTTCCTCAATTAACTAATGAAACCCAATGTTCTTTTTACTCTGGCATCAAAAGCTAAATATATACCTACTAGCAATAGTTATAACATAATAAAATATCAGCATTATTAATAGTATTCATTTCCAGCATGCCCGAAACCCCCATCCAACCTTCCAATCAGCTTGGACCATCTCCATCTGCACAAGCTGAAATAAGACCCAACCACATATGGGACCCAAAATGCTAAGCCCACATGCTACTAAGTGGACCACCTTTCAACCTATATGATGACCTAGCTACATACAAGCAATGCAGTTCAATTGGGGGAGTACATCTGCACATGCAGCCACATACACAGCCATTTTAAAACACTAACAAAAACAATAATGAAGCAGACTAACAGCATGTTATGAAAAGATCAATAAAAGGTAAAAATACTAAAAAAATAATTGCCTCCTTCAAAGGCATGTAACGGTTGCCACTTAATTTTAAACAAGATATTTAAATGTCCGTTTATAACAGAAAAACAAACTCATCATTTGCTTATATGTTTAAAATAACACAAGATTCTTTTTATATGAGAAGATGTAGAATCATAAAAAATATTTGAGACTGTTATAACCTCATTGGTTACAACATAACAACTAATGAGCAAAAGAATGTTATATTTCCAGCAGCAATACTAGAACATACCCTATGTACAGCATTCCAACGATGGCCAACAAAATTACCAAGAGAACAAGCAATGCCAGCTGAGCACCAGTACCCACAACAGCTGAAAGAAGAACTAAATTGCGAGAGGGGCGGAAGACATCACCATGAACAAGCTTCCATCCAGATTCTTCACTCACATCTCTCTCCTGGTAAGGATGCAAGCAAATGAATTTACAGAAAATGGAAACTTCAATAAAGCCATCAAATAGATATATAGAAGAAGCACCAAGGGTACTAAAAGCAATTAAGTATCACCAGAGTCTCCAGATCATCATCGTCATGAGCATATTTTGCATAGTCTTTTCTAAGAGTTCGCATCAGAATCATTGATACAAGGCCGGTGAGGAAAATAACCATCATAAAAGAATTGAAAATGGAAAACCAGTGAATCTGCAAAATCAAAAACAAACATGAAATCCTAGTAAGTAGCAATCCTTTTACCGGTAGAGACCATGCTACAGTTGGATAACACAAAGCATCTCAAGCCAAGTTGAATATATGATATAAAAGAAATCAAAGAACAAATCAAAACCAAACAAGTTGCTAATTACTATCCGGAAAAAACAATGGATGGAGTTACTTGTCATACACAGTATGCAAGCAAGCCAGTTTAGCACAAAGCACATGATAAAGGCTGTTGTTGCCTGTTGGTCGCATAAAATAGGCCAAGAACTCAAGAGGAAACAATACCTGGTGCTCAAAGAAAGGATAGTCCAAGTAAACATCAAAACGGTGTGCAAATGCTACATTAGTCTGCATCCATTTGACTGAGTATGTCATGTCTAAAGTTTTCCCAACTTCCACAAGTTTAGGAGACTCTTGGGTAAGATTGACATGAATAATCTGCATCAAGAAGACAACATTACAAACATAAAAGCTTATGATAAAACAATATAATAGAAATCCATAAAGATTTGAAAGATTTCATACCCGCTCACCATTGTACTGTACAATAATATTCTTGTGAGTAAAAAGATAGAGCTTGTTTTCATTCTTTTTGTCAGTCTCCCCAACAAAGCCTGAATATATGGGATCATTGCTTAAGGCATGAGATCAAGAAATTTTACTTTAAAGAGGGGAAAAATGTGAGAGATATTTACCCCACAGAGGCAAATCATCTGAGCCATCATGTTGGTAGTGCAGACAGAACAGAAACAGGGTAAAGAGTCAGCATACAACCAAAAGGCTATGACGGACAACCATCAAGCATTGAAACGAAGACTCAGTTTAGTTACATATCAAAGAAAGAAAATGCATGTAAAAGTTAGAGATGTACCCATGAAGAATTCAAACCAATATGAGCTCTCTATTGCATCCTTGAACTGCTTTGCATTTGCAGCATCAAGTTCAAGTCTACAAATAGAGCCCTTGTCAACATTTCCTGGCAAAACAAAAAAAAATCTCAGACTAACATTAAAAAAGATTAAATTATGTTCTCCATTTCTTTAACGTGTCTCTAATATTCAAGTAAAAAAGGAATTTATAACAGCTAGAAGTGCATACGTTGAAACTTTATGTCAATCTGGCTGTCAATGAGTTCATTACCACCCAGAACCTCCCCAAGTCCTCCCCACTTATGGGCA
This sequence comes from Phoenix dactylifera, assembly GCF_051530095.1. Lineage (NCBI taxonomy): Eukaryota > Viridiplantae > Streptophyta > Magnoliopsida > Arecales > Arecaceae > Phoenix > Phoenix dactylifera. Next base: position 4,330,726 of record NC_143191.1, read on the forward strand.
GGGTTCCCTGATGGCTGGCAAAATGGAAGGCTGTAATAATTATATGTCTCTTGAGGATTATTATATGGCCCAACCTTGTTTACCCAGAGAGTTACAGGATCATCAGCTTGATACTGCATACAAAATCCATTTTTCAATTAAACCATGCAGGGAAAAAACGTAAGATGCCTATTCTATGAAAGAATATCAAGGAAAAATGAAAATAAAATCATATTTAAGTAATGGTAAAGCCCCACAGTATCATAATAATGGAGAAAAACACCTCAAGATAATAATCACACCACAAAACCTGCTGCAAGGACAATTTTGCCCATAATTTTGCCAAAATGCGTACTAATAGTATAATTAATTGGAAATTCAAGAATATCATTTAAAAATTAAAGTTAGAAGCTTAGCACTAGTGCAACTATAAGATTGCTCCATTGTGACTTGGAGGACAGGCTTGAACACCGAAACAGCCTTTCGGCATGCGGGGGGAAGGCTAGGTAATCTAACCCTCCCTAGACCCAGCAATGGCAGGAACATCGTGCATTTAGCTGCTTTTTTTATTTAAAAACTGAAATGGAGAAAAACTTTGGCAGAAGCCTATACAATTAAAGTTTTTTTTTTAAAAAAATACTGATAGTTCCCATCAAAGGAATCAAATTCATCTAGACGAGAGAGATGAAGCATAGAGGCATTCAGATGTATAATTCTGCTCTTTATAGAAGGACGATTTGAGGTCATTCATGAAGGTGAGGAAAGGTTTGCTGGAAATCAATGATCTACTAGAGAATACAACTGATATACACGAAAGTGATGTCTAATTGATGGTCATGAACCCATCTAAACTTATGGGGTACAGTAGGCTGCTATGTTGACATAAGAGCAACTCACTTATGTTCACTTTTTTCAACAAAAAAACTTAAAATATTTGTAACAAAAGCCAGCTACTAATATATATAAAGCTGTTACATGAACTAAAAATCACATTTTCCCCATGGAAACCTTTTCCAAAGCAAACAATACTGCATGATGATGATGAAGAAAGAAACTGCGAAGAATTAAAGCCATTATTGATGCCTGATAGGTCATAAGTATGCTAGCAATAAAATATCTATAAATTCAATGAAATCACAAGATCCTTCAAAAAATATCATTACTTTTACAATTCTAATACAAAAATGAAGTAAAAAGCCCCATGAACATAGTAAGACATGTAAAAGAAATGAAAAATTTTCCAAAGATTCTAAATATTTCAATAATCAAGTGATTCAATGATGACTATACACTTCCTTGATAAGCAAACCTCAACTACCAACCTTGAATCTTTCTCTCTCTTTCTTTTTAATTGTTGCGGCTCGAAGTCCATCTAAGCATTTGCTTTTAAAAGAGATCAGTTCCACTTCAAGCTGGAGCCACTTTAGCAATGGATTGGATATTTTTGACCTTGTGCAAGATTTCTTCCTTATGCCACAAAACAAAAAGGAACTTATGTGCCTTAAAACCTAGACAGTACACAAGGTGGGCAAGAAAACATGAGTTGGGGTATCATACAGTCTCCCCGGCCTGCTGTCCTTCTGTACCTCCTTCGCCTCTACTCATTCTCCTTCTCCTCCACCCTCATGTTCTCCTTCATCCTCTCTTTCACTTCCTCTTCCTCCCTCAGTTATTTCTCCTCCTCTCCTACTATTCCCTTTTTCCTAACTATCTATGAAGCATGCACCCAGATGTAGAGAAGGGTAGAACATGTCAGGAGAGGCTAATACAGCAGAATACCTTAAAAAAGACAAGATATAACCCTACCGGAATATGGCAAGAAATTAATATGTTTGTTGCTTTCATATATGTAGAAAAAGCAACCATGAAGCCTAATGCACTATCATGATAACATAGTCCATATCCATTCAATAACATCATCATCCTCAAGTTCTATGAGTTATTCATCATTCAAATCCATAGACCACAGTCCATGTTATAAACAACATCAACATCACAAATTCTCAAATTATCCATCCATCATAAATAGATTAACATTGATTATTAAGGAAAAGTCCTCCCTTTCATCCTAAATGATATTTGCAAGATATTCCAAGTATATATAAGAAACATTTGGAGCCTTTTCTTTGATCTTAAAAGTAGAATTCTTAAAATAAATATCTCACAAGTATCAATATCCATTACATGCAATTTGAAGTACTTGTGCATACTAGTCACCTATACTCTCTGCAAAACCATGGCTTTAGAACCTCAAACAAGGATGGAAGAAGAGAAGAAATGTGGAATTCATTGTTAATTAACCGATTGATCTCAAATGCTGAGGCTGATAGGAAATAGGCCAAGAATATATATTAGGCTTAATGCACCCCCCCCCCCCCCCCCCCCCAACACACACACACACACACACACAAAAAAAAGAAGTGGCATGGACCACACAAGTGGAGGGATAACCAAATTAGCAGAGAAATGAGTCAAGATGATAGACAGGATCATAATAAAGATAATCAAGGATCAAGGATTTAAGTTTCGGTGCAATGGCAAGGCATCCCCCATCCTGAGTGTTGGGATAGGGCTGATTCCTAAGTGTTAGGATGAGACTGAAATGGTACAAGGATTGGGATGGGATAGTGCATCCATTATTTGGAGTGTTGGGACATTACGTGTTCCGTTCCACGAAAAAACTGAGATGAACCAGTCCTATGGATTTGAATCCTTGCCAGGGATGAACATAAATAAATAAACAGGAAGAGATTCGAACTAAATGACTTCCAACAACCTAAGCTTTGTTACCATGTCATCTAACTAATTAACATCAAAAACTTATGCTGATAAGGAATGGGTCGACAATGCATATCAGGTTCAACATCCATCACAAAAAAATCCTCTATTTCAAATAAGAGAAAAACAAAAGACACATAAACTCCTATAAGCAATGGACTCTAAATGAATCTCAATTTACCTACAATAATTCTTGGACTTTGATGAACAAATTCGAGCCAAAAAAAGGTCCAATCTTCTTAAGCAACTCAACATTAAAATCTCCAAATTTTTCTAAATAGATATGACTTTGAGTTCCTTATTTAGGTCATAAATTTACAAGTCCAAAAATTCGCATACCATCAACAAATCACCAAAAAAATCCGAAAATACAATAAAATATTGAAACATTTTGAATGGTCTGTCATAAACTCCAGTTTCAAAACTTTATATCGGTTATAGATGCAAACAAGTCAAATGAATTTCAGTTTCGGCGGTTTCAGTAGTTTCAAATATAGTTATGGTACTTAAAAAATGAAAACTAGATAAGGAAAAATAAACAATTTACTAAAATGGATGAGGCATTAGTTTGAAATATATAGCATTTATATTATTTAAGACTTTTAAATGTGCTACTCTGATACTTTTGTGCTAAAGCAACTATATATATATATATATATAGTCATGCATGTATAAGAAATATGCACACATTTATGTGCGGATAAGAAAATTAGTTTATAATCATGTTTCATATCATTTTAGAGTATGATTTGTCATCTTATTATTTGATGACAACTTAATATAAAAACTCAAATAACTATCAAATTATAGCTCTAAGATACCAAGCGGTCCAAGCCAAAACCGAAAAATTTTGGTTGCCATTTGGGAGTTTTGGCCTATCTTTAAGTCATGATGCAACTCCTACTTATGTTATCGTATGCATTCCCTACTTTGTCGCTCCTAATTTTACCACAGTTTCATCTCAACAATACTATTTCTGCAACATTCGCATTACTTGCTTTAGCACTTTGTTGCTAACCAATGCAACAAAGCATGTCTTAAGAACCTCTCAACAGTCCAAGTGAGGCTAACCATTTGTTGATTATGAGTATGCAATGGTCCAAAACTGCAATAGATGCTCCGCATAATAAAGTTGATGTTGTACATAGACCTATTCATCTAGAAGTAGCAATTTCAAATTTCCTTACATTGTCCACTACATGAAGCTTTCTCTGCACATATTGGCCTATGTTGAGAGAACTTCCATCACATAAGAAATTTTCAAAGTGGTGAATTTCATAATATCAACTTCACGTATCCATGGAAATAGATATTGTCGGAAACTAAGAATGCGAGGATGGTGACTCGTCATCATGTTTTGTAATCACAAAAAAAGGGATTTCATGATCTCCATCACAAAGTCCAAGAAATTATTACTAAAAACATGGGGGGAGCTATATCCTTGAACAGTGATCATCATAAGCAAAAAAATAATAATAATTTCTTGTATTAAAGATTATTGAGCTTTTGGCTTCTTTCTCCCACCAGCATTCTGAATTGTTGATATTCTCTTGGCATTAATAAATAAGTAAAGCTGCGTTAAGATACTTGAATTGTATGTTAGATAATTTACTGTCATCATTTCATTATTATTCTCTTGGAATATGTGGAAGAGTGAAATCATATGGACAAGAGTCGTGTAATTAGATCTTTGGGAAGGTTAGATTTACATATCACTTCCAGGTTTTTTTAGAATCATAAAGAAAGAATCTCACCGGGCGACTAAGGCCAGAGGAGAGGGAAAAGACAACCCTAATATTGGGAAAGTTGAAATTCTTAGCTATATCTTAGTATTCATGTTCCACCCTCTCTCTCCTTCTTTGTCCATGGACGTGCACATGCATTTGCATGCGCTTGGTTGCACAACTAAGATCGCACATTATCAAGGAGATGTTTTTATTTCAAACACAGCAGAATTCAATGAAATCAAACAATGAAGCAAGCATGAGGACAATGAGGCGAACCATATATTGCTATAAACATGAAGGGTGAGCAAGAGAAGATACAAACAATACAAAGTAGTCACTTCCTTCAAAGGAGGCCTATATTTTAACTAGATTTACAAACATACATGAGATTGCTCTCGGAAAATATTTCATTCCTATCTTACCAAACTCCCCACAAAACAAGTGTGGATATTCCAGGCTTTCCTTCTTTCCTTTTGTTATCTAACATATGCCATGCAGGTAATCAACCTACAACATCTATGCAAAAGGGGATTAAAACATGCATTTGAAAAAGGACTTCTGTTCAAAGGCATAATGAGAGCTTGCAAGACAATAACACATACAGGAAGATCTCTTTCCATGCATTCCAAATTATACATTTCCATTCACAAAATCTGTTCTCTTTGCAAATTGTTAACTATGAGAATTCACCATAATAATGATTCAGATAAAAGAAAATGGCACTTAAATATAGGGGTTCTGCATGAATTTAATCCAATAAATGCAAGGCCAATCTCATTGCAGAGCCCATAATAAGATTTCCCAGGACAGACCAGCAACCTCCTATTCCCTTACTCTGACAACCTCATTGATGTCAAGAAGAGAAGGAAGTCAGTTTACAACAAGGCCTCAGTACAAATCAAGGATGCCCCTCATCACGCACACCACTGTCTTCCCGAACAATAAGTTTGATTCCATCGACCTGAGTGCTTGCTGAATCCTTCTTCTATATCGATTCTTTCAAATTCTTCCTAAAGTCACTACCGTTGTTTCTTCAATTTGCTTCTTTCCACAACCTCCACGCAGATCCAACTTCTGCTAATTACTATCTCTACATTTCCCTGATTATTGAAATTTAAGTAGCTATGTCTGAACAATCAATTGCCGTACAAAAGAACTTGAACGGATACATATCAAGTGTTTCAAAGAAAAAAAAACATAGTACCAAACGGATCCCAAATTAGAACAGGAAAATGGAATCCATTTGTCCAACGAATAGTAGGAGCAAAAGGAGCGGACTTCTCACACATCAGAATCGAGAAAGAAGGCTCTTTTGAGATCCAACTATAAAATTCCCAAATTAACTCTCGGGAACCACGGACCAACCCCTCCAGGAAATAGAAAAAGTTGCCCCTCCGAAATCAGAGCACCACGGATCTAACTCAAACACAGAGATCCACGGCCCACAAGAAAAGGACAAGCTCTAGAGGAGATCTCCAAGAAAATCCAAACAATATTCTAAAACTAGCACATCCAATTCAGCAATCTACGGTCAAAGGATCCAGCAGAACCCTTGGAGCCGGGGAGGGCGGTACCTTGTGGTCTGACTCAGAGGCGGACGCCGCAGCAGCAGCGGCGAGAAGGACGGCGGCGACAAGAGCGAGGGATCGGGCTGTGGAGTTCATCGCCGCGGCCGGATCTCGGCGATCGAAGGACGAGGCGCTCCGGCGAAGCTTCTCCCCTTTGGTCTCTCTCGGGTCAAGAGGTAGAGCGTGAGAGGAAGCGAGGGGAAAAAGCAACGCAGCGGCCACGGTTAGGATTCTTGTAGAAAATATCGCCGCACCAACCGGGCGAGGGGATTCTCCGCGTGTTCGTGTATGGATGGGTTCCTGTGGAAGTGCGGGCGGGACTTGGCTCACGTGGCCTGAGATAAAGCATGGCGTACCGAATGTCGTACATATGCACGAGCACGACCGGCTACGGGTTCGTCGCTTCGTGCGGGTTCATTCAACTCGATCATCACCAACCAAATTGGTTTTTGGCCAGCAAAATGGTGGTACGAACGAAACGGAGCTAAAAATTTACAGAAGTGATTCAAATTTAATGCGCGCAGCCGTTAATTAAATATGAAGACCGAATACCTTTTAGTTTACCAAAAAAAATAAATTATATTTTTTCTCCAAAAAAAAAAAATATAATTGTTATTAAAACTGCTGGGTAGAAGTTTCTACATGAGATGTAGCAACAACATAAAATTTGAACGTTTTCACATCTTGGTGGATGCCAAATGGGAACGATGAGCAGCTGATTTGCATCTTTGTCTATTGTTCTGGTGCTCCCAAGTGGAAGAGTTAGAATACAAACGAGTATGTACAAATTCCAGTCATCATCTTGTGGTAGCTCGCTCTTCTCCATGTGTTGTGTTGAAGTATAAGGAGAAGTCTTCAGAAGACGTATATCTTCTATGAGATCTCAGATATGCCAAGGGACCTCTGCTCACCCTCCCCAGGATAAAGATGGGGGTGAGAGACTGAGAGGCACCGCCCCAAGGAGAGAGACCATGCTGGGCTCACTGTGTTTCGGATGGAAAGAACCAAAGCAGCAAATAGAAAATTCCTAGTAGGAAGGAAAAAGGGAGCAGGGCATGAAAATAGAAAACAGAAAGTTCCTAACAGAAGAAAATAAGGCAGTGCAGAGAAAGAGGAATGGAAAATTTCTATTGGAAAGGAAACAAGCTAGAGAATATAAGATTTTTGGTAGAAAGGAAATAGAACAGAGTGCCGAAAATTCCTAAGAGAGGCTTGGAGCAGGTCCCAATTTTGAATCAAGATGGAAACCAAAGATCTTCAAGAACCATGATATAGCGCATTTGATCGGGATAGGAATAAATGAGCTCTATGAAACAATCTCCTATCTTGTCAATATTTTCTAAAATAAAACTATCTCGATTTCACTTATGAAATTCATGGAGAATCGAGCAGGTCCCAATTCCGAATCGAGTGTGATCAATCAAGATGTGAACCAAAGATCTTCAAGAACCATGATATAATGCATTTGATCAAGATAGGAATAAATGAGCTTCAAGAAACAATCTTCTATATTGCTAGAATTTTCTGAAATGTAACTATCTCGGTTTCATATATGAAATTTATATAAAATCTTCGAAGATAAAACTTTTCCTCCATAAGAAAAAAAAACTTACTATTTTGAGGTCTGATGCTAGGCCGCTGCTCAATACCTTAGTAGATTGACTCTATTATATAAGTTGGTTCTTAACTTTTATTACATATCATAAGTAAGTAGTTGGATATTAAAATGAGCAATCTCAAAAGATCAACAAAAATAAAAGAATCAAAACGACCATACTGACCAACAAACCCAGAGAATCAAATCAACCCCAAAGAAGCATAATGATCAAAGCCATCTCAATATGCAATATCAATCAACAAATTTTTTCCCCAAGGTCAATAAAGTTGGTTGAGAGTTCTTTTCTATACCTTAAAAAAGGTAACCCTTTTAAACTTGATACTAAATTTGTTGCATAACATTAAAGATGCGATGAGGTGGTTCCCCCACTAGCTCTCTGTCCAATACTTTATGTGATTATTATTGCACATCAACAATCATTACTCACATAAAAACCATCATGGTCTAAATCGAAAAAAATAATACTCATCATTATTCACATAATAACAAGAAATACTAAGAAAACTCTAAAGCAAGTCAAACCTTCTCTTTAGGGCGTAATTATAATTCAAAAGCCATAGTTATATGGTTGAGATAGCTGAGATAAAATATATTTCTTGTATTTATTATGTAAGAGGAAGATATTAACACTAGTAACTCCTCTTAGTTGCTTGTTGTTGGTTGTTATTTATCTTTTACATGAAAAGTTATTTTAGGATAATTGCCCTTCTAGATAACCTCCATTTGTCCAAATAAATTTCATTAGAAAACTAATTCTGACGACAAACTACCTTGTACATGTAGGATATTTTGCACCTACCCACTCTTCGATAGAGGGTTGCTGCTCAACATGGTGTTCAGTCTACCTACTAGATTCCACAACTATAAGAGGTCTTCATAATCGCCAGTTGATGCTTTAGCTAATTATAAGACACATGATGATTGCATAGGAGATGATTTTCTATGGATTCTACCTCTTTGGGACAAGGATATACTCAATCAAAAGGTTCCTAGAAGAAAAAAATTTAAAAAAAGTTAGATTATATGGCTGCGGAAACTAAAATCTAAACTAAAAATTAAAGAAAGAGTACTTGCAAGAATACCAAAAATACTAATCCATCGACTTTTGTGAGGAACGGGAGGTATTCAAACACCTCGCTTTCCCCTAGAGTGTCTAAAGGGAAAAAAAAAAGTTAGGCTAATTTAGGACAAAGCTATATGAATTATACAGAAATAAAAATCTGTGCCATGGAAGATAAAGAAAAAAAAAGAGATTAAGAAGAACTTTCTTAAGATGCGCTAAGCCCCACGCTGGATCTCTTGGGAATCCATTAAGTCGATCTCTACTCAGATCAATTTAGATCGAACAATGAGAAGCCCAAATTGATAATTCGAGCCATTGGATATAATCCATTGACTTATCTATCAAAACTCATCTCATTTGGAGATTAGCATTGCATCAAGTGATCAAGAAAAAAGATAGTTTAAATAATATGAAATAATATATATATATATATATATTGATTACTTGATGTATAGAGTAAAAGTCTCCAAAGTCTTATGATTTTTTGTGTATAAGTAGTTTACAACATAGTGATCACATACAATGACTCGAATCATTGATGTAGGATTTTCATTATTCAATTTTAAGCTGACTGAATGAGTAGAGATCCACTCAAGTGTAGCCAAGTCACTCCCTTTCTCTCTTTTATATATATATATATATATGTACATATGTATGCATGTAGATAGATTCTCTATCCTTTCTCATTCAATCCTACCCCTACCTCAATATATCATGAAATCAGAAATATTGAAGCACATGCAATAAAAGAGAAAAGCGATACACATAGTCATAGTTGATGGTATTAAAAAGTCGTACAGTATTATGCATGTGCTGATTTCATGTTGATAGTATAATTTACATAGAAAAAAAATCCAAAGCACCTAATAGAGTTAAAAGAAAAAGTACTGACACCTTATTTGCAAATCATTTCACTTTAACTATAACCTAGTTGTTATTAGAGTTGGCTTATGTTTACCAATGCAATAGTAAAAATATCTCTACCAATAGATTTAAGTTTCAACTATGGATTGGGTGAATATTGAATCAATTATAGATCAAGTCCAAGTGTACAACCCAATTGATCTCTTTTTGTAAGTAGAGCAACAATATAAAATTTATATAGTTGCACAGAATTAAGTGCCCCAATGTACAAGTTGATATAAATTGTATAGCAAGAAATATGCAATATTAATGTTGTAGAATGTTGCAAACATAGAGTAAAACTAATATTTATAATAATAAATGAAATTGCAAATATGTCAAAGTAGACAAAAATGATATATTAATATGGCTAACAAAAGTTACATGTGCTAAAATTCACTCACCACATCTCATACAACTTACGAACTGAACTTTGGGTCAATCTATAATTACTAATTTAAGAGTAACTAACTTGTTTAGACTCATCTAAATATGCATCCTAAAGCTGGCTATGAGGGAGTCCACACTTGGTGGTGCGCATGTATTATTGAAAGACTATGTTTAGTCCTTTATCCAAGTAGAGTAAAATAATTTATTATAAAAATAATAAGTAGACAAAAATTATTATGAACCATTAGTATAACACCAAACATAGACATAAATTAAAATTCTAAATGTTTCTAAGAAAGCTAATAATATAATGAGTAAAAAGAGACAACTAGGCTAAAGCCTAAAGGCTGGTGCTCGAAAGTTGCATGGAATTAAATGGAACATAAATTGCCAGACTTGATCAAATCTAACTTTGGTCAATTTTGAATCTAATCTAATCTCTAGACATGACTAATTAGGTTGCTTTTAGGTCACTTTCAGCTAGGATATGAAATGAATAAAAGTTTATTAACTAATCTATATTTGAATTATTTCTCATGATGTAGTTAGTATTTTTTTTTAGATCGATCAATCTATCACTTGTCATATTATTTTCCAAGGAAGTGGGAGTTTGGTAATTATAAGAACTACAAACAATTATTTTATTAGAATTAATAAATTTACTACTAAAAGTATATTCATAAGAATAAGGATTAATGAAGACAAGTGCAACAAAATGATGTATTTGAGTATTGACCTGAGAGTCTAGATTCGTTTTTGTAAAATGATGTATTTAATCCATAATAGATAGGATCAGATTACTTAATAAAATTGTTAAATTGAAATTTAAATTTTTGATCTATTTAATAAATAAATCGTATTTTGATTGATAAATTTTTAATTTATTCAGTATTCCATTCGATCCGTATTTTGTCTGTCCCGACCCATTGCCACCGCTATTTGCGTTGAATTTAAGATCCAAAAATCCAATAACACATTTCTCTTTATCCTACGGTCCAGAGCGCGATCCAGCCACCAACCCGGCGGTAAGTGCTCTCGATTCTCGCCATTTCTTACCTTCTCTCTTCTCTCTCCAATCGTCGAGAAAAATAGGACCTTCGCTCAACTTTTTCTTATCGAAATCACGGAAGAATTGTTCATTTTGGGATTTTTGTCGGCGAAAAAATAATTTTTTTTTTTACAAACTTACTCTTTTAGGTTATGAGACACCAATTTTTGGTACAAATCATCTACTTTTGTTAAGAGACATTTCTTCCACATTTAAATTCACCAAGAAACCGTGAACAATCGGAAAACATGGAAGATAATCTATCTGGTGACTTTTTTTGGGCCAAAAATTGATATTTGAACTAATTTACGCACTGCCCTTTGGTTTGACGCAGATGATGGCTGCTTTATCCACGTTACTTGTAAAAAGGTGCCATTTTTGTTCGATTCTGTTTAGTTATTTAGCTTTTAGGGTAGAAATTGTGCTTCTTGATCTCATGGTTTGGTTTGAACTCATCAGGGGCATTGCAAGGAAACTGGTGCCCATCGTATATACCTTACATGTCATACCAAGAAGGAATTTTTGCAATGCTGTTGCTGGAGGAGGAGCTCATTCTAATCAGAGGGTGGAAAAACCTCAAGTAAGAAACCTCAGCAGTTGCCTTGTGCCACTAGTAATATTTTCTGTATTTATCTTTCTCCCGTTCTCTTCCGATCATCAAATACAATAAGTGCTATGATCTAAATATGCTTCGACTTGCCAGGTCATATTAGATGCCAATAGATTATGTTTTGGTTATGTGGGGATTGTTGAGCACATGATTTAGGATGGTTTAAGATGGTGCTTGGTTTATGCTGTTGTTTATTTGCAGCTTTTCTGATTCTGGGGTTAAATTGAAACTTTTATTGGAAATTGGGAAAAGGATTTTTTTTTTAAAAAAAATATTTTTTACCTGATCTGATGTCCATGCTTTGCCACTATGTATTTTTGGTGGTAGCAATGTAAATTGAAGGAGAGCATGGATTAGATAGTTGGATGTCAGTAATTCTTGTCAAGAAATGGTTCAAGCGAATATATGATACAATTCAGTAGAGATACAGTTGCAAGAAATTTGGATTCCATGACTCTTACAAAAATTACATATGTAAGGTGCTGACAAATAAGAAATGACTACACGAATATATTATTGAGTCAGAGAGGATAAATTGAAGATGCTTTATCTGCCAGAGGATGAGCCAGTATAACATAGGATGGATGTGAAGTAGTTTAATCGGTAATAGACCTGTAAGAGATGTCATGGTGCCTTGTGGTTAAGGTTATAGAGCTGCTAGCTGCATCTTCATGATGCTTCCATCAATTTTTAATGAACTTTGTTTTTCACTTTTAAACTTACTGCAATATTTTTATCAGAAGTATCTTATTTATTCTAGCATGCTTTAAATACAGTATACAATATCACTGTGAAAGCTAGCCTTATGATGCAGGATCTCTCTCTCCCTCCCTCCCCCCCTCCTCTCTCCCGTCCCCCCTATTTCCTTAGATATTTATCATATATTCATTTATATAAGTTGAAGGTCGTCCAGAACTAATTTTGTGACTATATAGGACTGTGAAGAGAAGGTTGAAGTGACAACTAAGTCTGGCCAACATGACATCGCCATTGTTGGTGGAGGCATGGTGGGCTTGGCCCTTGCATGTGCATTATGTAGGTATTACTGTTACTATACATGGTGGTTTTTTTTTCTTTTAACTACTGTATTCAACCTATTGATATTGTCAGTGTTCCAACATATGGGATCACCTTTAATTTAATGCATGCTATTTATCGAAAGTGTCAATGGTTGCATCAAAATTTTGATACCTGCTATCTGCATTAAAAAAAAAATGGTGAAACTCATTCTAATTCATGTCTGGTATTCTTTTTCCACATGCTTCAGAAGTTGGAGATCAATGTGATTACTTATCACAGAAATATGCCATGATTTGATATTTGAAATTTGTTTGCCATCTAAAAAAATATTTTTTGATTTATATTTGCGAATATGAGACAAGGAACACAGTCATATTACTAAAGTTAAGTAACTAACAGAGTGCTCTAACAGATGTGAGGAGAAGAATACAGGTGTAACTTATGACACCTGGAAGGTAACCTATTCACACATCAAAAATTCATATGCCCAAAGTGCTTAGATAATGGTTGAGATGTCTCATTGTTGGCGATAATGCAAAAAAAGAAAGCCCAAGCCGATAGCATTTAACAATTATCTCCCACTGAACCTTTTCTTCAGCAATTATAACCAATTTTTATTATCGTATACAAAGCAATAATTGTGTTTATGACTTAATTGATTGCGATATATTTAGCTTCAAAATTATTCATTCCCTATTTTGATATTTTTAGGTGTTGTCATTAATTTAAATCAATCCATATGTTGAGGAAACCACCTGCAGTATTAGATGCACTTCTCTGGTTTTTGCCCAATAAGGAAATGTGATGCCGCCATTTGTCCATGCTACACTCAATGGAGGAAGACTGAAGTATTTTACCCTGCAAGATAGGCCCAAATTTCATGAAAAATTATATCATTGCACCTTAAGAATGGATTATATTGATGTCAACTGAAAGTGTCAACATTTGACATATATGAAGTGCCTTACAGAGACAGATTTTAATGCAAGTTATGTGCACTTTAGCTCTCAACTATTTCAAATCTTAAACCATATCAGGTTAACATCCCATGCACTTTCAGTGAAGATCATGCATTCTTTCTATTTTTTCACTCATTTAATATGCTATAATATGCTAGTTTTCTGATAATAAGTCACACTGTTATATCAACGTGTAAGTCAATTAAATCTAATAGTTGATGTATTGTGATATATCTGTAGAATTATTTGAGAAATATTTGTATTATATGGAGATTCTCTTATTTGGTTTCTCAAAAAGTTTGAAGTGTCCAGCACTGGGTCACCTTGGATAGTTGGTTATTTGCAGCACATCGATTTCAATGTAAAGAAGGTAGGTGAGCTCTATCTTTATCAAAACTTCGAATGACCCATCACAATGGCCATTTATCTCAACTCTCAGGATTCACAATGGAGCAGGTTAGCAAAAGTTGTAATGACTTGAAAGAGCATCTTGACATTCATAAGACGGGATATATTTCATTGCCGCTCAAATAATCCACAAATCATGATAATTCCCATTTTTTTATTTATTTGGATAGTTTAGATCTGATCACTGTTTCTAATTTCTTTGATGTTTACCACTAGATGAATGTGGTTATCTGAGCTTCCACATTCTCAAGCATTGGAAAAACTTTATGATTTCTTATCCAAAGTTTTTCATTTTATATCATTAATGTTTAAACTATCATATCTTTCTTTGCATCTCACAGCAAGTATCCCATTGACAAAACATTTAAGTGTCGCGATTATTGATAGCAATCCTGCCCTAGGATTGAGAACTTGGCTCAAGAAAGATGATATACCTGATTCAAGGGTCAGTACAGTTACTCCTGCAACCATATCCTTTTTTGAAGGTATTGATATCCCTGACTTTTTACAATTTACACTCTATCATGTAATGTTGTATTATGTGTTAAATTTGTTAGTCATATATGATTTTGTTTGAAATTTTGATTGATGCAATATGCAGTTAGATGACTTGATGTATTTGTCACGGATTTGGTTTGTAAGATGGTCTTTGAGGAAGAATTATGTTTATTTTCTTAAGTAATGTTAATCACATCTTTACAACAGCACAATAAATCCAGTTACTGTGATAATAGGTCTCTTATTGTATGGAGATTCACATTCCAAAATTTTCTTGTCATATATTATGTTTTTCATATTATTTTATTGATTTTATTTTTTGCTATTAGTTTTAGACTTTATTAGTATCTACAGAAATATCTATCCATGTTCTGACCTCATGAGAAACTTGCCTCTTTTTTTTTTGAGAAATATGAAAGCTATGCTCCTAGCCAGTTTGGACCTTGGACTGGTTGGTTGGTAAATTCGCATCATGTTAATTTGCACCTTGTACTCCTGCTTTTTTTCTTTAACATGAGTGTGTGCTTTAAGGATTCTTTTTCTCTAGATGCAAGCTGCTCGAAAGTTCAGCTTTATTTTTATTTTCTTTCATTACTAATTATCTTTTCATGCATTGTTATAAGCCATCCATCCTGAACTGTTTTTTTCCTCATTCGAAGGTCTCTTGCTTTTATCTTGAGCTATGGGTCTGACAGATAGCTCTTTTGAAACTGAAATTAGTTTTCAATGAAACTGATATTATATGGTGGATGTATCATAACTTTAGAAATGATAGAATTAATTACAGATTTCAGGAGAGCAGTGGCTGAAAATCAGTAGATGGTGTGGTTCTGTTGCATAGGCCAAACGTGACCCTGCTTAAGGTCTCGGTACAAAAGCATGTTGAAGGATAAATCACAGGTTGGAATACCAAAAATGACTCTGATGATAGGCGGTGATAAGGGTGTTTACTTTGGATAAAAAACATTTTGTATAATCAGATCCATAATGTTGAACCCCAACTGAGTGGGGAAAGCTTGTTAATTTCTGTATGTCTCAAAGAATCTGTATGACAAATCATTAATTGAATAGAGTATCAGCTAAAAAACAATTTTGTTGTCTATTGTTTCTGTGTTCCATTTAAATTTCTGAAATTGATCATGTTAGTCAGAGGTTTAAGGTTGAAAGTTGATAGTAAACAACCCTCAAAGCTATAGAGGCTTTAAAAATCTATCATGAATAATAAATCCATTTTATGGCTGTCCTGCAGTAACCAAATTAATATGATTCCTCAAAGGGCACCAGCAACGAGAGAAGGAAAAGAAAAGAGAATAGATGTGAAGGTCCATATGTATATGTGAGGAAAGATAAGGTGAAGAAGGGAGAGAACGAGAGAGAAGAACAGCATGGGCATGGTTGCAGCAGCATGCCATGAGTCAGCTTCTCTTTATATAAAGAATCAGACTGACCACAATAGCTGGATGAACAAAAAAAGCCCCTGTTAGTCATAGTCAGTCACTGCATCTTTTGGACTTGCAAGTATCAATTTTATAACATGTAGTCAAGGTCCAGGTTAGCTAATTTATGATACATAAGACCATTAATCACTAGCACTTCCTCTTCAGCAAGTGCATGAACATCGAAACACTCAGTTTGGAAGTGAGAATTGTTTTCAGCAAACGGATTTTGCTTGTGACCTAGTGATTAGCTAATCAATGGTCATAATAACTCGAGGTTGCCTAGTTTTTGCTTTCAAAACTGCCTGCTTGCTTGATTGAGTTGAGAAATGCTGGTTCTCGTTCAGTCCAATTTCCTTGTCTTCAAAATATCTTCCTTTAGGTACTTTCACTTCTTCTATATTCTTTTCTTCCTACATATTGTCTGTTGTATTACACTTGTTTTCATATTTGCTGCAGTAGAGTTCTTGTCTTCCTGATGTGTTCCAGGCAAGGCTTTATTGAAAAGTTTGACAAATCTACTAGTGAACTTTTGTGGCTTGTTTGGACTTATCTATTCTATTCATGAGTTCTTTTATGTGCCAATCTATCATTTAGGTTAATGGATGAGTGAACATGATTGTATGACGAGACTTAGTTTTCTAAGGCTTATAATGGCAACTGAATTCATTTTTTTGTCTGTATTTTGCATTGCGAAAGTTATTATTGTGGATTTTAAGCACCTTGTTTCCAACTTTTATATTTGCTGTAGCATTTACTATTGATAAATTATCTCCCCTCTTTAATAGATTAGTACCATATTCTTATATCTGCATAGTGTTTGCTTAATACAACAACCCTTCTTCGATGAAAGTACTATAACGCATTTAATTGAATGTTTTCTAACATTGTCATTTATTTTGTAGAGATTGGTGCTTGGGAGTATGTTAAGCAACAAAGACATGCTTTTTTTGATCAAATGCAGGTGCTTGTTCCTTTCGTACTTTCTTCAGTGTCGTTTACCATGGTTGAACTAATTTATTCAGTAGAAATATTGTTATATTGTCGAGTACAACTTTCCTGGGCAGGGCTAAGTTGATGTGGATACCATGAAGTATCACTTCTGATTTGATATGTGAATTTATCTATATGAGAGTATTCTAGAAAAGTGAAACAGTAAAATGACGATCAAATAATTTTAATTCAACTTTTGGTAACTGAGAAGTTTGTCATATAGTGTGATATGTTACTTATTAATAAAATTGAGAAGATTTATGCTAGCCAATTCTTTTTTCTATTTTTTTGTGCTAAAGCTACACTTTTATTAGAGCATCAGAAACAATGATTTTGGGAATTCAAAATAGGCACTTGGATTTTGGGAGTAACATTATGATGTTCTAGAAGTATGATTTATACAAATTGTATTTGCCAGCAATGATTATATGGCTTATCAAACGCATTAAAATCTACAAATGATTTATAACACTCATGCTGGGATGGTTAACAACCATACATACAAATATTGTTTTCTTTCTGAATTTTTTACTTGAATCATTTATAAGCTCTTCAGTACCATGTTTGGGTTCTAAGTCCTCTTTTACCAATGAAGTGTGTTTGTGTTATGTTTCATGAAATTAACTTTTGAAGTGTCAATGTTATTGAATTGATTAAAACCATTTCAAGGTATAGCTATTTCTTTCTTATTTTTCTGGTAAATATCTATGAGATTGTCGGTTTAGGCTGTGTTTAAATAATTACTAGATACTTGCATGGTGATGGGGTGCCTTTTTAGAAATAGCTTGTGTTAAACACGCACCAACCCAGTTGTTGAAAAATCTTTGTTTGGGCTTTTTTTTCTGTGTAATTTGTATTCAATTTATAGTGCCTATCTAAAAACGAATGTCACAATAGTATTTACACCATATATTGTATATTTGTTTATATCAATCATCATTCATCAACCTACATTTTGTACTTAGAATGCTTATTAGAATCATAAAATTTTGAAGTATCATGTTTTCCATTATTATCAGGTGATTGTGTTTATGCATAGTGCATGACTGTGAAGCAACATCTTGATTTGTAGGTGTCTCATCTTTACCTTGTTGTGAGGTGCATTATTGCTATTGCAAATGAATATCACCATGAACTGAAAATGCCTCATATCCAACCATAATTATTGAAGTAAAAGATTAAAGCCTTTCCTGTTGAAATAGTTCTTAGTTCTTACCCTACTATAAGGATTTTTTTGGCTCATTTTTGTTTCGTTTTATATGCTCTCTCGACTACAATACCAAACAGTAAGGTGATGGCTTAAAAAGAAAAACTGACATGGTGTGTAGAATTCACATGGTATATTGACATTGTCTTGATTAATCTTTTCCTCATAAGGTATCTAAATTTGGATGTTATTTAAGATGCTAGCCCGCTGACATAACTCATTGGTACTTGATATTCTGTAAGTTTAACCATGTGCTTAGACACACTTTTTATAGGTATGGGATTACACAGGGTTGGGCTACACAAGGTATAATGCCAGAGATGTGGGCAAAGAATGTCTTGGGTATGTTGACATATCTGTAGATTTCAATAATTATCATTGAAGCTGTTCTGACTGATAATTTTTAAGACTTTCTGTGATTTAGATGCGTGGTGGAGAACAAAGTGCTCTGCAATTCTCTTTTGTTGTGCTTACAGGTAATCATTCCATCAAATATATTTTTGTGCGATAATATAACCTATTTATTTAAATCTGTGCTGGATTGTTGTTTTTAATGTCGCATTTAATGAGCTACAAATGACTTCTGCTTCCTTTCTGTAGCTGCTTTCTGCTGGTCCTTTACATTAAAACTAACAGGCATTTTTTTTTCTGATGGTCATTAAGGAGCTAATTTGCGAAAATGTTCCATTCCCTTTTGTGATTGTCCAATATAATTTTAGTCACCATCATAGTCTACTTGCCTCAATATGGTTCATGTAACAAATAGAAAATATATTCCATATATACATGTAAACCTTTCATCCTTGTTCTCTCTATGGATGATAACTAGAGAGTTGCCTATCAGGAGAAGCATTTGGTCATAGGGCTTTCTAATTAGCTAATGAAAGAATTTGGGATTAGGCACCGATAACATTTTAGCATGGTTGTGAAGGGGGAAATGAGAATCTATCTTAATATGCTTGGTCTACTCATGGAACATGTGATCTTTGGCACAAGGTATGACACTATGGTTGGTTGCTGTAAAGGGGTGTTGGTGAGGAGAGAAAAGTATGTGCTAACAAGGCACCAAGCCAAATAAGCTATGCTAGTGATGGCTTTGGAAAGTCAGTAGGCTTCAAAACATGGACGAATGAGAATGTCATGTTTTTCTGGTGTTCTAAAAGATAAGAAAATTGTTGAGCAAGTTTGGAAAAGTGATTGCTAGATGATTCATTAAATCATAGCTGTTGCCCAAGGTGACAACCCAAGAGGGGGGGGGGGGTGAATTGGGTTTTCTAAAAATTATGTTCCCTAATTTTTACTTTGAATAGAATGCAGCGGAATGATAAGATGTTATTTACTTAAGCTCTAGGCAATTACAAGTAAAGCAGTGGAAAATTAAGCTAGAGCAATTATACTATGGCTTTAGGGTGCAATTGATTTAAAATTAACTTATAGTTGTATGATCAATTTTAATCTATGTGTATGGTAAGAATGGAGTGGAAGCTAAGCAAATTCTAAACAATCACTTGTAACTCTATAGAAAACAAAGCTAGAGATATTACACAATCAAGCATGAATGTAAGGCATGAAATACAAGAGATAAGGCATCACAAACACAAAGATGTATAGTGGTTCGGTGCACCCCATCACCTACATCCACTCCCCAAGATCTCTTGGGAATTTCACTATAATCCCTCAGATTACAGTCGGTTGTTTTACAAGCTCACAACCCAACTTGTTGTTTTGCGAGATCACAACGAACTCGGTCGGTTTTCACAGGCTCACCGACTAGAACCAACCGATTGTTTTCACGGGCTCACAATCCAACCCAGTTGGTTTTTCCAAAGGCTCACCAACCACAAGCTTACAACGATTGTTTTCCGGGTTCACAATCAACCCAGTTGGTTTTCCCAAAGGCTCACCAACCACAACCTTACAACCAAGGTCTGCTGAACCGACCTGTACCGGTCGGTTCAGCCCGTACCGGACCGGTGCCGACTGGCACCGGTCCGGTACAGGGGTATAAAACGGTTCCGACCCAAACAGGGTCGGAATCGATTGGTTCTGTACCTGGACCGGTGCGAACCGGCCCGGTTCGCGCCGGTACAAGCCGGTACCGGTGCGAACCGGCCCGGTACAAGCCGGTACCGGTGCGAACCGGCCCGGTTCGCACCGGTCCAAGCCACACTTTCCCCGCGCGGGGGTGCGCAGGGAAGAGCGCCCGCGCGCGGGGAAGAGCGCCCACGCAGCTGGAGCCCGCGTGGGCCTTTTAAATGCCACATTTGTTTTTTTTTTTGAAAAACGCGCGCGGATGCGCGAGCGGAGAACGCGCGCCCGCGCGCGATTCCCCGCGTAGGAATCGCGCCCGCGCGCGATTCCCTGCGGGGCACCGGGCCCACGTGGGCTGCCAGCCCGCGTGGGGGCATTAAATGCCACAGAGTGGCATTAAATGCCACTCTGTGGCATTTGACGCGTCCGCGCGCGTCCGCGGACGCGCGCGGACGCATTTTTTTTTAAATTGGGAAACGCGCGCGAGCGGAACGCGCGCCCGCGCGCGTTTCCCCGCATAGGAAACGCGCCCGCGCGCGATTCCCAGCAGGGAATCGCGCCCGAGCGCGGTTCCCCGCGCGGGGCACCGTGCCCACGCGGGCTGGCTGGCAGCCCGCGTGGGGGCATTAAATGCCACAGAGTGGCATTAAATGCCACTCTGTGGCATTTGAAGCGTACGCGCGGACGCGCGCGGACGCGTTTTGTTGTTTTTTTTTTAATTTCCGCTCGCGCGTCTGCGCGCGCGGCTCCGGTTCGGTACCGGTTCCAAGCCGGTACCGAACCGGAACCGTACCGGTGCCGGTGCTCACCGGTACGCCGGTACAATCGGTTCTGCGAACCTTGCTTACAACGTTGGTTTTTCCTTTGGCTCACCAACAAACCTTAACCCCTTGATTCAATCCCTTGATTGAATCAAGTTACAAGATATTAGAACAAGAATTTAAAACAAATACAAGCTTCTTAAACAAGCAAATATAGCAATGTAAACAAGTAGAGTAAAGAGAAGAAGCCCTCAAACAAATTTGTAGATGAAGGAACTCGGCTTCTTCTTTACTTGACCCTCTTCTGATTTAGCACGAGGTAGAAGATCACTGAGGCAGCACACAGTTGAAGAGGAAGCTTTGGGATTCACTTGGATGCTCTTCTTCTCTCTCTTTTACTTTGAATGGCCCTTTTGTGCTTTTGGGAGATTTTCCTTGTAATCTCTTTGAAATCTCTTCCCTAAATGTTCTCTCCCACTTCCATCCTTTCTTTCCTAGCTCTCCTCTTGATTTTATAGCTTTAGAGGGAGTGGAAACAAAAATCTAGCCGTTAGAGACAAAAATAGAGCCGTTGGAATCAAGAAAAAACTAGCCGTTATGCCTCCCAGCGTGCTGGAGTCGACTCGGCTGAAGTAGGAGTCGACTCGGCTGAAACAGGAGTCACTTGTGAATAGTAGTCTGTCGGCACTGTAGCTAGGAGTCGACTCCGCACTGTAGCGCTGAAGTTGGAGTCGACTCGAGCACTGTAGTGCTGAAAATCAACTCTCTGTCTTTTTGTCTGCTCTCAGTTGGAGTCGACTCGCAGAGTCCCGGAGTCGACTCGAGCACTGTTCCTTGAAACTCCAGAGTGCCAGAGTCGACTCTGAACTTCCAGGAGTCGACTCGAGGACTATTCTTTTGAATCTTTCTTTGAATTTGCTCCTCCAATTTGAATCCTTTGAACTTGAAACTTGGGCCAATGAAGTGTAGCTTTCTTCCAACTCTTCTTGAGAGCTTTTGAGGCCTTCTTGTATTTATCCAACTTGCTATGTTCCTTGCAATACAAATTATCTTTCTTCTTGCAACACACACATTAGTATTTATACTTCAAGGTTTTGTGATCATCAAAATCAATCTTTAAATCAATCTTTGGGTCATCAATAGCCTACACAATATTTGAGCAAAGCCAAGGGGAATAAAGTGGTGGTGGTGGGGGACTTCTATGAGATTCTTCATGGCACCACAATACAACCAAAAATCCAGAAAATAGCGTCATGTGGAATTGTGCAAAGTGAAACATATTTAAACAACCACATAGAAAGGGTGTACGGTATACAAGAGTACTTGCAGATTGTTAATTTTGTCATAATGTACAAAGTCTTACCTTCAGGTGGATGTAATTTAATCTGATTCTTAATTTGGAGGTTTCTTTTTACAACTAATTAATTTTTTATTAATTAGATAAACTAACATAATTCTATTAACATATAGGAGCCAAGTAGATTCATAAGAAATTAACGTGATCTGGGAATGGAAATTTGTTAAGTACATAAAGAACTTAAACTTTTTGTCCAGCCAAATATTCCGATCATTATCAGTACATTTTTAGTTGTTCTTATGAAAAACAGAAAACGTCCGGTAGTCCAATAGAACAACACAAATTCGATATTCCACCAGGAAGTGGATAAACAAATGTGATCCCTTTCTTTATGTGAGAGTTCAGAAATATAAAAACTTTGCTGACAGTTCAAAATAATCTAGTCTTTCATGCAAAAAGAAAATTTCAGTTTTTTTGTTAAAATATGTTAATGGTTCAAAGTAAATGAAACATATTGCATCTATTAACTATGGGTGTCCATTTTTGCAAGCTTATTCATTTTCACTGGCATCATTGTTTCCTGGAATTTATCTCAATAGCATACAACATGTAAATGATGACAATAAATAATAATGATACCTTGTCTGATAAATGACTGCCTATCTGTTAGAAGTACAGATTATTATTGATTCTATTCACCTCTCTTAAGGCTTCCAAAATTATATCATAGCAGGAAAAAGACTTCGAGAAGACAGTCTACCCTGCCAGATTAACATCTATGAGTTTCCAGTCAAAATATCCGTCTGCTGGAACAGCTACTTATCAAGCAGGCAATAAGAGCACTTCATCAGGAACAACTCTGTCTGATGATACTTCTGAACAAATCCATCATGATCATTTGGTGAAGTTGGACCTGAGTAATGGAAAGAGCCTCCACGCAAAATTGGTGGTAATTGTTAACTCCAGTCATTGATCCTTTCCAGTCAATGTCCGTGGAGATGTTAAACTTTTGACAATAAACTCTTGGCTGATAATCAAATGTTACATAGAAATGTACCTTTAGGGTGGCAATGGAGTTCTTGTTTGTTCCTTTTCTCAATGAAACCATGGAGCCAATCTTATCTATTAGGTTCATTACAGGTTGGAGCTGATGGTGCCAAGTCACACGTTAGGGAGATAGCTGGATTGAAGACTACTTGCTGGAATTATTCACAAAGTGCAGTTATATGTACAGTTGAGCATACTGTGGAAAATCATTGTGCGTGGCAGAGATTTCTGCCTTCTGGTCCAATTGCACTCTTACCTATAGGTGACAAGTTTAGCAATATTGTGTGGACAATGGGTCCAGAGGAATCTTTGCACCATAAATCAATGAGCGAGGATGATTTTGTAAAGGCAGTGAACCATGCTCTGCATTATGGTTACGGCCCTTATCCCCAGTCAAGTATTCTTGATCGTTACATGGAGAGATTTTCTTGGGTTACTGGTCATGGGACTCCATCAACAACAGAATACTTTGAGGTGCCACCCAAAGTTACAAATGTGGTCTCAGAAAGAATGGCTTTTCCTCTATCACTAATGCATGCTCATGATTATGCATCAGAACAAGTGGTGCTTATTGGTGATGCAGCACATACAGTCCATCCTTTAGCTGGTCAGGGTGTCAATTTAGGGTTTGGAGATGCATCTGCTTTAGCAAAGGTTATTGCTGAAGGTCTAAAAGTGGGCACTGACCTCGGACAGGTATTAACCCAATTTTTAGTAATTTTAATTTTGACTTGAAGTTTAATTAATTCTTATTCTAGGCTAGGATATTATAGACTAGATCAAATGTTGCAGTACTATGCTGTAATATGGCCTTCATTTGAAATTATTTCTACTAAATTCTGTTAATATAATTGCTGCAATGGAGTACTACAAGATTAAGTTCATTCATGAGATTTATATTGTATATTTTATTGCATGTTATCTTGAAACTTCAATTTTAGTGGCTTCTACGATGCCTACACTTATAAGGTAAGACAGGACACTACATGATACTCCAAAAATGGAGTATCCTGTTTAAGTTAGCAAGAAGTGTGGGCATTTGTTTTTTTTTTTTCTGGATGTCCTATTAAAAAATGCCTTACTACAATTGGTGACACTTCAGAACTATACTACCAATATTAGTTTAAACTGCTCACACTCTTCTAGTGTGCCATACCCATTTTTGCCTTTTTGTTTAATGTTGTTACAACATATGTAAATTTTCTTTAATTAAAAATATTAGTGTTAAGTTTCACTTTCCATCAACAATAAGATATTTATTTTTCCTATGACCGTAAATTGTATTCCTCAGGAGTGTCCCTTCATCAATAGTTTTGGTGGTTAAAGTGTTGAAAACTTTGGGGTACCTGGACACTTGGTCCTGTGCCATGAACTGGTAATTCTTTTGCATAAGGAAGCTTAATGACTGTTTATGTTGCAGTTTTGTCTCTCTTGTGCAAATAAAAAATTCTGTAATATTATTTTTTCATTATAGTCATTCTTTTAGACCATTATACATTGTCGCTAGTTTGCTTCTTTCATATGGTGGACTCTGAATTTGGTCTTCTATAGATTTGTTTAAAGTTAAATCTTATAATGTAGGGTATGATGCTTATTCCTGAATGAAATCTGTTCCGCATATAAGATTTTCATCTTTCTGAGTTCTAGGCACAAACCTATGCATTTATAGCCCCCACATGGTCATGCAGAGAATCATATGACTAGTTGGCATTAGAGGTATCGACACTCATAGCTTCATGTTAATTCATTCTCTAGCAATTTAGATTAAATCTCACTACCTCCTAGATATGCAGTCAATTAGTAGCGGTACTGGATTAGCAAACTCTAGCATTAATTGGTTTTCATAACCAGAACCATCAAGCCCTTGTCTTAACCACTTGTGGTTGGCTTTCTGAATCCTTATTTACCAATTATTCCTATTTAGGGCAACCTCTAGTGTTACAGGAGATTCCTCAAGTGTTCATCAGGTCTGTATTTGGATCAATTTTGCAGTTCGACATGCTTCTTATGACTGACTGTAATAATACATCAAATCTGTACCTTTTAAACCAGGCTTGGGACTGGTGTCAGCAGTGTCAAATGTCAGCTACATGCTTTTTTGTGAACTCTGCTAGCATGGAGAAATGAAAACTCGCCTAATGTTTTATAAGTTCAAATGCAGTATTGGATTATAATACTTGCCATTCTTATAAAGTTTCAAATTTCAGAAGATTATTTGCCCTGAGTTCATGCAAGTGATGAGTAATACAGGTAAAAGATGTGGTGGTGGTTTGTCTAACACAGGATTATCTCATAATTGCTGCTTTAGTAAAAAAGCTGATATACCACCCTCCATCTTAGGCTTGCAAAACTCCCATTTATCACCCTGTAAAACCTGATTTTATTGTGTCTTGTGTACTTAGATACGTCAGGGACATTCTATTTTTGTTCTTTTAGTAATGGATTTAACAAGTGCATTTGCTCTGCATCTTTACGCAGCTCTCCTTACTGAAGCAATATGAGAAGGAACGGAAGGCTGCTAATGTCACTATGATGGCAATACTCGACGGTTTTCAGAAGGCTTATTCTGTCGATCTCGGGCCCATCAATCTCTTGAGGGCTGCTGCATTCCATGGTGCTCAATATATCGGACCGCTCAAAAAGAATATAATGTCATATGCTATGGGCGAGCAAAAGTGGCCACTTTTTTCTTGAAAGAAGGGGGAGAAAAGATTCAATCTTGTATCGATATTCTTACCAACTGGATGTTGAATTTTAAGTAAAATATTTTTCTTTGCTAATTGTTTCACATCAGAACTTCAAAGGAACTTGTAATTGTGTCGGACTAATGAAGTTGATATTGGGCACTATATAAAAGTACCTGTACCAGTAGAGCTGACGAGAATTTGCCCGATTTCTTTACAGGGATGATCCCCTTATGCACATGAAAGGGTCTGCAAAGAAATGATAAGCATGATTTGCCTGCCCGTCCGAAAGGGATGGTACGAGATAATACTATATTGTACCAGTTTAGTATTGTATACGACACAAAAGATGTAATGGTACTCAATGCGCTAAAAAAGTTTCATACTGTATCGATGCAATACTAGTATGGTAGTGAATCTTGACGGCGAGACTTATTAATTTGGATTAGATAATGGGAAAGACTTAGCAACGGGAATCTCGGATTCGGCGTCGATCGGATTTGAGAAGCTTCGAAACCAACTGCAAGCAATTAGGTGAATTAGGCAGTCAGAAAAGCATCCAAGTTCAGTTGCAGATGGTTTTGGTCGGGATGTTCGGGTTTGTCAGAAACTGGACCTAATTGGATTACATGGTCCCAGACGTACATAATTAGCCCACCGGTGCGACTACGTGGTCAATTAGTTGCAGTCAACTGTGATTAGGCTCACAGAGATCTATCCATCTGAGCCATCCATCAACCCCAAGCACCTACTCCAAATGGACAGTCGGTTGCAGCAGCAGCAGGCTTTAGGAGTAGCCACGTAAACGCAGCAAGAGAAACGTGTCGCCAAGAGCTCTCCTTCTCACCTGCTCACTTGCACCTCTAAATTGAGCACATTAGTTTCAGCATCACCTCACCTCAGTGCAGAGAGAGAGAGATGGCACAGAGCAAGGATGATATCAAGCATGGGACGGCCCAGGCAAAGCTATCAGAAGATGAGATGCTGAGGGTGAGGTACAAGCATGGCACCCCCCTGGAAGGTGGCAAGATCGCCGATTCCGAGCCTGTCGATCTCTTCGCCGATGCCCGGAGGATCGCGAGGGAGAAGGATGACGCTTCTGGCGGTGGAGGAGGAGAGAACAAGAGTAGCACAGCCAGGACTTCAGGCTCTTGAAGTAATAGTAGTGCATCAGTGGTGGTTTGTTCTTTGTTGCATGCGTGCTTGGTGTTCTGTCATCAGCCAGTGTCTCTTTTGAATAAGATGGTCTCTGGAGGATAGGAATATAAGGGTTTCCGTGTCGAATGCTTCTTGGCCACTTAATAAGATGATGGTTGTGAGTGATGCTCGGCTTTTTCTTTGCCATGGTGACTAATGATTTGTTAGTTGAACACTGAAGAAAGAATGGGAAGCAGTGTAAGGACTGTGTGAATCCTACGTGGTTTATAGACTATGATATTTGCAGGAATATCGTAGTAGTCCAAATATTTAGTTATTTCTCATGCCAGAAGTGAAAAAATTTGTTCAATGATTAAAGTGAAAAAATGATAAGAGTAAAACAATCAAAAAGACAAGAATTGGAGCAAAGATAAAAAAGGAAAAGCAAATAAGAGGCTATGAAATCTATTTTAGTATAAATATTGTTATAGTTCTATTGTTGGTTTGTGATAGATTGCAAGAGAATTCAGATGAGATTTTCTTACTTATTATATAAAAAGGTGATAAAGCTAGTTTTCTCCAGCAGGAGCTATTGCATTTAGAATTTTTTTCTTGGAGGTTGTAAGAGATTTCGTGTATGAGTAATTTCTCCCTGTATAAATAATTTCTTTTATCAAATAATTCCAGAAAACAATTATTTATATGTGGTCTCCACAAGAGTGACAAGTATCATGTATATATTACATCTTGATTTATCGATCATTTAATGTAGTTGGTTGACGTCTACTTTTACTTTTAGTATGGCTAAAAATAATTTCAAATTTGAGTCTAGCTAGAGTTAATAGTATCATTGGGTTGTTCTTAGTTCGTTCTTGAGCAATATGAATTCTAATCAATTTCTAAGGGTTTGCACTACTTTTTGTCATTAGAAGGAACCAATCTGCCTCCAAGCATTTCCACCAGTTTTTGTTACCATAGGGAGCTAAAGTTCATGTTTTTTGGGATGTTTTTAGTTTGACAAAAACGTTAGGAATGCCACTTCATAGGTTTTTGTATCTGTTCTTGATCTCTCTCTAGTGCATGATGCCAATGGATGGATTCAAGTCCCTGTTAGCTACTTTGGATAAAATTCTGCTTAACTTTTGGTAGAATGGATTCTCCAATATCCTATTGTACTAGATCCAATGGATGCCTGAATAGTTCTGATTTCCTCCCCCTAAAGAGCCAAATATTTATTCTCAGAGAATTTTTGCTATTTTGTGAGCAAGCTAGTCTTGGGTTAGTGTGGTTTTGCTACTGATTATTCATCTCCCTCTTCTTTTTTGATCAATTTAGTTTTCTAGTAAGCTTATTCATAATGCACCTAATTTTCTTCTCTCTCCTTTGACCTCAAGGGACCCACCTATACCACAAAATCATCATGCCACCATTAATTTGTTTAAAGATCCTTTTAAAGTAGGAAATTTTTAAGTCTCCCTTTAATAAAATTTAGATCTTTGTCTCAACCTTAATTTTTAGCACCTTGGCCTAGCCTGCTAAGAACTCTTTTCTCCTCTTTATCTTACCAATTTCACTAATATCAATTTATTAATTGACTTGTTATGCCTCTCTCTCTCTCTCTCTCTCTCTCTGTCTCCTAAAAACCAAACCTACATTGATGTAATAGAGCTTCTTTTATACTCGAGTGATGTTAGAAGTCCCCCGTTTTAATGTTGGAACATATTCATGCATCAAATTTAGCTTGTTGTTCGCGACAAAATAGCTCTAAATTGTTTAACTTCCTTTTTCTTCCTTGTGCGAAGCGGTCATTCACTTTTGGCAGTGGTAACAGCATAGAAGCTGACAGAAGCCTTCCTTGGTCTTCAGTGGCGAAGACTTTTAAGTTACCACAACATTTCTGTTCAGCATTGCCTATTTTGCTATTAGAATGAGATTCTAAAGACCAGAAACTAGCTGTAGTCAGACAAGCAGCATTATGACCAAGTATTCCAAGAGATATTGACCAAATAGGCATTAAGTGTTCATATGACCAAAATGAGTGTGGAAGAGCTTCAGTAGACCAATTCCAGAGTCAGAAGCCAGAGGTATGGAGAGGACTAAGAAGTCTTTAGTTGATTCAGACAGGTGAATTGATCTATCAATTCATTTCATGAGCATAGGATGGCATTTGCCACTGTATTCTGAAATAGAGGCTACTGTGCTTGATAACAAGTACTCAAGCATTGTTCCTCTAAGTTCAGGGTCTAGCTGCACCACTTTTGGCAGCCATGTTCCCAAGATGGAGAGAAGTTTTTGGAAAAGAATTTCATGTTAATTTAATAAAAAGGAAATTCCTGTTAAAAATAACAAAAATAGATTCTTTTTTCGAAGGAAGGAAACAAAATAGGTTTTTATTGAAAAAATTACTTCAAGGCTTGCATCTTGGAAGGATAAGCTTTTTAGTTTCGACGGTAGAATCACCTTGATTAAGTCAGTGTTGACAGCTCTTCCATCATACTCTATGTCAGTCTTCAAATTTCCTCGCAGGGTGGTGATTAAAATTGACCAGCTAAGAAGGACTCTTGTGGAAAGGCATTGATTATATATCCAGCTTAAACTGCCTTGTGCATTGGATTGTGTGTGCAGGGACAAGAAAGGAAGAGGGTTCGGCGTTAAGAACATTAGTAATCTTAACTCATCCCTATTGGCTAAATGGGCATGGAAGCTTATTTAAAAATGCTTACTATACAAAATAGATTCAACAAATGGCCATAGGCCATATGCTGCAAATCACATTTTCTTTTTACTGCATATGGATTCGATACAAAGACGGCAACCCTTGAAGGTACGCCTACATGTATAAAGAGACTAATGAAATTTTAATCATTATATTAAACATGCTTAACAAATTTCAGTTTTTCTTGTTGCAACTTAAGGCGAATTAGATAATTGAGATCATAGTACCAAGAATCCTTTCTTAGCAATTGTTAGATCAAAATAACGATTAGTATATTAAGGCTAAGTCATCAACAATTGGGTTTTGATTATAGTTACCGAAGCACTGGTTTTAAGATTTTATGATCCAGAGTTTAAATCTTGAGCCTTGCTCGAAAAGAAAATTTAATGATCTCATTCCGTCTATTTTTGGCGCAGACCTGGTCTCCCAATTATTGGGAGACCTACTCTCCTTATTATTGGGTAACCAAAATAACTACCGAGCTTTACTATTTGCGAAGCCTAACTGCATAGGACTGCATCCAACTGAAGCCCCTCTTCTTCAGTGACCAGAGGAGTTTACATGAAGATGACAGAAAGCTCAACCTGTAATCTTTGTACAGATATTTTTACTGTCCAAGCTCCAATATCACCACAAGTTAGAATGAAGAATAACACATTCTTAAATAGCATTGTTGTATAAGAAACCTCGTTCTTCAGGACCGATAACAGGATGTGGTTTAGGTCTTCTACCACCTCCACTGTCACTGTTATTGTACAAGAAAGTCATGCAAGATATGTTTATGTGCATCATATGACCGAGGACAGAAAAGTGGTCATGAACAAGGACAGCTGAGAAGTATAGGATTCCTCCAAGCATGAGAGGTTAGCTTATGTGAAATAGCTCTCCGAGGATTATGTAGTATTATAACATCCACCAACTAATGGACATGTGAAATTGATGCAAGGCAATTATAAAGTCGGCAACTATGAACCATGGAAATGGCCATTGTCGGGAATTCCAACCTTAAATTCTCTCAACTGTCTTCTCCTCAAAATAATTCACTCAACTTTGTCAAACTTTGAATCTGAAGGGGGCATACTTTAGTTTGGCGGCAACTCTTATAGAAGCCATAATCCCAATAGGATCGACCCTCTACGACTTTGTGAAATTATGATGCCAATATCCAAGGCCTATTATTGTTGTGGATCTTGCAATATTACTGATAGACTTCTCTTTGTTCCAATAAATGATCGATGAAGGGTTCGTTTGTGAGAACCCGTGCATGCGTGTGTTTAATCCCACATCGGTTATTCGCTGGATAAATCTTGAGTACTTATACAGGATCAAGGAACTCAAATAATATCTTCTAGTTAGTCATTTTGGGTAAGATCTTGGGTTGTTACAAATGGTATCAGAATGAACCCGGCTCATAACTTATGTAGACTAGGGGACACTGCAGCACAGATCCATTGGAGCTAATCACAGGCCGATCGCAGTGCTTGCGATTAGATTTGTATGAATTTGAACCCTTAGCCTAATGAGGACGCCAGGGCTTAAATGGAGGGAGTATGTGAAGATCCGTGCGGTCGTGTATTTGGTCTAACATCAGTTATTCGCTGGGTAGATCTTGGATACCTATATAGAATGAAGAAACCCAAATAATAGTTTTCAACTAGCTATTTTAGGTAAGGTCCTAGGTTGTTACAAATGATATTAGAGTGGACATGCCCATAACCTATGTGGATTAGGGAACACTGCAATACGGATCCATTAGGGCTGACCACGGGCCAATTGTGGTGTTTATGATTAGATTTGAATGGATTTGAACCCTTAGCCTCACAAGAACGTCAGAGCTTGAACGGAGGGAGTATGTGAGGACTCGTGCAGGCGTGCATTTAGTCTCACATCGGTTATTTGTTAGATAGATCTTGGATAATTATACAGAATCAAGGAACTCAAATAATATCTTCCGGTTAGCCATTTTAGGTAAGGTTCTGAGTTATTACATCATTGTTACCATAATATTGAATAGACAATCACTGGAAAAGCTATCACCTGTTCATTCGCTCGCTGCCATTAGTCCTCAGAAAGCTTGCCAACCTGCATTCTTTAATAGAATACTTCATGCAACATCTCAGGAGAAATATATATTTGATCCTTCTTGTGAGCCGACAAAGCAACAGTAGCCTAAGAAGTCTCTGGTAACATTTATCATTTCAATGTGACCTGTTATGCCATTGGATGCAGCGGAGTGGCTAATAGGATGACAACCACAAGCATATTGAAGCATCTAAGTTGACAGATCAAAAGATTGGAAGTCCATCCCTACATGAACATGGATTGAGTCAACAGGCGGACAGCATATGAACGGATGAATGCAACAATGGTGATTTGAAGATTGATGGATGATGTTGCTAAAATTGGGATTGCAGTGATTTGGGGTTGTCCTTGATTCGAATGAAGGTTTGGACCAATCAGAAGTTCTTTTGTACTAATGTTGTAAGAGTAACAAATCTAACTTTATCAATGATGTTTCCCTCTTCACTTATTAATTATTTTGAGCTGGTTCTCCCTCTCCATTTTTTTTAAAAAAAACCTTCATAAATGTTGCAAGGCTAAAACATTTAGCACTAAAATTATGCCACCGGTGTATACTCATTACAGAGGATTGCGTCACCTCCCATTCAATTCCGTCCTTTTCAGTTCAGATGCTTGATATCATTTCTCATTTACTGATCCCTTCTGGTGCACAACTATTCTGTTGGATGGTGTATCTGAAAGATATATGATATGATACAAGCTGAACTTTCTAATTACAATGTGATATATCTCTCCTTGCACTATAACTATATTTCGGCTTATTTATGATCATCTGCATTGTGAATCATTAATCAGATAGAAACGTTCGACGATTTTGCAAGTTCCTATCTCTATCAATCAATAGTAAGTAGGTATTGTGTCAACCACTGGAGAACAAATTAACATAGGTTCTTTCCATTTGCTTTGATACCGAAAGGTCTATTCAAGCTTTCTGGTGGGAAGAGGCCTACATGCAATTCATTTATCTAATTACTCAGGGTGATATCCTAAGCCTAGCTTTTCTCTTTCTTTCTTTCTTTTTGTTCTTTTGTTCATGAACTTCACATCTCCAATATTATTGTCATGTACATTTGCCAGGGACCTGAAGGAAACAAAATGATGATCTTCCAATAAGCACATATATGAAACAATTTAGTTGATCTTTGTTAGTGTCTGGGAACTCCAGTCATCCACTTCATTGGCCTCTGTATCCAAGTTTCATTGGAATTCAAAGGGCTCATGGGTTTGAGCTCGTTATTTTTCTTAATTTTCTTTCTTTATCGAGAAAAATTCATCATTACCTACCGTTTGAATAAATTTCTATAAGGCTCTGATAAGGCTCTGATAAAGTATTATCCCCAAAGACAGAATTTGTAACTCAAGATTTAATCACTTCTTTACTTCATTTAGTTTGTAGGGTGATATTTTCACAGTCTACAAATGGACATTCTGCAATCCAATCTTTGGAGTTATTTTTCAAAGTATTTGATATAAGTAATTTCTCTCTCTCTCTCTCTCTCTCCACACACAAAAAAGGGGAAACTTATATCATTTAAAAACAAGATCACTAAAGCATCCAAAATTATTAAAACAGAAGAAGAGTTCTCAAACAGTGGGACGAATCGATAAAAAGAGTTCAACTTGATTAGGATAAAACCAACTTAAATTTGTGGTGCACCTACCTTTTTCAGTTAAAAAATAAATAAAAGTAAGGCAACTTCTCAAAGGTTCACATGCTGTATGGGAGTTAAGAGGAAGAAGTTGACATCCGTCCAATATTATTTTATTGATGACTTGCTTAATTTGTTGGTCAAACTGGTAGTTACAAGAACATGGCTAACGCCACCGGCGTTTGGTCTCAACCTCCTCGAATAAATAAAAGGCCCGGCCTTCAATTGGCTCAATGCCTTCATTTGATGGTGATAGTCTCCAATCTGATTTAACAAACCCAACTATCTCAGGCAAGGTTTGCGGGGAGTGTGGAGGGATTGCCAAGGGTATAAAGGATATTCAAAAACTTGATAATCCAATCCAATTATTTTTCAGGAATTGGATAGATTTAAATTAAGTTTTTCATCTCTTTATCGGGTCAAAGTTGGATTTTATATATAAAGGCCAATATTTTGTTGGATTGAACTTGGATGTACCTATATTCGAACTTGGAAACTCGATAACCTAATATGTACATATGGACTTTACATAAAGAATGTAAATATAGGAATATAAATAGAATTGGCTCTTTGTATTAATTCCTTCTCTTTATATTTGAATTTGCAACTTTTTTCTAATGTATGTTCAAAGTCCCAACCAATACTTAGTTTTTAACATTTCGATTAAACTAAAATTAAGTCCGTTTCAAAAATGTTTGATCATTTACTTTCCACATTGTGCTCCTTTTCCATCGCAATATGCTCCTTTTTATTGTACGTAAAGAAATATTGTGATAAGAGGCTTTTCAATGTTGGAATTGTTAATCCTTGGCTATACGAGACCCTTTTAAATCTCTTTTCTACATATTTGCATATATATATATATATATATATATATATATATATATATATATATATATATATATATATATATATATATATATATATATATATATATATATTACCTTCATTATGCTAGAGATTTTTTTTTTGGTACATATTATTTTAGATATTTTCCAACAGAACCCATATTAGCTATCCACAGCAACGATGAAATATTTATTATATTTCTTCATATATCTTTCTTCATAGCCTTTTGTAGCTTCTTACTTGTAATCTACTTGTGCACTTCAAGATTGTTGTCATTAGATTCATGCTTCTTACAATCACCATAGCTAGGATTAAGATATAAATTCAAGCTCAAATTTGACAACAATAGCATTTAGATAGCTCATTTTTTAAAAGCTTTAAAAAATCAGATAGGCAGAAGTATGGATAAAATTACAGAAAAATTCTATTATGTTTAGTGAAAGATAACTTAGAATTCTATTGAAGAATTTCTAAATTAAAAGAAACAATTAATAAGAAAAAATGTAAGAATAAAAATCCTTATATGCAATTAATCTATAAAATGAAAGATTATTTGAAAACCTAAAAAATGATGAAAGATATTTCATCTCAAAACTTCTTGGGAGAAGACCTAAGATCTTATGATTGTGCATAGAGGATGGGATGCTGGTTCAAGAATTTCCTTTCACAAAAATTTTCTTGTCATGCATTAGCTGAAAAGAGACCATTCTAGTAGTCCAGCTCCAAAAACTTTAATTTGTGTGAAATTTCAAAAGTGAGAGAGAAGAATTTTAGACCACAAGCCGAGATTCACGTTGGGTGAAATAAAAAAGCCAGTGGCAGCTGACCTTGGCGATGTCATCCGGTACCAACCACCAACTACCAGCTCTCATGTCCCCATTCCATATACTTCCAATGCAACAACGGCAGAAATATCAGACCAACTTGGCAGAGAAATGGGACTAGGGGTAGAGTTGGAGACCCCCCACCACCGCATGAATAAGTGGTAGTGATAGGCCAAAAGAGGCTGCCTTCATTTATTTTTCAAGTCTACAAAACTAACATCTTCACCTACTTTTAATCACATTAAAGCCGAAGTATGCACATCTGGTGGTTGGAAGAGTTTAATTAGCACTCGCATGTGATAACATCAATCCACTAAACCATGTTTCTTTTATTTATGAAGATAGTGTAACATTTCATGCAACAAATTAAGCTGTTTTTGAGGAAGTTGCATGTCATACAACAGACCAAGTTGTTAGAAGTTTCTTCCAAAAATTTTTGATGATATAACCCAATGTTTTTTTTCCTCTTTTTTTCTCTTTTCCTTTTTTTGTGTGTGTATTTGTGTGTGTTAGAGCTTCTAGCTATCAAGTTGCAGAGGACTCAATATAGGCCTTTTGCTGGGTCGGACCTACCGGGGGACTCTAATGGTAATGACAGCGGCCAGCACACCAGCATTCTCACATCCAGTGAGCCGACCAGGAAAAGTTGAACACGACCTTTACCATGTTCGAGATTAGAGCTCAGGTTTCCTGATAACTTTTGCGAGGTGCTAATGGGTGCCTCAGTCCTTCGTTTGGCTGGAGCTTTTAAGTGGCTTGAGTGACCATATGACTCCACAAAATTTCTGAAAACATGCTGAGAAGCTAAATTAACGTGCAAATTAATTAACAACCAATATCTAGGCAGAATGTGGTTATACTTCATTAGAGTATTTGTCATATTCTGTGCTTCTGTAGCATTGCTCTAAATGAAAGGAGGAAAACAAAAGGAAGAACATTTGCTCACCACAACAATGTTTTTGTTTCATTTCTCCATTTAAACTTAGAAAAGCTGACGCATTTATCTTACCTGAGAGAGTGATTAGTGAAAATTAAAATAGACAATACTGTAAATTTTAGGAATTATGCACTTGACATTTGATAGAAAATGACTGATCAACTAATTAATAACACTTTTTCACACAACATGAAAAGTGCACTGCCGATCCGATCCATGCATTTCTGGTTGCTTCTCTGAAGACTTGTCAAAAAGGTAGCAGTGAATGTCACTAATTACGTGGCGTCCTGTCAACCAGGTCATCGCCAAGAACCCAAAAAAAACGACGTGCTGTAGTGGCAAATTGATCTACGATAACATGCTTCACGCATCTATATTAGTAGCAGAAATTTGAGTAACCATGTTCACATGCGTTCACTCTTTCAAAGAAGAATACATTTGCGTAAGAATATGTCCTTGACCTTCGAATATCAAACATCAAATTGTATACTCATTTCCTATGCACACAGGACAAAAGAAAGAGAAAACGATTATAAAGGTGTTTTATATCATATGTTCACATACCAATTTGCTCAATTAATTGGAACATGGCTTTCCTCAATTTATATATGTAGCTAGACTCCTTCAACTCCTTTAGGAAAACTTTGTAAATTTCATTTTGATTGCATGAGATCAGCAGTAAGGTACATATCTGTCTATTTGCTGAGTGGCCTTATAGGTTTCATGGAAGCCCTTCTCTCCTACCTGAATTTACCTTGAGTAGTAGATATTTGAAACACATTTAATTTCTAAGAGATGGATATATTTGAAACAACATAATACATATATCTATCCTCATTCTTATAGACCAACTTGAAATCCACTACAGTTTTTTATCCCAGGGGAACTAAGTTCAATTCATGTTGCTAATTCTTGCTAGAATGATCCCAAGTGGTCCTAAAATCTCCATGAAGCTATTAACATATCACCAACCTGCCAACATCCATACTCCACAGCACGACAAACTCTGACCGTCTCCCAACCCCCTCCTCCTTTTATCTCCTACGCTCTTTTTTTCTTTATTTGAGATTCGGTTACCTACCCAAAACACCTCACATGCTCTCCCCCACACTACCCTACGTGACAAAAGAAAAGACTCTGATCAGATGCTCAAAACAGTACCATACCATCCTCTTCCCTTCGCACCAACCTTATCACTTTTGCCTCCTTTTGGATCACATCCACAATTGAATTACTTTTTTTTAAAAAAAAAGAAAAGGAGAACTAGAATATGGAATCCGAGAACATTGTCACTCTTCTCTATTGGTAAAAGTTTGAATACAAACTATTTTATGTGTTGCCCCTCTTCCAAAGGTCTGTAGTATCTAAGAACATGTTGGCCAGAATTTGTTTGGCAGCTACAAGATTCACTTCTTTGGAACCCCAAATGGTAACACAAGCAAATGGTTTGTGCGTAAGGTGGCGCTGAAGTTGGTGTTGCTGCCTCCGCTGCTGTGGGTGGCATCAAGACCTCGGATGAAGTCGATGGCTTCGAACAAGGGTTATAAGGAAGGCTGATGGAGAGATCAAGGTTGAGGTCTAGGCATCGGTACTCTTCGTCTCTGTCGATGATGATGCCTCCGCTGTGCCCATCCTCGGTGGTTGAGTCGGTCAGCTTTGAGGCTGCCTCGGCCGTCATGGTGACCAATTGTGGCTGGCTGGAGGTGTTGCATTGGTTACCCCCGCTTAGAGGACGGTGGGTCTGTGGGTCGAGACCGCGGCTGATGAGCTTGCGCTTGATGTGGGTATTCCAGTAGTTCTTGATCTCGTTATCTGTCCGACCAGGCAACCGACCGGCTATTATAGACCATCTGCAATGTTAAAATGATGGCTAATCACCAACTACAACAATATCAACCCCAACGAAGCAGCAAAGGAAAGTTTATGATCATGTAAAAATTAGAATATGGATTATAAAGAGGAAGAGGTGCGCGTAAAAAGAGGAGGAGGAGGAGGTGTGTACTTGTTTCCAAGCATGCCATGGAGTTTGATGATGACCTCGTCCTCCTCCTCGGTAAAGTTGCCTCGCTTGAGGTCCGGCCGGAGATAGTTTATCCATCGAAGGCGGCAGCTCTTGCCGCATCGAAGCAAGCCTATATATAGGCAAAAGCATCAAAAAAGAAATTATAAAACATTAGTAGCATAGAGTTATTATTGAAATGTAGTCTCCTCATATGGACTTCTTTCAATGGCTCTCGATGGTGGGATTGAAGAGTATTTACGTATTACATACCTGCGGCTTTCGGGAGGGTTCGCCAGCAGCCTTCGCCATGGGCCTTGATGTAGGCGATGAGGCGCTGGTCCTCTTCCTTAGTCCATGCACCCTTGTTGGTGTGAGCCTTCTCGCAGCAAGGAGACCTGCCCATAGCGAAGGGAGAGATGAAGGGGGTGGTGTTTAGTTTAGTTTAGCTCTGTTGGTGAAGTTGGGATTGGAAGAGGAGTGGAAGGTGGGGAGAGGGGTGGGGGATAAGGAGTAGTATTTATGAGAGGAAGGGAGGTTGTAAGGAGCAGCACCCCCTCCAATTGACTCGATCCGTTTGGGCCATTTGACCGGGTTTGTGCGAGAATTTCGAGTGGTTTACATGGCCGCACAGAACCAGAGTTTGGTAGGTAGCTCTACTTTTACGTGAGGTGTTTCCCCACACACTGTTTCAATCTCTCACATCTCCACCGACAGTTTTGCACCTCACTGTCTCCCCACCTTTAGGATTCTAGAAGTCCTAGCTTTTGTTTGTGTGCAAGTGAGAGATGTCCTAGATACTAACCAAGCTTGAGGGGGGGGGGGGGAGGACCTAATCTGGTTGGTGACCAATCTTTCCACACTCCCGTCTTTTTCCTTTGTCATGGAATAATTTGGTCTTAGTTTAACTATAGATATATTCTTTTAACAAAAAAAAATCTATTCAAACCAGAAAGAATGAAAGAAAAAACTCTGTATCTATGTGTATATATATATAATATATGCTTAGTTACTGTATATGATTCTTCCTGACCATGGGAACAGCCCAAGGATTGGTGAGGGAAGGAATATAGATTCCTTTGAAATCCAAAACACATGCCTGGTAGGACAAAAGTTCAGCCTCCTGTACTTTCGTCACATGCATGCTTTGTTGATAATTGTGGAATTCATAAGCCCATGATGTTGGATCCACTCAGCACCACGTCATAAAGCTGAAAAATATTCTCTGCATTGAATGTTATGTTGTTACTGTTATCTGTGCTTTGGTTGGACTACGCTTGCATGACCCATTGGGTCTTTATTCTACCATGCTATGCATGACCCATTGGACATGCACATATCTGGACGAATATTGTCAAGAATTGATACGAGCAGGTCAGTTGTTTAAAGACCACCTGAAAAGATTTAAATTTTGGTTACTGATGGCTGATGTAATATGTGTCGATTATGACAGTTAGCATGCTGAAGTTTTGTTTTGACAGAAGTTATAGCTAATTCTTTTTCGTAAAGAAAAGGAGACAAGAAAGAGAAAAAAAAATCATTGCACTCTAACACTCTAATCACTTCGAAACAAGCTTTATTTACTCAAGCTTTCCTTCCCAGGGACTAACACCCGCCAAGACTTCAGCACACTCATAGGTTTCCTCGGTGCCTCCATGATTCTCCCCTTCGGACTCCTGAAGACCCTCCTATTGTATCCCAGCCCTTTCAGGAAAAAAAAAAATCGTGCATGTTGTTTAGTTAGTTTATTTCCTTCTTAGGATTTCAAAAAAAGAAACAGAAATTAAACAAAAAGAATACCAAATGGGCCCTGAGATTTTTGTTCATTTCATTTTTCATTCCATTGTTGGATTGGATGATCCGAGGTGGAAAGCATATCACACAAACCATGCTTTCCAATTGATTTGCATGCCCAACATTTGTATTTACAAACTATTAATTGGTATATAATTATACTTATGTATTACAGCTCAGAATCATGCACAATTTTGCCTATTATAGTATATACGATATTGGATATCATAACGGTCATATATTGCATACACAATCTTGGTATATCAACTCAGATCAATCTCCAAAAATCATGGGATCTTATTGTCATATTCAAATTTAGTATTTGTCTCAAATTATAGAATTTTGTTATTGTATTATACTATATCTGGTTCCTAATATGTTTTCCATAGTCATGAGATTTTATTGTTGTATTTTACTATATCTGAGGGTCAACTTGTATATAAAGCACGTCAGTGCTATTAACAGCACAAGCAATTCAAATCATATTTCCAATACAAATTTTTCATGGTATTAGAATAGGTTTTTTTTTATCAGTCAACCTCTCTTTCTTGTTCTCCTATCATCTTTCGGTATTTGTTTTTTGTGGCCCTCTATTCTCCATTTGATAATCATGGTCTATTCTACTATTATTTTCAATCCTAGTGCTGATATAACGTCACCATTCTTTCTCCACCACTTAGATAACTCAGACATGGTCCTGGTCTTTCAAGTTCTCACCGGTGACAATTATCCTCTATGAAGGCGTGCTATGATAATTGCTCTCTTAGCCAAAAATAAAATTAATTTTTATTAATGACTCGCTTAAGAAGCTGAACAAAAAGTTCAGCAATACTTGATGCATGGCAATATTGCAATACCATGGTGCTTTTCTGGATTTGGAACGCAGTCTGAAAAGATCTTGTGAGTAGCATAGACTATTTTAAAACTACAAAGAGGCATAGAATGATCTGAAAGAGCACTTTTCTCAAAGTAAGGCTGCCCAAATTTATCGTATCAAGTGAAATATCTCAATGCATATTCAAGATCAATTTTATGTTGGCTCTTATTTTACCACTCAAAGCATATTGGGATGAAATCAATGATCTATGTCCACTTCCTACTTGCATCTACGGTGCAATGAAAGAGTTGAATTGAATCTCTTAAAATGAAAAGGCTTTCAATTTCTTATGGGGCTCAATGACTTCTTTTCAACCGTTCAAAGCCAAATACTCACAATGGAGCCACTACCTACACAAGTAAATTTTTTTTTTCTGATTTTGCAAAATGAGAAACA
The DNA here is from genome assembly GCF_051530095.1 of Phoenix dactylifera. Classification (NCBI taxonomy): domain Eukaryota; kingdom Viridiplantae; phylum Streptophyta; class Magnoliopsida; order Arecales; family Arecaceae; genus Phoenix; species Phoenix dactylifera. The sequence goes on from NC_143191.1 coordinate 4,372,011, forward strand.
GAAGGCATTGCAAGTCAAACTAATGCAATCTCTTGAAGGCATTGCCACGGCTACTTCAAGTTTTGACAAGCATGATTCTAGTCACTCCAGTAACCAATGAGGAGGTCGTGGTGGTCATGGCAATCAAGGACGACCATACTATGATTACTGCAATAATCTTGGTCACACACATGATACTTGTTATAAATTATATGGTTACCCGAACCACCATGGAGGAACCAAAGCCACTACCCTGCTGTAAATCATGTTGCCAATAGTAAAAATTCTCTTGGCCCATCTATTATGCTCCAGCTTATGCCAGAGTAGTATATCCAATTGCTATCCAAATTAAACATCAACAAAACCACCACTTTCATCAACATAACAGGTATTCCTTCCAACTCACAACCTATGTCATAAATAATTGACACAGACGCTTCTGACCACATGGTCTCCTGCTCTAATCCTTTTTTATTACTTAAACCTTTACCAACTCGTTAATCCATTAAACTACCTACTGAAGATACAGTTTAAATAATCCAAATTAAAATGTCCCCTTCTCGTGAGTTAAAAAATAAAAATATTTTTTACGTACCCACTTTTAGTTTAAATTTACTATTTATTAGCAAGTTTACTAAAACACCTTATTGTGTTGCCATCTTATTTTCTGACTTCTGTATTTTTTAGGACCTATCAATAAGGAAGTTGATTGGTTTGGATAAAGAAAAGGATGGTCTTTACTACTACAAGGTCTAGTTTCTCCTACTTCTACAACTTATTGTACCTAGTTGAATCTTTGGCATAATCGTTTGGGTCATCCGCCGACTCTAATATTAAAAGGTTTAGCCTGAGATATTTCTATCCCTCTTTCTACTTTTTAAAATAAAATAGATTATTGTACTCTTTGTCCTCTAGCCAAACAAACTAGAATTTCTTTTCTTACAAATACTTCTAATGCTTCTTCCATTTTTGAACTTATTCATATTGATATTTGAAGAGCTTATTCTATTCCATCTCATACTGTGACACATTATTTTGTAATAATTATTAATGATTTTTTGCGCTGCACATGAATTTTTCTCATGACATTCAAATATGAAATATTTTATTTGCTTAAGAAATTTATTGCTTTTGTAAACAACCAATTTTCCCGTAAAATTAAAATAGTTAGAAGTGATAATAGGATGGAATTCATGGATCATCAATTGCAAACTTATCTTAATTCTTTAAGAATTATTCATCAAACATTTTGTGTTGGCACGCCACAGCAAAATAGTATAGTTGAGTGCAAATATAGACAACTCCTTAAAGTAGCTTGAGCATTACGTTTTCAAGCCAACCTACCAATCCAATTTTGGGGTGAGTATATTTTAACTGCAGCTTATCTTATTAACCAACTTTTTCCTCCTATTTTAGGTGGTAAATCTCCTCATAAAATACTTTTTGATAAAAAAACTCTCTTACCACTATTTACGTATCTTCAAATGTCTTTGTTTTGCTCATATTCAAGTCAAAAATAAATTTGGACCTCGTGCATATAAGTGCATTTTTGCAGAATATCCTTGTAACAACTCAGGACCTCACCCAAAATGGCTAGCCGGAAGGTATTATTTGTATTCCTTGATCCTGTATAAGTACCCAAGATCTACTCAGCGAATAACCGATGTGGGACTAAACACATGTCCGCACGGGTCCTCACATACTCCCTCCGTTCAAGCCCTGACGTCCTCGTCAAGCTAAGGGTTCAAATCTATTCAAATCTAATCACAAACATCACGATTGGCCTGTGGTTAACCCCAATGGATCCGTACTGTACGTAGTGTCCCCTAGTCCACATAGGTTATGGACCGGGTCCGCTCTGATACCATTTGTAATAACCCAGGACCTCACCTAAAATGGCTAGCCGGAAGTTATTATTTGGGTTCCTTGATCCTGTATAAGTACCTAAGATCTACCCAGCGAATAACCGATGTGGGACTAAACACACGCCCGCACGGGTCCTCACAATCCCTATGGCCAAAAAGGCTACCGCTTGTATGACCTACTTGAGAAAAAATATTCACTAGTAGGGATGTTATTTTCTATGAACCAATTTTTTCATTTGCCAACACATCTAATATTTTCTTTTCTTCCTAATCACCAATTCTTCCTCACATTACTGGTAATGGTGGCTAACCAATCCTATCTACTCATTCCATTGATCTTCCATCTTCACCTACTCGGACTTCTTCCACTTCTAATCAAGATTCCATCGAACCAGTTGATCCTTCTAAAATATCCATCGATCCACTTCTAAAATGCTCCACAAGGATCTGATGTCCTCTCCAATGGCTTCAAGATTTTCAGTGCCCAAGTTTCATTCTTTTCTTATCCATACCAAAACAACCTCATGACAAATACTAAGTATCCACTCTAGCTCTCACCGTACTTTTCTAGCTTCTATTTTCTATTCTTAGGAATCCAAGTCTTTTTCCTTAGCAATGAAACATGCGTACTGGCGTGATGCTATGGCCGATAAAATTAAGGCCTTATAGTTTAAAGACACTTGAATCGAGATGCCACTTCCAGGCTAACATGCTATTGGATGCAAATGGGTATATAAGATCAAATACAAGTCCGATGTAGCATTAAATGGTATAAAGCAAGATTTGTTGCTAAAGGCTACACTCAAGCTGAAGATCAAAATTACCATAAAATATTTGCTCCTTCTTTTCTTTCCATTTCATCTTCTTTCCTTTCTTTCTTTCCTTTTTTTGCCTCTTCTCTTTTTTGCTTTCTTTTTATTTCTCTTTCCTTCACTTTTTTCCTTCCCTTTGTTCTTCTTTCCTTCATTTCTTTCTTTTCTCTTTCTATTATTAATTCTTTTCTTTTTTTCTTTTTTTCTCCTTTTTTTTCTTACCTTCCTCTTCTTTCTTTACTTTCTTTTGTTTTTTTATTTTTCTGCTCCCTTTTATTTTTCCTTTTCTTCTGCTTTCTTTATTTTCTTTTTTTGCTTTCCTTTTCTTCTATTTTCCTTTCTTTTTTTCTTTCCTTTTCTTCTACTTTCCTTTCTCTCTTTCATGTTTTGTCTATTTCATTTTTTCAGTTTTTATTCCTCTTTCCTTCATTTTTGTTTCTTTCCTTTTATTCTTTTGTCCTTCATTTATTTCTTTCCTTTATAATTCTTTCCTTTCTTTCTTTCCTGTTTTGTCTATTTCATTTTTTCAGTTTTTATTCCTCTTTCCTTCATTTTTGTTTCTTTCCTTTTATTCTTGTGTCCTTCATTTATTACTTTCCTTTTATGCTTCTTTTCGACATTTCTTTTTTCCTTTTATGCTTATTTCCATTATTTCTTTCTTCCCTTTTTAGTCTTCTTTCCTTCATTTATTTCATTCCTTTCTTTTCTTTCTTTCGTTTTTTTATTTTTCTTTTCACTTTTCTCTTTCCTTTTCTTCTTCTTTCTTTATTTTCTTTTTTTTCTTTCCTTTTCTTCTTCTTTTCTTTCTTCTTTTCTTTCCTTTTTTTTCTTCTTTCCTTCCATTTTGCTTTTCTTTTCTTCTTCTTTCCATTTCTCTCTTTCCTTTTTGGCTTTTTTCATTTTTTCTTTCTTTTTATTCCTCTTGCCTTCATTTGTTTCTTTCCTTTTATTCTTATGTCCTTTATTTCTTTCTTTCATTTATAATTCTTTTCTTTATTTATTACTTTCCTTTTATGTCAACATTTCTTTTTTTCCCTTTGATGCTTATTTCCATTATTTCTTTCTTTCCTTTTTAGTCTTCTTTCCTTCATTTATTTCATTCCTTATTTTTCTTTCTTTTCCTTTCTTTATTCCCTTTTTTTCTTCCTTTCTTTCTTTCTTTTTTTTATCCTTCCTTCAATTATTTCTTTGTTTTCTTTTATTCTTCTTTCTTTAATTTTTTTTCTCATTTCCTTCCTTTCTTCCTTTTCTTTTCCTTCTCTTTCCTTTTTTTTTCCTTTCCTTTTATTATTCTTTCCATCTTTTCTTTCTTTTTTCTTCTTCCTTTTTCTTAATTTATTTCTTTTTCTTCTTTTTTTTTCCATTTCTTTCTTTCCTTCTCTTTTTTTCATTGTTGTCTTTCTTTTTGTTCTTCTTTTCTTCATTTCTTTTTTTTCTTTTCTTCTCTTTCCATTTTCCTTCATTTTTTTCTTTCCTTTTATTCTTCTTTCCTTCATTTTTTTTTCTTTTCTTTTTATATTTTTAATTCTTTTCTTTTTTTCTCCTCTTTTTTTTTTCTTTCCTTCCTCTTCTTTCTTTTCTTTCTTTCTTTCTTTTCTCTTTCCTTTTCTTCTTCTTTCTTTATTTTCTTTTTTCTTTCCTTTTTTTCTTCTTTCCTTGTCTTCTTTCCTTACATTTCTTCTTCTTTCCTTTTTTGCCTCTTTCAATTTTTCTTTCTTTTTATTCCTCTTTCCTTCATTTTTTTCTTTTATTCTTCTTTCCTTCATTTCTTTCTTTTCTTTATAATTCTTTCCTTTATTTGTTACTTTCCTTTTATGCTTCTTTTCGACAATTCATTTTTTCCATTTATGCTTATTTCTATTATTTCTTTCTTTTCTTGTTAGTCTTTTTCCTTCATTTCTTTCTTTTCTCTTTCTATTTTTAATTCTTTTTTTTTCTCCTTTTTTTTTCTTTCCTTCCTCTTCTTTCTTTTTTTATTTTTCTTCTCCCTCTCTCTCTTTTCTCTTTCCTTTTCTTCTTCTTTCTTTATTTTCTTTTTTCTTTTCTTTTTTTCTTCTTTCCTTTCTTTTTTTCTTTCCTTGTCTTCTTTCCTTCCATTTCTTCTTCTTCTTTCCTGTTTTGCCTCATTAATTTTTTCTTTCTTTTTATTCCTCTTTCCTTCATTTTTTTTCTTTTATTCTTCTTTCCTTCATTTCTTTCTTTTATTTATAATTCTTTCCTTTATTTATTACTTTCCTTTTGTTTTTCTTTTCGACAATTCATTTTTTCCATTTATGCTTATTTCTATTATTTCTTTCTTTTCTTATTAGTCTTCCTTCCTTCATTTATTTCTTTCCTTTTTTTTCATTCTTTTCCTTTTCTCTATTCCCTTTTTACCTTCTTTCCTTTGTTTCCTTCTTTTTTTATTTTTCCTTCATTTATTTCTTTGTTTTCTTTTATTTTTCTTTTTTTAATTTTTTTTCTCATTTCCTTCCTTTCTTCCTTTTCTTTTCCTTTTCTTTCATTTTTTTTCTTTTCTTTTATTATTCTTTACATCTTTTCTTTCTTTCCTTTTTTCTTCTTTCTTTTTCTTAATTTATTTCTTTTTCTTCTTTTTTTTTTCATTTCTTCTTTCCTTCTCTCTTTTCTTTCATTTCTTTCTTTCCTTTTGTTCTTCTTTTCTTCATTTCTTTTTTTATTTTTTTCTTCTTTATTTTTCTTTTTTTATTTCCTTGTGTTGTTTTTTTCTTCCTTTCTTTTTTTATTCTTTCCTTTATTTTTGTTCTTTTCTTTTCTTTTCTTCTTCTTCCCTTTTATTTCTTTATTTCATTTTCTTCTTCTTACCTACATTATTTTCTTTCCTTATCTTCTCGTTCCTTTTATTTTCTTTATTCTTTGTTCTTATTCTTTTCTTACTTTATTTCTTTCCTTTTCCTCTTGTTTCTTTGCTTTCTTTTTTTCTTCTTTTTCTCATCTTTTGTTCCTTTCGTTCTTTTAATTCTTCTTTCTTTCATTTCTTTCCTTTTTTTCCTTCTTCCCTTTTTTTTCTTTGTTTCCTTTTTTCTACTTTATTTTCTTTCTTTCTCTTCTTTTAATTTTCTTTCTTTCCTTCTATTCTTCTTTCTTTAATATTTTTTTTCTTTCCTTATTTCTTCTTCCCTTTCCTTTATATGTCCATTTTCTCTTTCCTTCCTTCCTTTCTTCATGTCTTTTTATTCTTTTTATTTATTTTTTTACCTTTTTTTTTTCTCTTTTTCCTTTTCCTTTCTTTATTCCCTTTTCTTCTTCTTTCCTTCCTTTTTTTCTTTTCTTTTTTGTTCGTTCCTTTATTTCTTTGTTTCCTTTTCTTCTTCTTCCTTTTCATTTATTTATTGCTTATTCTTCTCTTTCCTTCATTTTTTATTTCCTTTTCTTTTTTGCTTTATTTCCTTTTTCTTCTTCTTTCTTTCCTTTCTTTTTTTTTGCTTTTTGCTTTTTTTCCTTTATTTCTTCCTTTCCTTTGATTGTTCTCTTTTCTTCTTCTTTCATTCATTTCTTTATTTCCTTGTTTTCCTTCTTTTCTTTTTTTTTTTCTTCGTTGTCCTTTTCTTTTCTTCCTTTCTTTTCTTTTTCTTCTTCTTTCCTCACATAGATTGGTATTTTATATAGAGTAAAATATCGTAATATTATTTAAAAGATTTTATTACCAAATAGTAATTATACACAGTATCACTATATGTTACACTCTTTCAAATATTTTTATAATAGTATAAACAACTTACAATATGACATCTTTATCTAACTCTTAATTTCAAATTTACAATTCACCATCCTCCATTTACTTTCTTATGTTCAATAGTATTTATCTATACTTGCCCCCCTACAATTCTTATAAGATCTTAATAATATTTAGACATAAAAGAATATTTGTAATTTATTTTTTTATTTGAAGAAAGCATATTATTGACTATGCACCACTTCATTCTCAAGAGAGAAGTCCATTTTTGAACAGCCTTGGGAGAGGATAGACCTAAAAATAACCCTAATAATATTTGTATATAACTTATTTCATAAAACAAGACTCAAAATTCAGGTTTAATAAAAAAATATTATGTAGGAATGTCATCCTTGAAAAATGCTTCATTTATACACATAGACCTACATCAATTTTTTTAATACAGAAAATAGAGTAAGGATAAATTTAGAGAGAGTTGTTTAATTATATCGATAATGGATCTAAAATGGTAGTTTAGTTTTGCCTCTAAAAAGAACTCACTGATGGACTTACTTTAAATTGATCATTTGATTTATTAAAAATAATAAACAATTATAGAGATTTTGCTATATATGTCAAGGAGTTCACAAAAATTGAAATCTTCATAATGAAACCAAAGTTTCGGTCATACAAAGTTTGCTTAATACTTTAAATTATTAAAGATTGCAACTATCAATATAATAATTCTTGGAATAACAAATAATATATTTTAAACTACTTAATATAATTCTTGGTGAACAAATGTTCTTGATTAGAAAAATGTTTGCATACTATAGGTCGAGCAAGACTTCACAAATTATATTTTTATGCAAAAATATTTTGAACATCTATAAACTTCAAATGGATATTCTGAAGCTTTATTGGTTATGTAAACGTACATAAAATATTTTTAGACATCCATAAATCTCAAAACAATCCTCAAAAATAAAAAATTAAAAAAGTCAAAGAATGTTATATTGAAACCAAATTGCTATGTACTTATGTAATGAGTATCAGTATGGTACAATTTGGTACCATTCCTTATAGTACAATATCCAATATTAAAGCTTTAGACCTTGGGTCTAATATTATAATATTATATAGATGTGAATTGATAATTTATCTAGTATATAACCTATAGTTTTTCCTTTAACACTCATTTCTTATAAAAATTATTAATTATAACCAAGGCTAAGTTTTTAATGAATAGTTTTGAGAGTACAAAAAAAAATTGAGCTTTTAAAATAAAAATATAGCTTTTCTCTTAAAATAAAATAATAATATATCTAATTGAGATATATAACTAATACTAGCCTAGTTAGAACCTAAATCAAAACCTAAATTGTACCAGATCTATTTGATTGGTGTCTTAAAAGAGAATATGTTGTTGACCTGCCACTTTTCAGGGGCAATGTGAATGGAAGTTGTGGAGTTATATTCTAGGTTGACAATTTATCCTGTCATGAGAGGTCTACAAAACTTTCACCTGGTCGAGGTTTCATTAACAGTGAGCCATCCTAACATTCTTGTTAAATTACAAATAACTTTATTTATTTGTCTTCCACTAAACTATAGTCTCCACAAAGAACTGTCTTCTCGTCATTAAACTGAGTTAGGTATATCTATTAATGGAGAATATAGGTCCAACTTCTAAAGCTAGACCCCCACTTGCAAAAGATTGGACCCTGCTATTCCTTAGGAAAAATACAAGTGGGTTACCTGCAGAAAGATGGCAGGTATTTGTCCGTAGATATACAAGGCGTGAGGGCAACTTTTGTCAAACAAAGAGGATATCCCACTTTTATGTTGGAGATATCAAAGGAGAAGACAAAGAGTATTCATAATACAGAATATTTCAGAGTTGCTACAGCAGAGCTCTCTAACGAAAATTGGGAGGGGTTCTTTCAAAAACAGAGTCTGTTGTTTATACAGCAGTAGTGACTGATGGACTACTCATATCTTTCATAGAGAACTGAACAGCCTTTCATAAAGAACTGAACAAACTCAACACTTAAATGACACTGTCTAAGAAACAACCGGAGATGAGACACATACAGAGATATTTTTTGATACATCAGAATATTCATTACAACAAAGGAGTGCATTACATTTCAACACTCCCCCTTAATGCACTTTCTTTACAACTCCAATCAGCTCTCTAAGATAAAAGAACTTCTCTTGGGTGAGGGGCTTGGTAAATATGTCTGCTAGTTGATCTCCAGTTCTACAATATGTTCCAGTTGAATTTCTTGTTTTTCTATTACTTCTCTGATAAAGTGATACTTTATGGCAATATGCTTGGTACGATCATGACTGACTGGATTGTTTGCAATGGCAATAGCTGATTTATAATCACAGTTCAAGGTTGTTCCTTCTTCTTATTTTTCTCTAATATCTTCAAGGATCTTTCGCTGCTATATTGCTTGTGTTGTTGCTTTTGCTACAGCAACATGCTCTGCTTCAGTTGAAGATTGAGCCACAATTTTTTGTTTCTTAGAGACCCATGAGCATGCACTTGTACCAAGAATAAAAACAAAACCAGAGGTAATCTTCACATCATCAAGACCCAGCCCAATCATTATCTATATACCCAAATAGCTTTGAGGTGTTTGTAGTCTTGTACGATATTCCATACTTAAGTGTGCCCTGCAAGTATCTCAAGACTCCTTTTGCTGCTTCAAAGTGATGAATTGGACTTTGCATATATCTTGAAAGCAAACTTCTAGCAAACATAATGTCAGGTCTAGTGGTGGTAAGATACAAGAGACTCCCAATCAAACTCCTATATGCAGAAGCATCAACCTTCTTGGTACCATCTTCTTTTCTGAACTTCTCATTTGCAACTAAAGGAGTGTGTACATACTTGCAACCAGCCATGTTGAACTTCTTTAAAATACTTTCTACATATTTCTTTTGGAAAATGAAAATTCCATCTTTCCTTTGGCATACTTCAATTCCCAAAAAATAATGTAGTAACCCCAAATCAAACATCTCAGAGGTTTGCATCATATCTTTCTTGAAGTCTTGAATAGCCTTCTCATCATTGCCCATAATAATTAAGTCGTCAACATAGACTAAAACAATGAGAATATAATTTTCTTCTTTCATAACATATAATGTGGGCTCACTCTTGCTCCTCTTAAACCCTTTCAAGATAAAATATTTATCAATTTCACTGTACCAGGCATGGAGAGCTTGTTTCAGCCCATATAGGGTCTTTTCCAATTTTTAAACTTTATTTTCTCAACATATACTTCCTCTTCCAATACTCCATTTAAGAAGGTTGATTTAACATCTAACTGATAGATCTTCCATTTCTTGTGAGCAGCTAAAGCAGTTAATATTCTTATTGTTTCATGCCTTGGAACTGGAGCAAAGGTTTCAAAGAAGTCTATACTTGGCTTCTGAATAAAGTCTTTCGCCACAAGCCTTGCCTTATGCTTTCGAATACTCCCATCTTAATTCAGCTTAGACTTGTATATCCACTTGACACCAATAACTTCCCTTCCCTTTGGTCTATCAACTAGTTTCCAGGTGTTGTTTTTCTCTGTCATGCTCATCTCATCCTCGATGGCCTTCACCCAAACCTCTTGCATCTTTGCTTCTTCAAAATTTTCTGGTTCTATGGTTGAGAAATTGCATGACTCATATAGCTCACTTACTCTTCTCATTCTCCTTGAAGGAGATTCAGGAGAGGAGAGATTTGATGAAGATAATGCATTACTTGAACTTGGGCTTGAAGGAGCTGATACTGTGAAGAAGTAACCGTATTATGCATCTCTGAAACTTTGTCCTGCACTTCAAAAATTACATATGGTGTCTCTTGGACCTTCTTTTCCTTCCAATCCCAAAAGGCTTTTTCATTAAAAATGACATCTCTACTAATAATTAATTTGTTAGTTTCAACATTATAGAGTTGATATCCTTTTGTATTGGAACTATATCCAAAAAAAATACATTTGTCACTTTTTTCCTCAATTTTTTTTTTTTTTTTTTAGAAGGAATATGAGTATAGCATATACAGCCAAAGACTTTGAAATAGCTTACCAAAGGTTTTCTTCCACTTCAAGCCTCAAATGGAGTCATATTTGGCACAGCTTTTGTAGGAGATCTATTCAGAATATAAATGCCTATATTAACAGCTTCTGCCCAAAATCTTTTGGGCAAGCCCTTCTCATTTAGCATTGAGGTTTCCATCTCCACAATGGTCCTATTCCTGTGTTCTGCAACTCTATTTTGTTGTGGGTTGCATCCTGTTGTTAATTGCTTCCAGATGCCTTCATTTTTACAATATTCTTTAAACTCTCCTGATGTATATTCACCTCCTCTGTCACTTCAAATAGTTTTGATGTCAAAGCTACTTTTCTTCTCCACAAGAGCCTTGAACTGCTTGAAGACCAAAAAAGTTTTTGATTTCTCCTTCAAAAAAATACACCCAGGTCATCTGAGAATAGTCATCCACAAAGATGAGAAAATACCTATGTTCACTTAAGGAAGGAGTTCGCATTCACCCACAAATGTCCGTGTGAATAAGCTCCAAGGGTGTTGTTGCTCTCCATGATGCTTGTCTTGGAAATGTTTTACGGTGTTGCTTTCCCATTATGCATCCTTCACATGGATCTATTCTTGTTTCAATCTCAGGAAGACCATGAACCATATATTTGCTTTTAAGCAGCTTTAGCCTATTAAAATTCAGATGGCAAAATCTTTTATGCCACAACCAACTGTCTTGCAGTTCTTCACTTTTCAAGGCAGAGAATGTTCCTTGGACCACGGCCTAAATTAGAGATGAAGGTGAGATTTGAACCTAGATTACTAGTACCCAAATGCTAACACTAAACTAGTGCACAGTGTCATTGATGTGGTTATATGGTGTTATTAAATGTCTCGAGTAAAGCAAAATTATAGTTAGTATTTATGCATATTAAATTTTGTCGAAGATAATGGTGGGGAACTGTCAAATATCTATCATTATCTTTTCTTTAGGTAAATGATTCATTTTAACATTTTATTATTTGCTTAGCTTTTCTTTATGCTTTGATATTCAAGGATCAATGCTAGTGCTATATCAATCCTTGGTTGAACTTACAATAAAAATAATCAAACATGAAACATCTAATCTTTATGCCAATAATTGTTTTTTTTAAATACAAATATGCCAATAATTATTCGAGATAAATTTAACTGGCAAGATAAATCGATAATACGTATATATTGCATGCTACAAAAAGACAGTAAGTTTGCATTCAAATGAAGAAACTAGGACCCAATTCAATTCTAGGATGACTGCAAAAGTTATTGGCTGATCAAACAAGATCAAATATTAACCTTCAATCAAATGGGACTGAAGCATCATTAAGAGAGGTTTAAGTGTTCTTGCTATTCTAGTTAGCGGTTATAAAACTATTCTGATAGATGTGCAAGAGTACCTGAAGGCTATGACTGAACCTCATATTGATTATTAGATGCACCATTTTACAACACCTTTTATCTTTTTCATTTTACTATTAAAATTGGATACTCTAAAATCCAAGACCCAAGCTCTTCGGTACATGTTGGTTATTATTTGAGGTGGTGCCCTCGACCCTAAATCATGTCTACGTTTAAGCAGGCCTTCCTAAGGAAAGGTTTTAGCCTGTGAACTAAAGGCTATAAATTTGAGGTTGGCTGTATCAATGTCATACTCATGTTGGCCTTCTTAAGTGTACAAATTCCAGAAAAAGTGCAGTCTTGGCTGGTTTGCTTTTAAATTTGACAATAAGCTTGACCATCGAAATTGATCATTTCATTAGTGGTTACTCTCCTTGAAACCCATGACAACCAATTTCACCGGACATGATATTTATGACTTTAGAACATTTAGAAGGCCTGAGTAACTGATCATATGTGCAGCTTTATATATACACAAATGAAACTTAAATTTTATGGTCATATTAATCACATATTTAGAGGCCACCATATAACCTTACTTACCGAAACTCTTTAACTTTTAGATGAAGCTTTTGCTTATAACCTCATCTATTGCACATTATGGTATGATTTTTGTTTTTGCTTTCCATTAACTGAACTTATATCTACAATGAAAGTCTTGAAAAAAGGATATGGTTGACATCGATCAAATCCTTGGTTTATTTCCATTACTAATATTGACGTTTTCAAGCTAAGCCATTTCCTTATCTCGGGTGGGTGGTTTCATCTTCTTTGGATTTACAAAAAACTAATGCTTTCTTCCTTTGAGCCACCCATACGAAAACCAAGCCTGAGCACAAGGATAATCTTCGACTAGGTATCAAGGCCTTCCTATTTTCAAAATAATTAAAATTGTTGCAAGCGAACTGGCCAAGTATGTTTGCTATACGTTAGGTGAATGCATCTCCTTGCTCCAGCATTCAAGTCGATCTATTGCGACCAGCGTGGTTGTTCGCAGTTCCTATTTTCTTCCAAACCAGGCCCCTCTTATAAAAAAAGCACTTACTGAATTACTTACAAAATCTCGTCCTTCTCTCAGCCCGGGAAATTTTGATGTGTTTGGGTCTTGGCTTGCTTGTCCCCCGCTCAGCAAACTCCATCATCAAAGCTGCAGTGCGCTAGCGTGCCCGAGCTTCCAAAAAAACTCCCTTTCTTGCTTTATTTGTGACATGTTTTGGTTGATGAAAACTTTTTAAGTGGGCATCAAATCTTTGGTGTGGTATTCGCAGCATGGTCCCACTGGTAGCTGAAATGTGAGAAGTGCTTAAGATTTGTGTTTTGATGTTTGCTCCATGAGGAAAGGGGACCCACAAAATCTGCTTACGTGGGGAAACAACCAGCAACTAAAAATCACCACTTAATCTAAAGGAAAACCTAAGTGAAGAGGTGTAGTGATTATAAAGCAGACGTCCCACTCACATGCCAATTTGTAGGGAGAAGAAAATCCCACTTGTTAATGCATGGTTCCTGTGGAGGGTCAGACTAGAGGACTAATTTATTATGAAGTTTCAGGCACTATATATTTCTCATGGATGAGAGTGATTAGCTTTTGTGCTTGAGAAAACACATGCTCTCCTGCATCAAAGTTTCTATCATGCACCAATATTGCCAAAAGTGAGCTAAGAAATTAATGACTACAAACTTCTAGTGATTCCAAAATACTTTTATCTTCCTTCCAATCGATGCAGAATTGGTAGTTGCCCAGAATCTACTCGGAATCCGGATGATGCAGAATCTACAATGTAAAATGTTGATATGTTCTGTTGGTCCCACTGTACTTGCTGATCAATTTGTCATATCATAAAAAGATTATCTTGTTGGAAAATCGACAGTTTAACTGCTCCTTCAAAATAGGTATGTGGCATATTTTCTCCCTACATGTGTATTTCAGATAATAAAGTAAATTGAACATGATCCGAATCTTTTATATCCCAATAAATACTTTAATGCTGTAGTGATCTAACATAGTATCTAAACCAAACTAGACAATTCTAGGTTACACAAAAGCTTACGTCATAGGGTCTCTGGTAATAGAATCATTGTCCTTTTTTTTGTTTTTGACTAGCTGACGAAGTACATCTGAACTATTCAACATTGTGAGACATGCAAAAATCTTTGATCAGTGCAGATGATGAAGAAGAAGATAAGCGGCAAGTAATAAACAACTATTATCCATAAACTTCTAACCTAGATAAATACTCAACGCTACAACCATTTATTGTAATACCAAAATCTAGCAACTTAAACGAAAGAGATAAGTTAAGGCCATCATCAACTTTTTTTTCCTTTTTTGATTAACCGGTAAGACATACTTAGACTAATCAATGGAAACCGAAACAACTAGAATTATTGACTCTAACCTCCATTGGAAATGGGAAGAACATACATGGCAAATTACCAAAATATATATTATCCATAAAACTTTTAATCCGCAAAGATGCTCAAATGTTGCTATGACTTTGTTACTGAAATCTAACACTTTAAACTCCAAGTACAAGATTATCTTAGATGGTTTAAAGGTAGATAAATCATCATCAACCTTTTCCTGAATAATTAGCAAGAAGTGCTAAGCAATGTCGGAGAATTATGGACCAAGGAGCTCTAACTTCAGGCTTTGTTGATCATGGAGGAGGAAAAGGATAAGTTGCAAGTAGGATAGGCTCCATGATATCATCTTTTAGATCTGACTTGCTACTATCTCCCATGCAAACAAGTCACTTTGTTGAACAAAGCTTTAAGCCTTTACCAAAAAGATAAAAAAGAAGAGAAGGAAAAACAAAGCTTTAAGCTAATACAAAACCCATTTATTCTAAATACTCATTTTCCTCCCTCCCCTCTCCATGCCTTTTCATTGTTCTTTTCTCAGCACTTGCATGTTTCCCACCCTGAACTGCCAGATTGGCCTTCAGACTCGCATGGTCTTGTGCCTTTTTTTCTTACACGCATTTTGTTCGTGCCTTTTTTTTATTACATGAATTTGTTTGTGCGCGGAGAGGTTAAAAAAACCTTTTTTTTGCTCCCTATACCACTGTCCCAAAAGCCGAAAACCGACAAAGCCCAAAACAGAAAGCCACCTCCTACATAAAGGCAGCTGAGGGAGGCCGTGGAGGTCATTCTGAGGGCGACGAGACCGAAGTAGGCGAGAGGCTGCGGCGGAAGTGAGGGAAGCCCGGATCTCTAGCCCTATTCATCTCAAAAGATGAGTTCTCTGGGCTCCTTTCTTCCGTTTTCTGTGCATTTGCTTTGATTTCTGGGTTTTTGGTGTTTTTTTCAGTATAAAGCTTTTTTTTTTTATTGATCTCTGGGAAGGATTTGGTACTTGGGAGGATTTTTTGGGTTCATAGGAGGAGAAGATTGAGGTGGGGAACATCAAAGGTGGGAGCTTGGGCATAAATGTGATTGTTGGGGTGATAGTTTGATCCCTCTTCTGCGTGGGCTTTTGGTGGTGGTTTTTGTGATCTTGCAAGGAGGCTTTTTTTTCGTTTCAAGTTTCGTTTTTTTTTTCTCTTTTTGGGATCTAGAGTTCTATTTTTAAGGTTGTTTTATGCTCTGTGGAAACGGATGTGTTAGGATTCAAGGCTTTTGAGATCGTGATTTTCCCTTGCCGGGCAAAGGTAGCGTGAAGGGCAGAAGTTTTCGGATTCCTCTCGCTGTTTGTCGTGTCTTTTTTGAACATTTTGGATTTCTTTGGGGAAATTGGGTTTGGATTGGGTGTTTTTACGCGTTTTTGGGCAGAAAGTTTTTATTTTATTTTATTTTTTTTTTGTTCTTGTGATTTTCAAGTAGAAGGTTGCTGCTGAATCCACAAATTGGAAATTTCGTGGAAATTTCGGGTTTGTGGTCGGGCCTCCATTTAGGCATTTTTGTGTTCTCCCGTCCCCTCTTAGTTAGAGAGTGATTTGCGGATATATTGGAGGATCCCTACTAGAGATTTCAGGGTCTATTTAACAACATCTGCAGCTTATCAAAGTGTGAAAAGCTTTAGTCAGCACAAGTGGGAAAATGGTGGAACAAAGCCTGAAGGAAGAAGAAGGATGTGAGGAGGAGTTGACAGTGAGAATGTTATTTGGAGAAGAAATTGAGGGTTTTGGCGAGGATGGATTTGAAGGCTCGAAGGAAGAACATGAGATATTTATGGAGGTTTTCTATGGAAGCAGTGCTCATGATGCAAGTAATAATAACAATAATGTATCAAGGAGGACAAATTTCCAGTTGCATGAGTGCGGCCATTCAAAACGACTGGGAAATTTGAGTTGTAATAGCTCAGCTGTGACTAGCTACTCCTCCCTGAAAGGTTCATCAAGTGAACAGTTTGAACATGCAAAGATGAATCCTGGAGGATTAAGTGGATCTGAATGCTTTCCTGAAAGCTCTTCTTCTTGGGCTGGAGCAGATACTCACAATCTGAATGTGAAGAGGATGGGGCTATCATCTGTTGAGCTATTAAATAATGTGAATAAGGAACTTAACAGTAATGTGGCTGATGCTGATTTTAGCTTGGTGGACTTGGACCCATCAAAAGTTGCTTCGAGTTTGTCCATTCAAGATCCTCTCCATGTTCATCAACAAGCACCATGCCGCATAGTTGAAACATGCGGTCGGGGCATGTTATCTAGCTACTATGTTTTTAGTGCACAGGAAGAAATGGATGTAATTGGTGATATTGATGATGCTATTACCTTTAATGATAAATGCAGAAGCCAAGACAAGAGAGATGGCAGGACAGTTATTAAAGCTAAATCTGTTACCTCTCCTGTTTCTCAAGAGAGTTTTGCTCCTGGGCTTTTGGTAGCAAGTGTACCTGCAGCTTCTGTGGAGATGCCTGGATCACTAATACACATGAATCATGGTGCCCAAGAATCTAGTTTTCTGAATTCAGACAGAATTGATGCTGCATCAAAGAGGTCTCCTATTAGGGATCTTCCTGATCTCCTACGTGCACATGCAAATCGCATGCTTATAGATGCAGGATGGAGGATTGAGCCTCGCAAAAGGAGTGACAGGACCAAAATGGCTTCCTATTTCATATCACCTGTAGGAGGAAGTTCTATCACTTCACTCTCTCAAGCTTGGAAGACATGTGGGGAGATATTATCTGCTGGTGCATCAGACTCAGAACAGGATGATTATGGAAGGGAATGGGAGAATGTTGATAGGTTTTGGGGTGATTTGACAGATGTATTGATGTTCATAGAAAAAAAGACTCAGCCTTCGGATGACTCTCTACCACTTCTTCGGAGGTGGCAGCTTCTTGATCCTTTCATGGCTGTGGTGCATATAAACAAAAAAATTGGTGTCCTAAGAGAGGGAAGGGCACTGAGAGCTGTTAATAGTGGGACATTTCTTGTGAATGAAAGACAGAATCCCTTGTTGTTGGGTACTGTTGTGGAAAAAGAACTGGAGCAGGCATCTGCAGCAAGGCCAACAAATGGTTCCGCTAAGAAGTCAGGCAAGAGGTCCAAAAAGATATCAGAAATTGAATCTACTGATATAAACCCCCAGGAAGACTCCAACATATTGAGAGAGAAGCTGACTTCAGGATGCATGAAGCAGATAGAAAACAATGAAAAAATGCACTCATCTGAAGTACCCAAAATTCTTCTGACAAAAAAGGCACAAAAGAAGCATGTCAAACCAGAAACTAAAGCAGCCAGGCAGTGTGGCAAGGACAAGAAGGGCAATATAACTATGCAAAAAGTATCCATGCCGAAGAAACCTGAAGCTTGTAAGAAAAGTGGACAAAAGCGCCCACGTGGATTTTTTATTAATGACGATGATCTGTTAGTTACTGGGTTTGTCAAAAACAAAGATTTTAGCTCCTGCGATAAAAAAATTGCTTCAAAAGTGGGGGCTTCTGAGTCAAATGCATTAAGAAAGCTTAAAAGTCAAAAGAGAGGTTGTAGGTTGCTCCTGCGAACTCCTGGAAAAGGTGGGAAGCACTCCATGGATGGGAGGCGGTTAATCCTGGGAGCAAGAACAGTGCTGTGCTGGTTGATTCAGACGGGTATTGTATCATTGAAAGATGTTCTGCAGTACAGGGACCTGAAGAACGAAGATGTGGTAAAGGATGGGTGGATTACTAGAGAAGGAATTCTTTGTAAATGCTGCTCCAAGATCCTCTCAGTGACCGACTTTAAGGTTCATGCTGGTTCCAAGCTGCGAAAACCATCTTCAAATCTTGTTCTAGAATCTGGTAAATCATATACACTCTGTCTGCTTGAGGCATGGACTGCTGAATGCAACGTGAGGAAAAATCATATGCAAATCATGGAAGTTGAGGAGGTGGATGAAAATGATGATACCTGTGGGTTTTGTGGTGATGGTGGTGACTTAATATGCTGTGATAACTGTCCATCTACCTATCATCGAGAATGCTTGCCTGCACAGGTATTTCCCTTGCTCATGTCCAGATCTTATTCAACTGATTATGAAGTATGGCCATTGTCCACTCTTTTGACATGCGATGTTATTTCACGATATTTTTCCAGCATCCATTGGTTATATGTCTTGACAATAACATCATGCTATCTATTAGTGGAAAATTTGGAAGTTGGAACTAGTAATAGCTTATAGATGTGGCAATTCATATATGGAATTATCGTGCTTGTTGTATTTTTCTAAATATAGTGATCTTCTTACTAATAAAGAAAAGCATTTATTTTATTTATTTATTTTCTAAACAACCCCCTCCCCCTGCTAATACCAGTACATCTGGAGTCATGTAATATCTTTTATTCTTTACTACTTTTCCCTACATGACAATGTATCTTACCACACCAATATCATCTAAACTTTGATTCTCCTTGCACTGATTCATCAATATCCTGTAGAATTCTTCTATAATTCCAATTATACTTGCAGTGCTAAGCATGAATTTCTTCTTTATTTCCTCAAGATAGCTAAGCCTGTAGGTATCATCAATTTCATTTCATTTTCTTCCTTTCTGTTGAATCTATTTGATATCTTGTAATCAAGCAATTTTGGGGCTCTTCATTATTTTACCTATCAGTGTGAATGTTTTGATCCTAAATTAGGGATGTGCAACATAAGGTTGTTAAGCAACGTAGGTTCTTGATATTAGGGTTAAGAAGTAAAACATGTAATAAGATCCTTGAAGGTCTCTATGCTCCAAGACAAAACTAGCCACCCTTAGGGATTTCTTTTGGTATTGTATTGGGTCTTCTTGGTATTAAGCTTCTCGAATCTATTTTGTCTTTTGTTTTGATTTCCTATATTCCATTATATTTCTTGCTGTTTTTTCTCCTTATATGTCTGGCTCCATTCATATTCAGCATCATTCTTTTCGGAAGTACAAATTGCCTTATTATAGTGAAAAAGTACTGGGTTTGAGGATGTTCAGATATTTTATTATGATCTTCAGGCCTTCGCAGTTCGTTGATGATTTCCCATTGTTCGTTATCAATGGTTACTATTATCTTATGTTAATTCAAGATCTTCAATGTTAACGATGCCTACTTTTTCTATATCAAATTCTAAGGCTTCTTTTTACCTATGATTCCTTGCAAATATGGAGATTCACTTTTGGTTAATATGGGAGAGTGGTGTTTCCCGGGTATCTATTTTGTTTATTTAACTATCAAGGCATCTGATATTGTTTTATCCTTCATGGGGATGGAATATTTCTGTCCAATTTAAAGGAGCAACAATATATAAACAAATCGATTAAGTGAACCTTCTATAGAGTAGGCTGTACAGCAATATTTATGTTAATCTTTTTTTGACCAATTTGGGTATCTGTGTCATATATGCGTCCAAGTTTATGCCTGTGTGCAAATGTTGCACCACAGATGTTGACTGTGAGCTTGGAATTTCTTGCAATGTCACATCCTTGCCTGTTGTATATGTTTGTATCGATGGCTTAGTTTATGTTGTTAAAAAACAAACCCCCATTCTATGGTTCCATTAATCTAATTTGTAGTTAATGCATGCTTTGGTTTTATTGCCCTCAGTAGTTTCTGAGTTAGGCAAACACTAAATATGGCAGTGTTTTTCTCTCATTAATTTTCTTCATTGATGAATACTTTGAGGAGTTCTTATCCATTCTGCTATTTAAGGTTTTTGGAGAAAATAATGTACATGGTAAGTTTTCAATTCTGATGCTAATCTCTATTTGCATGCAGGAAATTCCAGAAGGCAGTTGGTATTGCCACAATTGCCTTTGTAAGACCTGCGGGGATGTGGTTAAGGGAAACGAAGCTTCAAGTTCCCTTGTTGTGTTACAATGTTCACAATGTGAAAATAAATGTAAGCTGTTCAAACTTTTTGCTTAGCATGAAACACATGACTTCTGCTTTCTAGACAACATGGACATTGTAGGTCACGGTCAGTACTCTGGGTTTTCATTTTAAAAGGGTATCTTTATTTTGTGAGAATCTTTTTGGCCAAATCCTTTCAAAAGGCTTTTGGTTTTACTCCCTATATATGTATGTTTGTATGCATTCATGCATGCTTGTATGACTTGACTGGTAATATGTTTTCTTTTGAGAATTTGGATTTGTGTATATACACACATATATATACCCACACACACATATAAACACATATATATACATATACACACATATAAACACATACACACACACACATATATACATATATACATACATACATATACATACATATATACATACATACATAGATATACATATATACATATGTATATACATGTACATACATATGTAGATACATGTACATACATATGTAGATACATGTACATACATGTGTACATACATGTATATATATATATATGTATACATGTGTGTGTGTATATATATATATATATATATATATATATATATATTTGTGGGAATTGCATGGTAAACTTTTTAGTCTAGTAGTGATATTAGAATACGATTCTTTTTGAGGAAAGAGTATGATAACATTTTATCCCTTAGGGCTGACTCCCTCAAGGAGCATTCTGCAGTCTGCACTGGGTTTATTACGTTGCTTGGTTTGGGGATATTAATGCATATTCTGCTGCATTACCTGTTTACATAAATAAATTTTCACATGATACAATCATGTGTCACATGAAAGAGCCATGGACTATTTTGATATTATATGTTAGGCTAGTGTTGCATGGCATTTTTTGCAGCCTAAATACTTGCTCACGTTTCATGGATATCTTATAATTTCGAACCTTAAGTTCCATTTCTTGCACATTGATGTACTTGTATTATTATCACCAGATCATGATTGTTGCCGGAAGGAAAAAACCGTATGCAATGGTGAAATGGGATCAAGTAAATGGTTTTGTGGGAGAAATTGTCAAGAGGTATGTGTATGTTTAATGCTTCTATAAAGAGATGCTTAATGTATCAGCGTTTGTTATTGATAAAACATCTGGATTTGTAGGGAAAAACTGTTTTTTTTCTTTTTATAGAATTCATTTTTAAAAATGAACCAAATGTTTCACATATGGAGATGCTCATTTAACTTTTGAGCATGGCATGCCATATCATACCGAACAGGACGGTATGGGACATACTATACCAGTTCGATATTGGTACACGGTAGGAGGTGTACCGACGCTCGGTATGCCAAACCAGTCCTGTACTGTACCGATACAGTGATAGTGGGGCACCAGTACGGGGCCCGGTACTGAGACGGCGTACCTTGCTTCTAAGTAATCTTAATTTTGTTATATTCACTTACATAGTGAAGGAAAATAGAAGAAAAGGTTAGTTCTCATTATAGAAAATACTTAATTCTTCAGTATATAATTTATATTGTTTGCTTTTTCATCATCTGTTATTACTTGTATACTTGCATTATTTTTTTCTTTTTTATGTTTCGCAAGTGATATTTCTAATATAAAACAGAATATTTTGCAAACCAACATATGGTCAGTCAGTGCCTGCAAAGAGATCTTAATCAGTCATGACTATTTCATATGTTTTTAGTGATTAAATCTTCAATAGGATGTAAAAAACTACCATTTTAATTAGTCTACCTTGGTCAACGTAAAATATCAAGATGGACTATTTTTTCATAATCTTCATTTTGGTATCATATTTGTTGCAAATTCACTCTTTTTTTTGTTAATTACTATTTATATATGTTTATAATTTCCAAGATGAAGCTAATATATCATGTGCAAGAGTTAGACTTGATGCTAAGATAGTGCCCTGTGATTATGGTTACACTTTTTGTAAGAGTTAATCTTGAAGCAACAATTGGAAAGATCTTCATTTTGAAAGGACAATGCCTATTATTTCTGTCAATTACTTTTTGTTTGTATAATAATTTAACAAAAGTTTGCTTAAGATACTGCTTCTATGTATGTTCCCGCATTTAACATCATTGCTACTTGCTATTCTCAAAAAAATAGTTCTCTTTTCCCTTAAAACACATTTCTTGGGCTGGTTCTACCAGGTTTACTCAGGCCTCCGCTCTCGTGTTGGAATTCTGAACTGTCTTGGTGATGGGTTTTCATGGATTATCCTTAGATGTAATCATGAAATTAAATCCACACAGAAAATACCACTAATGGCTGAATGCAACACAAAGCTAGCCATTGCCTTGGGTATCATGGAGGAATGCTTTCTCCCGATGGTGGATCCACGGACAGGGATAGATATGCTACCACATATCGTGTACAATAGGGGGTAAAGTTTCTAGTCTTAAGGCTTGATTCTGTTTTACATCTTCTTATAGCCTGTCATCTTTTTATGTTGTTTATCATAGTTACTGGACCTTCATGTAGCCAAAATTGCATGCTCAGCATTTCCAGATCTCGACACTTGCAACATTTTTCTTAACATGCATTTCCAAATCTTTATTGCTACATTAGATTTGCTGGAATGGATCAAACATGCTAGCTTTCACCCTATTTTTTAATGCTTGGTTGTGCAACAAATAATTAAATGATCTTTCCTTTGGAAACAACATTCTGTTGAACCAGGGATTGCGATTACACTCTGAAACGGGAAGAATGGCCATCCCAATTCCAATGGGAATGACTGACATCTTTGGGATGAATTATTTAGAAGCATTTGCGGACAAAATGGGAATGAATGGTACATTTGGAATATATTCATTAGTGGCATTTGTGGTGTTAATTGAAAATGAATAATTTCATCAAAATTTGAATTTAAAGAAACATTATTACGCTTTGGTTTTTTTTCATATTCAAGGATATATTCAACAAGTTTTAATTCAGTTCTAGAATAAAACTCGCTAAATTAAACATTAATATGGAATAGTCCTTTCCTTTCTGTGCATTTCTTCATTTCACGCCCTAACCGTGGAACAGAAATGCTGATTCTGATTTCTTATTTTTCTGTTTCTTCTCCATTCTGATTCTTATTCCAGTTATTTTTTTGTTCCTTCAAACCAAACATAGGATAACTGTTCTATAATTTGATCCTTTCCTTTCTCATATTACATTTTTGGAAATTTCGTATGTAATGAGCAATAATTAAATTGGCAGCCTTTGTATAGAATAGCCACAGCCAGTCATAAGTGAACTTCATGTTACTTCCCAAGTCTGTTGTATTTTAGCAGATCCAATTCTCTGTTATGTACTAGCTTAGTGATCGGCTTCTGAATGTCAGTTGAAGCTATTCCTATTGTTGTGGTTGCTGTTAGATTATGGTATGCAGAAATCTAGTGCACTGGCTGTTATGAGTCTTGCAGTGTGGATTATCAATCCAGTTAACATATATTATTTTTGGAACATAGTGGAGAGCAAATGAATCAGCGGTATGAATATGTTTTTTTTTATTGTTTTAATTGTTACATGCAAGGGATGCCTCATTGGTGCATCAGTTTCGATTATGACATATGGCGAGTATCTTTTAGTTAACCGATTATGGTTACATCCTCTCATGCAACTGGTCACTAACTTTTCAGTTTCAATAGCAGCTGGTGGTAAAAAAAAAAAAAAAAAAAACTCCTCTATGCAGCCTTTCTTCATGGCTTTACTAGGTCTGGTTGTTATGGTAGTTCTTTGTCAATAACTACTTCATGATAAAGTGTATCTAGGAGAATCTCAACATCCCTATAAAGTGTATCATTTCATCATATTCACACTATACAAAGTGTTCGTATTTCTCAATCTTGAAGAAAATTCATAACTTCTTGACAAGGACAATCATGCCACTTTTGATCAACTTTCAACTTGTCATTTCTTGAACACATATCTATGTTGACCTTACCGTCAATTATCAATATAGACATCCAACAATATAACTCAAATACGGATAGCATGAATTCTGCAACACGTACAAGCATCATTTGATCATTTGATTTTTCCAATTTTCCCCACTCTAAACTAATAGAATATTTCATCTGACATTTCATGTTGTCAAGCCAATTTTTGCTGCCAGTCCGCGAAGCCTACTATGGAAGTCCCTGCTGCATTATGATCATGGCAAGTCAAATCCAGTACAACTAAGTCTGAAACATGACTTGCAAGACATAACCTAGCCCAAGTCAATCCATTTGACTTATTTAGTTGGTACAATTAGAAACTTTTTGAGAGTGAACCTTGGTGCAACAGGAAGGTTGCTCTACTGTAGCCCGGTGGAGGTTATGGATTCATAACAGAAACAACCTCTCCACAAGCGGGGGCAAGGCTGCATACATCTGACCGTCCTCAAACCCCACAACGGCAGGAGCCTCATGCACTAGGTTGCCCCTTTTATTAGAAATTTACACCAAATTTTTGTTTGCAGTTGAGTCTAAATCATGAACTATATGGCACATGCTTACCCAGATCATCCCTGCATATTAAATGAACCTCGATATGTTAACATCAGATCCAGCTGATAAGACTTAATCCAGCCTAGCGTGTGCATAACATGTGCAGTACCCAAGTATGAAATTCTGCAACATATGTAACCATCATTTAATTGACAGATTTTCTGATTTCCCCCATTTAAACTAGTAGAATTTTTCATCTAATGATTCATGTTGTCGAACCAATTGTTGACGAGCCAATTGTTGTCGAACCCATTTTTTACTGCCAGTATGCAAGCTTACTATGGAAGTTCCTGCTGCATTATGGTCATGGTAACAAGTCAAATCCAGTACCACTAGTTCTAAATCATGACCTACAAGATCGAACATAGCCCAGGTCAATCCACCATGACCTATGGCCCAAGTCAATCTATTTGACTTATTTAGTCAGTAGTATTAGAAATTCAGACCAAATTTTTGTTTGCAGTTGAGTCTAAATCATGCACTATATTGCACATGCTGATCCAAATCATCCCTGCATATTAAATAAACCTAGATATGCTAATATCAGATCCAGATGATAAGACGACTTAATCCATCCTAGTGTATTTATAAGGTGTGCAGTACCAAATATGAATATTTTCTTGTGCACCAACAATGAGGGAGAAAAGAGGAAAGGAGTTGGGTGACATACAATGTCTTACCTTATATTAACCTTCCTTGACTGCTAAATCTACCTAAATTTAGGCGTTTGACTTAAGTTTAGTTAGATCATGCCCCAGTAAGTCATAGTGTTAGCTAGAACATAGGCAACAATGACAAGTTTATCTTGAAGATCCTAAGATCACTGTGAAAGTTCTTTACAAGGGATGGTGATCACATCTAGAATGGCTAAAAATATAGAAATTCTGAAACTAGAACAGGTCCTTGGATCAAAGGGCGCATCCTGTCACTATGTATCAGTTTTTGACAATCCTACAGTCATTAAGAATATCTTAAGATTTTTAAAATGTTCTTTTTATGTCCTCGGCTAGCTATGGATGTTTTGGGTTCCTACAAGAGGTTGGAAGTTGCAAATATAGTTTTTTGGTAAATATTTATCAAGTTTTATTATGTTTCCTATATAAGATTTTTTTTTATTAAGGTTTAGTTATGGTAGGAGACTAGGAGTCCTTTAGGTAGGTCAGCTGTTTGTGTTAAGAGTCAATAGGGTCTAATTTTCCTCAAAATGTGTAAATACATATTTTACCAGTTAAGGGCAATGTAATCATCTTGGTGTCATGTTATATTTTGGATCCATGTTAGTCATTGGACTATGTTTAATTGGTGGATCAAGTCACACAAGCCCACAAGGCCCATTTTATATGCCCTTAAGAGACACATATTGGGGCATTATGGACATCAATAATATCATTGGACTATGTTAATTTGTAGGTCAACTCATGAAAGCCCACAGGCTCATTCTATATACCCTTAAGGGGAACTTATGAGGGCATTATGGACACCAATCATATACAATGCCTGTTCTAGCTATAAAATAGAGAAAGAGGTTCCCAGTATCACGTAGATTAAGCAAAATCATGAAATATTTCAATTCCACTGGTTTGTTCAGTTGCTATCTCCTCTCATATATTCTCTCTCTTTATTTTATCCTTGTGTCATATTTTGTTGAAAGGTCGGATATATTTCTCTGATTGTTTGATAACTAGTCATAGAAAAGCTATCATCTGATATATCCTTCAATCCTAGGGTCATAGCAAATTTATTGAGGTCTGTATAACCTATAAACTATTACAAGAAGAACAGTTGACAGTCTTCTGAAAATGTTATGAAATAAAATGTGCCCCTAGTGGGTTCCACAATTATTTTTTCTTCTTCAGTATTCTCTTATTCTCCATTCAACAAATATGTTATCCATTCTCTAAACTTTTGCTCTTCATGTGTTCTTTACATTTCCTAATGACCATACTAAGAATCAAAGTACAATTGGCTTAATTTAGACTTATTAGTGCTTAACAGACATGGGCATTATTTAATTTAAATTTATAGCTTGTCACATAATTGCCATAGTTGTACATTGTAACTATACAAAAAAAAGCACATGCAATATATTGTGAAAGGAGGATAATAGAATATAAAAACTAGTAGAAAATGGGGGGGGGCACTCATTATGTATGGTACTGCTTGTACCCATGCATAAATACTGCATGACACTACATAACAAGGTTTGGACATGCAAAGTGATTGGTTTTCCCTAGGGTTAAACTAACAGATATAAATGCTCATACTTCTCTTAAAAATAGTATAGATCATGGGGTGCCATACGACCCTGAACCGGGCGGTTCAGGGCGTATTGTACCATATCGGATCAGAAATAATACAAAAATAGTATTTGGGCCGATGCAAGCACCGTACTAACTCATGCTGAGGTGTACTAAGGTGTATCAAGGCATACCAAAGTGCATACTAACCACGGATCGCCGAACCGGTAACGGTAAACGTACCGGTCGGCCACCGGACCGCTTCGAATCGGTACCAAGCTGGTACCACTGGTTCGGCATTCAAAAGTCCCAAAAAATTTGGTCTAGCTGGTATGGACCGTTATGGGCCGGTATCATTTTTTAACGCCGAGCCAGATCGGTCAGAGGCCAAACCAGTTCGGTACGGGCTGACTAGCATTCCTGGAAACTGATTCATACTGATTTGTACCGCTTGGTTTCAAGCATGGTATGCTGAACCGGCCGGTACCGGCCGGTTCAGCCCTTATCGGACTGGTACCAGCTCTAACCGGTTCGGTTCGTTGTTAAAAATCAGTACCGGCCTGTACCGAACCGAACCGGCCAACCGTATTGGTTCAAATTTTTTTTAGAGCTTTTAGATGTGTGAACCAAGCCGAACCAGTGGTACCGGTTCGGTACCGGTCCAAACCGGTACCCGCGCCCACCGGTACATCGGTACGGTCGGTACGGCGGATCTTACTTTCAAGTGGTATTCATTTCAAGGTGCATACTAACTCATACAGGTGCGTGCTATACCATACCGACCCATACTGTACTGAACCGGCTAATGTACCAATAGATACCTAGTACCGAGATTGTGGGCCTTGGTATAGATTTAGTTGCTTTTAATGCGCATGAGTAACAATTGTTTACTTATATTATGTTTGCTCTGCTGCTGAATAAGTGATTAAATATATTGTCATCCGATGCATATTGACTGCACCCATGAAACTCCCCGGAAAATATGGGAAAAGAGTTATAGTGATTGTTAAACCATACATGTATGATGCTAATAATTATCATGTTTCTTTTTACTTGGATTATAGATAGTGTTGCATCGACAGACACAAGAATTAGATATGGACACATTTCACAAGTGTTTGACTTGTCAAGAGGGGAGAAAAGGAGATATGGGGGCATGTAGAAACATAATTTTAATTAATATATACATATGTATTTCATAAAAGAAAACACTAAAACATTAAAATACATATATATTGCATAAACATATTGGAAAATGTTAAAAGTTCTCCAATGTGCATATTTTTCATTCTAACCTCCCAATTAGCTTAAGGATTTTAGAAAAATGATATTTTGCAAAGATGTTCTAATACATACATTCTTAATAAACTTTAAGAGAAACGAAAACTCACTTCAACATTATTATAGTGGGTTGAACTCATCTTTGAAGTCTAGCTCTACCAATTTTTAGAAGCTGCAATAATTCCTTAAGTATCCAACTTCCAGATATGTATCCAATTTGGATATAAATGCAACACTGATTCTAGGAGTTGGACATTAGTCCACAGGGAGTACAAATAATGTAATACAGGCTTTCTTGAACTTTAGAAATTTGTCAATGATTCTTTCTTTGCTCTTCTTTCATGTGTCTTCTACCTTTCTTTCAGCAAACTTTAACATATTGTTTGTCCTTGAATTTTTTTTGGCTTCTAGCAATTTATCTGCCAATGCAGTACTTTATGTGGATTCTAAAATTCACTTCAGGTCCAGCTTCGCTCGCTTAAATTATCAAGGGTTTTACACTATCGTCTTGGAGAAGGGTGATGAAATCATATCTGTGGCATCCATCAGGTAAAGACTTAATGCATGGATTGAGATCAGGACTTTTTTATAAATATTGTCTCATGAATTTTAGCACTGCAACTAATTTGACAAGTATAGCTCCATTTCCAGCTTCATGAATCTGAAAGTCTTATATTGCATTTTTAGGTCATGTACACCTATATAGCAATTTGGTTACACTTGTTTATTAGTCGGAGATTTGGGGATGAAAGTACCTAACTTTCTAGGAGGGTGCATGTTGCTCAGTATGTGGAAGCATTTTCTATTGCTCAGTATCTTCTCTCCATTATGTGGAGAGACATGAAATGGAATGGTGGATTGAGAGGATAATACATTCTATACTATAAAAGGGGTACAGATGATGAGAGCTGAAAGTCTCAGTGTGTATAGTGCATCAATAAATGAAGGTTTGACAAAGAGTGTTATGAGAATTTCTAATTTGAAAATCATTCGGTAGTTGAAGAAAATGAGCACATAGGTCTCTAAGGTGTTAAGTTCTTGGTGGTAAGGAGGTTAAAGTGTTTTGGACGTTTGTACCCTTGATCTTTCTCTGTACATGTCTTGCTTCATATCCATCTCATGTATCTGAAAGCCTTGTTGCTTTATTAGTTCCAGAACTTTTAGTGATAACAAGAGTAAAGCTTCATTTTGACATAAATCCTAAAGTTGGTTCTAGAGCCAATTACTGGTTGCCTACCCCCAGTAAAAGGAAACTTCTACCTAGGGTGCTACAGGTGTTTCAGAATCTTTCAGAAAACTTGCACTTACTTCTGAAGTGCTGCTTCTAAGTTATTTGCGGTCACTTTCTTGACTTGTAAATGTATCCGCTCTTGCACCAACTTTTACTTTAGGTAACTAAGCTCAACCTATTTATTAGTCTCTTAACTGGTTCGATGATTTGATCAATAGCAGAAAGGAATTTATTAATTAACCTCAAATAAAAGAATTTTAACTTTGGTTAATATCAAGCTATAGAAAGTGTTAGGTGATGTGAGCTGGGTGTGGAAAAAGGGAGGATTAGTTTGGACATTTTAGCTCTGCCTGCAGGAAAATGAGAGGGCCAGGTCCAACCTGATCTGACATGGAGCATTAGTGATGGGGAAGAGATGGGAGGGAGAAGGGGTTAGAGAGGGCATCCCAGTTCAGGCTGGTGGCTGTTGGTTGTCAAGTAGGATAGGGAGAGGGAGGGAGGGAGGGAGGGGCTTCAACTGAGAGAAAGGAAAGACTTCTGGCTGGAGATAGGGAGAGAGAGGGTGGGGGTTTGTAGCTTTGGCTAGTAGAGGTGGTGGAAAAGAGAGGCACGTACCTCTGGGAGCCCAGGGTGGTTGCTGCTGGTGAAGGGGCGAGCATCAAGTAGGGAAGGGAAAAAATGATTACCCTCTTAATAATTGTTCTCATTCTAATTTTAAAAAACATAATAATGCTTTATATGTAACATATTTTAGTATATCTTATATGGGGCCTTATCAAACTAAAATTTGGTGAAACCGAGCCTGGCCTGACTTTCTGCCAGGCCTGAAAATTTAGCTCACCAGCCTGTAGGGCCAGAAAACTCTGTCCAGGCCTGCTCAAAATCTGGTTGGGCAGGCCTGGCTAATTATGCATAGGTC
Source organism: Phoenix dactylifera (assembly GCF_051530095.1). Lineage (NCBI taxonomy): Eukaryota > Viridiplantae > Streptophyta > Magnoliopsida > Arecales > Arecaceae > Phoenix > Phoenix dactylifera. The sequence goes on from NC_143191.1 coordinate 4,402,242, forward strand.
TATTGCCAATTTGATATGGAATTCATGTGATTCCTGATTCCTTTTTTGGTGCTTACAATTTTGTTCTGTTGTCTTTTTAGCTTGCCTTAGAAGATATGCTTCGTCCTTAGTTTATAGGTTTGTAAATGCAAATACATATGACTATCATGTCAAATGGATGAAAATATCTTGAAATTCTAGCACGGTTGTGTGCTATTGTTGTACCGTGCTTATGAAATGAACAGACATAATCTTTCTGTGCCCAGACCACATTCATCCACATTCGTTTTTCTTGCAAGTTGCTGGACATTCCTGCCGAAATAATTGTGTTTAAACTTTAAAACCACATGCAATTGCATCATTTATTAGCGGAATTAAATTTTCACCATAGCTATAGCTGCTTGTCCTGAATATAGCATGTTCACCTTTATTTCTCTGCAGGGTGCATGGAGTCACAGTGGCGGAGATGCCTCTGATTGCAACTTGCAGTGAGCATCGTCGCCAAGGAATGTGTAGAAGGCTGATGGATGCTGTAGAAAAGGTACTTATAAATTTTGGCAACAGTTGTCATTGGCTAAAATAACAGAAGAGAGCGTGCTTCTTGCATGTCCTTCCATTGTGCATCTGTGGGTTGGTCCACAAGCTAGACCTAAATAAAGCTTGCTCACCAATGCAGACTTGGGCATTGGACTTCCTCCTTTGCTACTCAGGGCCTGTAAAAGATGCATCTGGCAACTATTTAATAACCTTTCTATGTAGCTGCATCTTAGTATAACATTTGCACCAGCAGTTGTTCAGAACTTCATGATGTAGTTCTGATTCATGATTCTTGAATACTACTGGACCAGTGTAGGAAGCAGCATATTTTCTTCTTTTCTTAGTAGAATATCTTTGAATAAATTATATGCTGTGGCTTAGTTCTTGTAAAAAGTTCTATGGAAAAGCTCTGATTTGCTGATGTTTGCACAAACTTAAGTAGTAGTTGTTGGCAATTTGGACCTTTTTTCAGCGGGAAGTGGTTGATATGGTTGAAAGCAACCAACTATGAGGAGTTTTCTGCATGTTATGCACCATGTCTTTTCCCTTTTCCTTATATCTCTATTCAAACTCTATAAAAGTGTGCGGTGGTTTTAGCTATCCTGCCTGTCTCACTAGTGAAAGCTATTATCATAAATTGTCTTTGTTAGACTATGAGTGATTCTTTTTCCTGTTCTTTCAAATATAGACTTACCTATTTGCTTGACCTTTTGGGAGTAGATGCTGAAATCTTTCAGAGTGAAGACACTCGTATTATCAGCAATTCCGGATCTGGTCAACACATGGATGTCGGGTTTTGGATTCAAACCTATCAATGATTATGAGAAAAATTGGCTCGATCATATGAACTTAATGCTGCTTCCTGGAACGTCATTATTGATAAAGAGCCTGGATGAAACTCCAGTTGAAGCACCAGGTATTGATCTCTGTCCACATAGCACTTAATGATGCTGCAGTAATGTTTCTGATATTTTTACACTCGATTCCTATTTAACTTGCATGGAGTTATCTACGTGATAAATATTTCATAAAGTATGCTTGGTTTAACTGATAAAACATTTTCAGAAAATGCAGGAGGGGAAAGTGATTTGTATCGTAGTGAAGATCAGCCTCAGAATCTAGGGGGTTCCATTGAGATGAATGATACTGAGGCTGGAGAACAGGATACTGAAAATGCTAGAGTTGAACCAGATGCAGTATCTGTACTCACAAAAAGCATATGATGCAGCAAGCAGAACATCCTGTGAACCCTATTTGCTGCTAGACCTCGTGAACATGTAGTCTCAGCAATATTGAATCATTCAGCGCAAGGATCAGAAAAATCTAACATGTATGAGATGGATAAGTACTGTTCAAGAAAACATGCTGTCGTCTTCACCAGATGTCAGTTGCGCCCGTACCTACTGCTTTACATTCTTGTTCTGGCTCTTTTTCTTCTCCAGATACAGTTTATGAGATTCCTCCTAACTCTAGCTCTAGAGAACTGAGGGCTTCATCAAGGATGCAGAATGGAACATCACTGATGATCAATATATATTTTGAGGTTGGCGAATATATAGTGATGAAAGTGAACAGAAATGCTTTGATGTTTTGAGCTTCTTAACTGGACAGGTGGCAGAGCAACATATTTTGGTACTCAGTGGCTCAAGAACCTGCAGCACTTGATTAATTCAGGTTGAGATTAGTCCAGTGTCAAGAACGTGCAATTAGAAAAAGACTAAGGAAGCCAATATGACTTCCTGAAAAACAAGTTTTGCTTGAAAGGATGACTGAATATGACTGAATTTGACTCTACTGAAATGGGAAACCTTCAGAGAAACTATTTGTAAATATGTTTTGTTGAACTTGGAAAATGGAAAAATCAGTAGTCCTCTATTTGTTCTCCTGAAGAGTGCAGCGAGCATTGTGCTTTAACCAATTTACAAAATAGAACTTTCAGCTGCAGAGGCACCAGGAGACCATATAGTTGATATTGTTTGCCGTACTGATACTGAAGGTCCAACTGTTTCAACTGACTCAAGTCAATGGCTATCCAACTTAATCACCAGCCAGAGAGTTCTGCAATTGACCAGTCATATAAGAAGGGAAGAAAATAATGATTGTTAAAGGAGCATCTTCAAAATGATTTTTTTTTCTTTGATGAATTATTTTGAGAGATCTATTCTGAGGCAATTGATTGAGTTGTCCTTCAGGTGTATGTCAAGTGGATAGGCTAATTAATTTGTCTTCTGTGAGAGGACTCAGTAAAGACAGCAAAAATCAAGCCAAATTCATTTTTTGCTCTTTATTGTTCACATCTGCTTATTTTTCAGTTAGATGGTTTGGAGTAATTTCATTCTTAATTCTTCAAAGGCAACTAGGAAACAATGGATCACTGACTGAAATAGTTCTGTGGGTTGCAAGTCTAAATATTTTCAAACTGTGCTTATGATTTCTAAAGCGGTGGAGATGGTGAATATCAGTTTAAGGATGGGGCTTTGCAACTGAAGAAAAATAATATTTGTTTTTCATCCTAAGACAATCAGATGCAGTCCAGATTGTCCTGTAGGATTTCATCAAGTTAGGAAGCAACATTGACAAAAGGACTTAGAAATTCAAGACACTGTAAATTTAGCGTTGAAAGTAATCTGGGCTGGCTGGGAGTCTTCCTAGTTGGGGTAGACAAATTTTGTGGTCAGACATTCTTTGTTTTCCTTCAACTTTTGTATTAATTGGCTTATTGGACACTTGGATGGCTGTACCTATGTCAATGTTTTAGCCTTCTATTTGTGCAGTCTTAGTTCATGCAAGCCAAACTAATGAGGCTATCTGTATGTGGTTCTTTGTTAAAGTAACTTGCCATAAGTTCAAATGAACCAGCGCTTTTATTTTTAATCTTGTTTAATAGGGGATGCATATTTTTGCATATGCATCTATAAGGCGCTCGATAAAAGAAATACCCACTTGCTTTGGCAGGTCTTGGCACTCTGAATTGGTAATAGAAGTATGAACTACATGGACAAATTGAATGGATTTAGAAAACACATACTTTTTTTTTGTTAGCGTCTTGGCCATTAAAGATTGTACTCAATAAAAATATGTGGGATGTGATCAAAACAAGGTTGTTATTATCTTCCTGTATGTTCGGTGATATCATGACAGGAATTTGCTTTTGTTTGTTTGGTTATGATAAGGAACTTTTTTCTTCCATTGCCAAGGGCACATTCTAATTCAATTAGTTGCTGTCAAAGTTTCCTTGCCATCATCAACCACTTTCTGTTTAAGTAGGTATATTGATTTAGTTAGAATTGAGCTTAAGTTAACTCTAAGGAGGATGCCTATTTTCTGAAATAGCAGGTGATCTTGATGCAATCAGCTTGATCAGATAAATTAATTCCAGAGTGATGGAGCTATGGCTCTTAGCAGGATTCATTTTTTTCTTTTAATCTTTTCCTTCCAACTCCTTTCAGCTTTACGAGGAATAGGGCCCTGTGGATGATTCTTTTGGTTAGGAAGGTCATCTGTTTCAGTTTTACAAAGCTGGGAATCTTGGATGAACCTATAGTTACTATTATTATTATTTAGTGGTACCATGTGGTCTATGTGCTTTCTGTCTCTGTGTATATGGAGCTATAATATTGGATAGCATACTGGTTAAGTTGTCTGGATGGAAAAAATTGCCTGAATTTCCTCTCTTGCATGCATGCATTCGCCGAGATAATGTTCACAGTGTACAATTCAAGGCCTGATAATGTTCACAGTGCACTTCAAGGCCTGATTTTCCTCTCTTGCATGCATGCATTTGTTGTTCCCTCTTCACGCGCACTGGTGTTCTGCAAAGACAAAAACAAACAGGTAAAGCTCCAGTGGGGCTCTTGGCCCTACCCAGGTGCCCTGGACCCACTTACAAAGGCTTTGGCAAGTCGCCAATTACAATTAAGATCTGCTTTAGAAATTCCACAACCTGATAACTCGAAGCCTTGCTCAAATGTATACATCCTCCATTGATCTGGAAAATGGGATGCCTCCTCATTCCAATACTAAATTGCTCATGATCGATGAACCGTGCCGATATACAAGTGGCCAGCAGTTGCTGGCTATTTACAACAAAGGGAAGATAGTGATGAAATAGATGAGCATTGTTAAGGTGGATGGACATGTTCATGGGATTGCCTAGAGCAGCATTGAAGAATTTGAAGTGGTTGCACAAGATGGGGTCAACAAGAGCAGCATGGATAGTCTTTTTGCAGCTGAAACGGGCCGGAAATATTGAAGCTCTAACATGCGAATTGGAGAAGGCATCTGCTATGAAACCAGACTCGGCGGCCTTCAGACGACTCTCTTACCACTACTTCAGAGGTGGCAGCTTCTTGATCCTTTCACGGCTGTGGTGCATATCAACAAAAAAATTGGCGTTCTGAGAGAGGGAAGGGCACTGAGAGCTGTTAATAGTGGGACATTTCTTGTGAATGAAAGAAAGAATCCCTTCTTGGTGGGTAATATTGTGGAAAAAGAACTGGAGCAGGCATGCAGCGAGGCCAACAAATGGTTCTGCTAAGAAGGCAGGCAAGAGGTTCAAGAAGATATCAGAAATTGAAGCTGCTGACATAAACCCCCAGGAAGAGTCCAACATATTGACAGAGAAGTTGACTTCAGGATACATGAAGCAGATAGAGTATCTTGAAAAGATCCATAGTTTTGATGCTGCCAAGAATTGAAAAAATGGACTCGCCTGCAGTACCAGAGATCCAATCTTTCTGACAAAAAAAAGACACAAAAGAAGCATGTTAAAGCAGAAACTAAAGCAGCAAGGCAGTATGACAAGAAGGGCAATATAACTTTGCATTTGGAGGATGTACCAGGAGGTAATATGCTAAATTTAAACTAGTATCTATGAACATACATGCTATCTGCATGAAGCAATAATTTCCTACTTGAATATTTGCTTTATTTGCTCAACCCTGATAATTGTATCAAAAAGTGCACCGTAGCCCATGGTCACAAGTTCATCATTCCAAAATGATTCGATAATCTCGACAACTTTAGAATTTGAAAAAAAAAAATCAGCAAATTTGAAGGAGTTTGGAAAAGTTCAGAAAACCAAAAACAAGAAAATAAGAAAACAAATTTCTAATCATGTCTTGTTATATATATATATATATATATATATATATATATATATATATATATATAACATTTAGAGAAATTCCAAGGGGAAAAAACATGAGAATTAGACATTTTGAAATTTAATAGGATATAGCCCTCAACTCTGAGCTGTTATTTCCTTTTTATTATTGGATATCACATTGAAGGCCTCGGAGGCAAAGACCATAGTAGTTCATCATGATTTTTTTGCCGAATGACCATGAAGGTCCATTTCAAAGCTTTCTTACACAGGAAAAAGAAAAAGGCTATTTTTTTCTTTTTAAACAAAATGAATGAAGGACAATAAAACATATTCCTATGTAAGACTAGATGCAGGGACTTCATGCCACAACTAAAAATTTGTAAATCTCGCAGACTATTCCTCTTTCATTTGCAAATCAGCAAAACAATAAATTGATCGTCGAATAATTCCCATTTTCTTAAAAAATATTGCCAAATATTTTGACTATGCTATGTAGCACAGATTAAAGCCAACTTATATAAAACCTAAACATCTAAAGGAGTATTGTAATTCTTAAAAAATGGTCAAATTATTCATGTCCAATAAAACCATAATGGAAATCATGGCTAGTTATCCGACATACAACAAAGGCCGATTTATAAGAGCAAAACAAGAATAAATAATATAGAGATTAAATTCTTTACATATTATAGGATATTTTATGAAAGGCTCAAGAATTCAACATATGTATCCATACACATATAACTTCAAATATGTCGTCTGTGGAGAAAAGGGTAGGAAAAGAGAGATATAGAACGGGCAAATAGAATGCTTGTTATCTATATATATATAAATCATGGAAAATGCAAATAAAAGGCTGATCACTTTCATTTCTATCTTAGATTAATTGGCATATTAATCTTGTTGGCAATAACTACTTTGAAAAAAAAAATGCATATGGATATAACAAAAGTTGAATGTATTCTTCTACTTACAATATGAGATGGGTCTCATGGCTCTGCTTGCAGACTGAGGCTTTGAGTGTTAGAATGGCATCATAGACCGACCAGATGGGATTCTTAGGTATGGATGGTATGGGACCGATAATAACATCAAAGGAAGAGGATTCTCTCCGGTGGCCTTTGGGTATGTAGATGGTTGAGGAGAGATGGTAATAGGATCATTTCTTTTTAGGTTTATGAGCATTGGAAAGTTTCTTGGGGTAGGCTTGCAAATGCTTATTTGGTTTTATAGACCATTTCTTGATGCCTTGCTCATGCCAATTGGCGTGAATAAAGTTTGGGATAGTTATGAATTTAATTATAAAGATTCTCTTGGATGTTGTTTCTATAAATACTATTTAGGGCATTGGGATAAGTTTTCAAATGTTTTTTTGTATTTAAGGATTGTTTTTTTGCTCATGCTAATGATATAAATCGCTTAGGAAAGGACACATGATGACACATTATTTTATTGTCGCAGTATTATTGTTAGAAAGGATTGCTGATTTTTAACAGCTATATGGAAATAATTATCATATGTATTTTTATTTGATAAGAATGATGCAACCCATCAGATTCTCTTTGATGTTGTTATAAATGCTTTATTACTATAGAGTAGTATATTGTCTCTAATGGACTCGTTGATGCTTGGAAAGGGATAATCATGTGGTCATTTGGCTTAAAAATCTATGGATGGTACCTAGTATTTTTATTTTTTGGGATAAATGTTCAAATGTTTATTTGTTTCTAGAGAATATTTCTTGATACCTTGCTTAGGCCAATGGCATGAATAAAATATGCAAGATGATATATGTTGATGCATAATCTGATTCATTATTATTGTTGAAAAATTTTGTCGGCTTTGTACGGTTATATGGCAATAATTATAAATCTGATTCATTATTGTTTGTTGAAAAATTTTGTCGGCTTTGTACGGTTATATGGCAATAATTATAAATCTGATTCATTATTGTTTGTTGAAAAATTTTGTCGGCTTTGTACGGTTATATGGCAATAATTATAAATCTGATTCATTATTGTTTGTTGAAAAATTTTGTCGGCTTTGTACGGTTATATGGCAATAATTATAAATCTGATTCATTATTGTTTGTTGAAAAATTTTGTCGGCTTTGTACGGTTATATGGCAATAATTATAAATCTGATTCATTATTGTTTGTTGAAAAATTTTGTCGGCTTTATACGGTTATATGGAAATAATTATAAATATCATTCATTATTGTTTGTTGAAATTTTTTGTTAGTTCTATGTGGTTATATGGCAATAATTATAATATATAGATTTATTTGATATGTACGAATTTAATTCAATGAATTCTCTTGGTTGTTATTTTTAAATGCATTATTATCATAAAAAATAAAACATATATTTCTATTTGGTACAAAAAACATATCCTCTTTAATGGACGCCAAGGATATTAATTCTCGAAGAGGATAGTCATCAATTCATCTGCCATGTTCATTTTTGTAGACATTTTTTGGTGTCTTGCTCACACTAATATCATTAATAGAGTTTTGGATTGGATACACAATTGCATAAATAGATGCATTATAGTACTATTAGAAAATCTTGTCAGTTTCAAATAGTTTTATAACAATAACTGTTGTATGTAGTTTTATTCGATATGTATGAATTTAATTTAATAAATTTCTTCAACATTATTTCTAAATATTTTGTCAGCATAATTTTGGAAATTAGCATTTCATTGAGTCCCATAACTTTACACACTACCCAGAGTAGATCCACAATGAATTCAGAATTAAATACCTATAAGTCAAGTATGGATCAAAAATAGACCTATCAAAGAATTCAAGACTGGGTGATGGTTGGATAAAAGAACACCCAATATGAAACCAACCTAACTGAATCATTTTAAGGCATGGGATCACTTTTTTGAAAAACCTAATCAGACCTAGAACTATTTCAGATCTGACAAGTTACGTAGAACATAATGCATGGTTGTAGTCTTCTATCTTTCAAGTTCTTTGTAATTTTTATACTTTGAACCTATATTATTGGTGATTTGTATGGAGGGAATGAAGGAAATTGAACTTACTATGTACAATTACTTGCTCGACACCAAAACCGAACTCAACTCATACCTAATCTAAAGTTGATGAGTGCCAAGGGGGAGCATGGGGTCCTTGCTCATATAGGTGGGCAGAGTTGATCTTGCCCAAAGTCCATGTGACTACTTTGCAGAAGTTCCCCTAGTTGATTAATCACCTCCTTAGAAGCATGCCAAGTAGCAATTGATTCAATAATAGGGACTAAGTTTGCATTCAAAGGATTTTTTTCTTTGTCTTTTTTTTTGAGTTGAAAATGAAGGAAGTAAGGTACTATTTTATTAGATAGAAATGATATGTACATTCAAAGGAATTGAACTTGCCAATTAGACTTTCTTGAGATTGTCCTTAACTAGGAAGCTGCTCTTGCTGAAAATATAAATTCACCTTGATACAATTCGGATGTCGGGGTATTAATTGTTTAGATGTTTTTGCATTGAGGGTGGTTCGACGAGTCATGCTAAGAGTACCTCTAATTTCATTTCACACTGGGGCCAATGTGTGGCCTGCACACTAGTAATCTCGAGCAAGGCTAAAGGGAGATCACACAGCAACCTACAGATGGAGGCCATTCTTTGAAACAAGTCTTGGCTCCAATGATTCTATATGTGCTACAAATATAAATGAATGATATGTACCAAAATTGAATATGAATACAAAATTTTATATCCTTCTAGGTTTCATTTCTGTCTCTACTGGACCACTTTTGTTAAAGATTATTCACAAAGAAAAGCAAAGATGGGTGCATATTATTTCTTTCAAAATCAGCTCAGCTACAGATGCATTCTAATCAGAAAAGATTATTTGTCAAGTATACTAGAGACGGACTATGCTCCTCTCGATGGGAGAAGATATTCTACTTCTCTGAATTCCAAAATTAATAATGAAGCATCTAAATCAAATATCTATATTATTGATCATAATCTGTGCCCACTAAATAAACCTAAAAAGATATTTATATGCTAGCATTCTAAAATATATGATAAAGTACTTAAATTGAGAATTTATCCAATTGATTATGATCTATATATACCAAAATATATATAGATTAAAAAATAATAGATAATAAAATATGGTTTGATATGATTCCAGTTGTTTATTTTTTTCTATATGATTGATACGCATATCAGACATCATGAAAATATGTAATTTTTAGTTTCTAAATATTTTTAGTGGTATAGATTAATAGTTTGGATCTTTAATTTGGATATCGTTCATCGATGTCAGAATTGACAGTACATTCCTTCTCCTCTCGAGACGAGCATAGTCTATCTCAGCATAGTATATATTATCGACTCAAGCATATATTTGCACTCAACTAGTTCCTAACCGGGCATTAGCTGATGGGTGTATAAAATTTGCAATGCAGATTGAAAAGAGAGATACTCACATTGCCTTGGATGGTTCCAAATCTTCAGTAATGCAATCAAATCTCATCCATGATAGAATTGCCGAGTATTAGAACTTCTCACAGCCTACTTCACAACGATCCTCTGAACCCTACTGAGATAAGTTGAGCTGATGGAAGGCAAGCTTTGGGTTGTTTAAGCTAGTCTAAAAACATGCAAGTATGTTGCTCAAGCAGCTCATGAGCCTTTTTTTTTTTTTTTGAGAATAAATGAGCTACATAAAAATTATTAAGATTGGCTTATAACTTATATGTCACATTTATGCGGACCTGCCTGAAGTTTGATGTTGGCTTGACTAGATATTGAACCTTGAGCACCGCCGACGAAGGATGAGCTTGAAGCAGACCACATTATCGAGCCAAGCCCACCATTACGTTCCGGCCCATTTATATCTAGCTTCCTCTGTGGCCCCATCGCTAACCCACTCCGGCGGCCCATTTATACATTGCTCCGGTTGGACCGCTGTCGGCCTTTATTCCCCCTTCTACGAGGCGGGTAGCCTTTTGATTCTTCGCCCCCCGAAAAAAACAAAACACTAATAATTCCCTCCTCTCCAAAACCCTAATCCCCTCCTTCTCCGTTCTCCTCCTCCTCCATCCTAAACCCTGGTCCCCAATTCTCCTCTCCCTTATCCTTCTGCTTCGATTCTTCATGAACTCCATTAGCAGCAGCAGCGAAAGCTATGCACAAGCTCTGGCGCGGAAGCACAGCCCATGGCCCCGCCCTCTCCACTGTGGGCTGGCTTGAATCCAAGGCCTCTCGCGCGCTCCCCAAGGTGCCCCTTTTCCGCATTCTGATGCCCGCCCTCCACCTCCGCCTGCCCCCCTCCGACGCTCTTCTTTGGCGGAGCCACGGTCAACAGAGCCATACTCCAATTTGGCGCTGCGTTCTTCCCCGGCAAGCTCGGGTTTCGCACTCGTCCCCTTGGCTGCGCGGCGGCAGGGGGAGGAGCTTCAGGGCGGCGGAGGCGGTGAGGAATCGGGAGAAAAGCGGGAGCTTGGAGGGGTCTGGCGGACAAGGGAGGAAGGAGGAGGAGAGCGGCGGAGAGGAGGAGGATGGGGTTCCCGAAGAGGAGGGGAAATCCTCCAGGGCGTTGCAGCAAAAGTCGGCGGAAAACCACAGCAGTGTGGTGGAAAGGAGAGGTAGGAGCGGAGGTTCCAATGCCCCACCCCTGGGGAGTCTGGAGCTCTTGGAGATTCCTGGAGTTGGGCCTCGAAATCTTAGGAAGCTGGTGGATAAAGGTTTTCAACGCGTGGCCGAGCTCAAACAACTCTACAGGGATAAGGTATATTTTTTGCCTTCAAGATTTCTAATTCAGTACCTGCACTGGCTTGCTGCATTATAGATTTTTGTTGAACTTTGTTTCTATTGTGAGATAAAAATAAAATTTAAGCTTGAATTTTTGAACAGTTTATGTGCCTGTTGGTTCTGATGGTATTTTTAGCTTGTCACTGCAATATAAGTAGTTGCTCTGGTTGTCTTTTGCGTCTGTAGGCAGGCAGAAATAGTTCAAGTGGTAAAAATTAACAAGACAATCTAATGGAGATTTGGCTCCACAGAGTTACAATGTTTGGTGCCATTTTAATGGGTAATTTCCGCACTGAATTTTCATGGCATCTTTTGTGGTTTCCATGTTAGACTGTTGCCTCTTTTTTTGTTTTTGTGTTTTAACTTGCTCATATAACCTTTTATCCATTCATTTATGTTTTCTCATAGGTCTGTTTACAGAGAAGCGTTTCTTCACATACTTATGTGAGATGATGCTTAATTTTCGGAATTATTGGTTTTAGTGAATTGTTGTTTTCTGCATTTGATTTTCGGATGGTGCTTTTTCTCTCGGACATGCATCTAATGAATATTTTTTTTCGTTTTTCTTATGTTCTATACTGCAGTTCTTTGGGAAGTCTAGCCAGAAGATGGTTGAATATTTACAGAGCTCAGTAGGAATTATTCACAAGAACCATGCGGAGAGTATAACCTCCTTCATCAAAGAAAGTGTGGATGAAGAGTTGAAAGAGGAAACTGCAGAATCTGATGTCATGCCTACACAAAGGAAACGACTCACCTTTTGTGTTGAAGGGAATATTAGTGTTGGAAAGACAACGTTCCTACAAAGAATAGCTAATGAAACTATTGAGTTACGTGATCTTGTAGAAATAGTACCAGAACCTATCTCCAGATGGCAGGATGTTGGTCCTGATCACTTTAATATACTGGATGCTTTCTATGCAGAACCACAAAGGTATGCCTACACTTTCCAAAATTATGTGTTTGTGACGAGGGTAATGCAGGAAAGAGAGTCTGCTGGTGGAATAAAACCCCTCAGGCTGATGGAAAGAAGTGTTTTCAGTGATAGAATGGTAAGCATAATATTAATATGTGATCTGTAGACAATAATTATTTCTTTTCAATTGTACTATGTTTTCAGTCAAATTCACATACAATATATTGTCTAATACCTGTTTGCTAAAGTTTGAAACCTGTATGTTGATCCCAACATGCAGGTTTTTGTGCGTGCTGTTCATGAAGCCAATTGGATGAATGAGATGGAGATTAGCATCTATGACTCATGGTTTGACCCTGTTGTGTCAAGTCTTCCGGGACTTATCCCTGACGGGTTCATTTATCTAAGAGCTAGCCCTGATACCTGCTACAAGAGAATGATGCTCCGTAACAGGGCAGAAGAAGGTGGTGTCTCCTTGGAGTACTTGCGAGGCTTACATGAGAAGCATGAGAGCTGGCTTTTCCCTTCTCAGTGTGGAAATCATGGTGTCCTGTCAGTCAGTCAGTTACCATTCCATATGGATAGCTCCTTGCATTCTGATATAAGAGATCGCGTGTTATATTTGGAAGGTGATCATATGCATTCAAGTATCCAAAAGGTAAACCTTTTGTTAGGCATTTCTTAGGATCAAATTCACAATGAGTTTCTGATGGAGTTTTCTTTATCCTTGACTAGGTTCCCGCTTTAGTGCTGGATTGTGAACCAAACATTGACTTCAGTAAAGATATTGAAGCTAAAAGACTGTAAGTACTCTCTCTCTCTCTCTCTCTCGCCCCCTCTCTTCTCTCTCCATCTTCATAAGCAAATTGATACACTAGCTTAAATTTTGCTTGTAAATATTTTTCCTTAGTTTGAGGTAATTTTGTTTTGCTGTTGTAATTGTTCTTGTTTCGTATTCCAACTTGAATCCTTTTCTTATGTTTTGAGTTTTATATTGTATGTAGTTCTTTGTTGTATGCACATTTTTTGACTGATGAAAATCTCTAGTTATATGTAAAACATAGAAACATGATTTGTAGATATTAATAATTATGATCTGTCAATTAAAAAATGCCAAGTTTTGGGATAATTAGGGGCACATCAAGCTAGATGAAATTTTTCGAGGCATGCCCTATTATTCCAGACAACTCAAGTTTGGCTTTTGTTCATGCAGGCTTGAATTCTACTTGTCCATGTTAGACTTGCCTGTGGATATGTTCCAATTTGGTTGGAATACTTTTGATGTGTTATTGATTTTCATTTTTAAAATATCAATATTCTGGCTTATGAGCTGCAAAGTTGCATGTCTATCTAAGATAAAATAATACTTCAGATCTTATTCTACAGATCATAGCTCCTCATGGGAAAAAGCAACTTTGCATAGTAGTGGTTTGTCTTCCCCAAAAAAAATGTTTATCATTCCTCTTGGTCAATAATGATACAATTCCTCAACGGTATATGCCAAAAAAATCCTAGCCAAACATGTTACTGGGCCTAAATTCGATTTTCAAGCTGGACCTAGTCTTGAACCCATCCTATAGTAGGTGAAGCTCAAACCTGCACGCTAGCGCAACGTTCATCCAATTTAAGGTTGCAGCATTTTAATGAGCCTATTTTATTTTCAATTTTGGGGCATCACTTGTCTGATTATATCACATATACAATTGAGTGATATTCAGGATTTCCCGATATATAGCAGCATGAAATCTTTGTATATTTCTTGACTTAGAATTAAGGTTGCAGCATGGTAGTACTGACTCATTGTTTGAACAACTGTTTACTTGTTCATTCACTTTGAAGCGACAAGGCTGTTTTTTGTTGATGATGGCATGCATCAGTTGGATGCTTCATAAACACAAGTTCCATCTTAACTACATGGATTTTAGGACTGAATTATGCAGTTCTTCAAATAATATTAGATTTAAAAGTTTGCCTAAGTTTTTGAAATTACCAATTCTCTTTCCATGGATGGTTACTTAATTTATTAATATGCCAAAATTATTAGTTCAAAAATATGCAATATCTGTAAGCAGATGAGAGAACATCTTTTTGATTGATCTCATTGCTCGTTAACGCTAAAAAGTGATTTCAGATTTGAATCCTATTGACGGTATGCAAGCTCAAATTTTTTTAGTAAAAAAGAAAAGATAGAAAAAGATGGGCTATGGCAATTAAAAATCTACATGATAAATCGCACCCTACAGCATTTATAATGACATAAAAAAATGCCAAAATCGATTGTTACTTGTGCATCAAGTGGACATGATATGTGGTATTTTTGCTGGTTAGACTCCAGAAAAGGATACAAGATCTCCACAAGTGCTGTTTGGATTGGAAATTTAAGCGTTCGAAATGGGTACATTTCTTAGACGTGTGATGAGGAGACAAGGAATTGTTTCTTGGTGGATTAAGCAGGGCAATATGCGATGCCATATGACCATTTAATATAGGAAATACTTGTATGGAAATAATTAAATTCACAATGTTGCATCCAACTAAATGTTGGTTACACTCAGACCAAGTGCATCTGCAGTAGGTGTTGAGTGGGATATCTGGTAAAACAAAGATATTTGCTTGTTAGAAGTTTAAGGCATGCACTTGTTGGGCTAATGTAGTTGAGAGGAGATTGAATGGTATTTTCATACATAAGGATGACTGAAGGTCTTGAAACAAAGGGGAACGGATGTGTGTTGAAGGATCAGAAAAGTGAGAATAAGAGGTGGAGACTTGGGAGTACCTCTGTGGAGGAGTTTAAAGAAAGCTTGACTTGACATAATCTATTCTCTAGGGAGAAGGGTGAAGCATGTCATAATCACCCTACTAATGTGACAAAGCTGGTGGATTTTGTATGTCATGGTTTGATATTTTCTTCATTAAAGTATACATGCTGCAAGTTTTCTCTATATATCACTGCAACATGGTACGCTGGGCTCTTGATATCTGACTCATGAAAGCTTGGTACCTATCCTTTGTCTTCGATGCTTTTCTTTCAAAGATGGGATGCTCCCTTATATAGTTCAGTTACAGCAATAGCTTATATATTGGGGTAAGTCTTGACAGTTGTGTTTATTGTATATTTTCTTCTTATGCTGACAACTACCATGCAGTGTACTTGATACAATGGCCAACTTTTGACGAACATAATTCTTTTAATTATTCTCTCAAGGTATGCACGACAAGTCGCAGAATTCTTCGAATTTGTGAAGAAAAAGAAAGAAGCTTCGTCTACAGAATCTGCTACTGACGGTAAGAACCAAACCCAACAAGTAGTGCTTCCTCCCAAAGGTGGTCTGTGGGTCCCAGAAGGCAGTCGTTTCCCAGAATCTGCCCTAAAATCTCTTGACTTCAGAAGAGCCATGTCATTCCTCTCTGGTTAGCTGCCGCTCCAGCAACCAAGCAAAATACTCTTGCAGATGTGCAGAAATCCTTAATGAGATGAAGGATTTTAGTAATGTGGAATATGCTTCAGGTGCTAGACACGTCATATTGATCCATCTGGAGCTAATGGATGGAGCTAATTTTGGCTCCAGAAAGAAACTAGGTCCATGTTGTAAGGGTATAACTTGTAGAAAATCTGGTGTTTATGTCAATATAACATGTTAGGAGTTGTCTTGATGTAAATGATTTGATGTTGTATGGTTATGGAAGTTCAAATGGTGGACGTATGCTTCCAGAATCCTAATTTTGTTTGAGATGGATGACTTCATTTGACTAGTTTCATTTGGGTTAGCATCGGGCATTAATTACACTCCCTGATGGACATATTCCAGAGAAGGAATGGAAGAAGTGTGTTCAGGATATTCAAGGCCGTATGATTGGTTGTGGTGCCTTTCACCCTTTATCAAGGGTGGGAGTGGATATAAACGGAGACAATACTAATCAGATTGAATGGCGAAAGAAGATTTAAAGCATGCTCATTTTTTCTCTTTGGAATGAAATCGCCACAGGTTATCTAGCAATGCCTCTGGATCAAAATGAAATCGTCGCTGTGCTAATGTTATTCCTTTTTAAGTTTTGGGATGGAATGACCACTGATGACAAGGATCAAGTTTTAAGGCTTGTTTAGAAAGGTCGATCCTAGAACAGATGGTTCAACTACAGAACTTTTTCAGCTTGTGGGCCGGCAGCACCTGTACCATTGAAATGGTTTGTCGGTAGAGATGTTCCCACTGGTGCTCCTTCAAATGGTACTATAATTTCTACTTTTAGCTTGAATTTCTTTTTTTTTTTGTCTATCTACGTTCCATAAAATTCATACGCTCCATGGACAGAGAAAAAAATGGAGTGTTGGTCAAAGCAAGCCGCCCTATTCTATTACCAGACATAACTGGGAGAAGTTCGTCTGCTGGAAATGCTTTATTTCGTTTTGTTTTTTCATTTTCTTCTCATCGAATCCATGAGGAACTTGTCATATTTATAATCTTTTTGCAGTCTGCTATATTTACAAATCTTTCGTAATCTCTTCTCTTCACCACATGATGGGTTAGCAAAGTGTGAGCGGGGCGAAGGAAAGTTCAAAGATCACTTTTGGATGGATGATTGGACTATAAATACAAAAGATTTTGTTCACATACTCTACATATTTTTTAAGTCACGTACAAGCTGCTCTTTGCTCTCTTTTTTTGTCCCTCTTTTCCCCTGAGAAAACACACCAGCTGCTTGTTCGAACATCATTACTATGTTCAGCTACTTCGATCTTTCTTGCTAGTGTAGGTGCTGCGTCCATCCCAGATGATCCAACCTCACCTCCCCTACATTGTTCTGGAGCTGGATGCTGCTCAATTAAGAATGGTGAAACGTCTTAACTTCAACAGCTTCACCTAGGAGGCCTCTCTAGTGCAATCCAACCAAATTTCCCTTTCCTAAAGTCACTCAACACACGGACAGCAGCGTGACTAACATCTCCATTAAACAAGTGAAGGGCAAGTTTCTCGAGGAATCTGCAATCAATTATTAATGCCAAGCTGACGACTCAACATTTACAGGAAGCAGAAAGTGTGAATAAATAAATCATGCAGCAAAAGGGATGCATACATTTTACCACAGCGACCATCTGAATCAATTCTATAGCGCTTGCAGAGAGTATCTGAGCCTGTAGGAAACCAGCGAGTGCAATTGGCAACTTGACAGGATGAGATAAAACAGTAGCATTTTGCTTCTGGTTAAATGATAGAAATGCAAACATAAAGTTACGAAATGTAAACATAAAATTACAAAAAACTATACAACTGACTGATCTATTCTCAAGGAAGTATCTCAGAGGATCGTGTGGATCAATAGAATTGCTATAGTATACAAGGAGGTCTCCAAATATTTGACAATAACGTGTCAGAACTGTTTGAATTGAACAAAATAATACGTACACAACAAGAAAGTTACTATCATAATTTATAAATAGAAGCATAGATTTTAATACTTGCATGGATATTTGTTGGTATATGGACAACAATATAGAACATGGTAGGAACAATCCTACCTATATTGTAGTGCAACCCTCATTGTCTCTCTACCAAGAGGACATCTCTGCCTCGCACCTCCACCATACATGCATAGGTGCAACATGCTTGATTCTTTTTATTGACAAGGCTAGGGAGTTTTAAATGTAGAACACATAAGCATTAATGATCAGGTTAATCTAAAAAGCCTAATGGACACTTATTATTTTATCACCAAGAGAAGCTAAGCTCAAAACTTGTGAAACTTCATTTCAAGTTTATATACAATCAAAAGTAATGAGCTTTTGGTGAGATTAAGTTGCAATTTGTATTAAACTTGGTGCAAACTTGAAGACCCACAAGAATTGAACCATTGATAGCAAAGGAAACAAAAGCTGCAGTTAGCCGGTAGTTTCCATAGTGCAAATCAATCCACAACAGCATATGCTCTACTCCTCACATGTTTATAGGATTAATGCTTAAAAGAAGCTTAATGACAAAAAACAGAGAATTTCCCTAGTATTTTGCTTTTAGAAACAAAGATTAGAACTGAGAGTGCAGATTAAACATGGCAATCACTTTGCATCAGACTGTAGTAAATGGGGACTAATTATCACATGACTTCCTAATGGAAACTCCACTCAGGACCTTCATGTTGCCCTCAAGCGCATATGAGCATCGATGCCTAGCAAATTTTGCAGCAATAATAAAAACCATGACTATACATGAGTGAAACCAAAGCTTTGAAAGAGATTTATCTGATATTTGAGGGCATATTTACTTGATGTTTCATGTCATCCATTTCTGATGGTGCATACGAGTTTCCAGAATACAACTAGTTTGACCACCATCTCTGATGGCATGTGTCAAAACAGGTTATTTAGGGTCTGCCCAACTCGATTTTTGGTATATGTTGATCTTGAGGTACAGAAGGCTGTGGAAGAATTTCTTGATACAAAAATATAGAAAACTAATGTAATTCAAAAAACAAAGCACAGCACATAGAAGCAACATTTTGTGGAAATGTTGATGGAAGACTAAAAGTTCCATGAAGATATTTTTCGTCATCTTGGTTCTTTTATGCAAAAAATGGTAAGAGATACATGAGAACGTCCCAAATATGGTTAAAGTAGAGATGCACCTGTTGAAAATGAGATCAACAAAAAACTATGAAGGCTATACATAGCAACAACCCCCTAATTTCTTCCCTTCATTCTGCCCTCCTAAATTCTCAATTTTGATCCACCTCTTGGTTCAAAAGGTGTTGATCATAACATCACCTCCTAGTTGGTTCAAAAGATCATGACGAACAAATACAGACTAGTAATTTAATTGCCCTGCAATGCAATTTAGCACCCTAGATTTCCTAGTACTATCAAATTTAGTGTGACTCTGTGCACAGGCAAATAACCTCCCGAGCATCTGATACTAAATTCAGGCAATCAGATATAGTGGTTCATGAAAAGTGTGGGTTCTCAGCACAGATGGCCTGCTATATACTTTGCGCACATAGAGTTTAGAGTGAAATTCTAAACACAGGGTTGTGTCTCTCTATATGCATGCATGTGCAGAGAGGCACTCATGGGATTTTGGAGAGTACTTAAATTTTAGCTTGTTGAGTCTGAGAAACCAACCTACTGCTGGAAGCCTTGTCAACATTTGTACAAGAATGGCAGCCACATCAGCAGCATCGTATGATCTCTCCCCAATGTCATCACATATTGCAAGCTTGATTGCAGCTGCCTGGTCCCTAATTCGCATTGGTAATATGCCAGGGGAGTCCAACAACTCTAAATCTTTCCCAAAACGGACCCATCTGTTCAAAGATACGTGAGAGCAATAGTACTGAATCAAAAGCTTACAATTTATTTTCCATGCAGTTAAACATGAAAGATTTACAAAGGAACATAGAGGAAATTGGTTTATACATAGTGAAATGATAATAATGCCTACTTCTCTAAGAGAGAAAAGAACAAGGTTCTAAGAGGAACTTACTTCAGTTGTCTTGTGACACCTGGCCTGGGAGCTGCTGGACACATTCGCCGCCTCAATAAACGGTTAATTAGAGAAGATTTTCCTACATTTGGATATCCAACTATTCCAGCTCGGACCTGTAACAGAATAGAAAAATAAAATATGGATAATAGAATTGAAAAAGCAACTGCAATTCTAAACTTTATGATGAAACTGACACGGTTTCAATGAATACATTATTAATGAGACATTTTATGGAACTGGACCTGTAGCAGAATTAAGAAAACATTCACATAATTGCAGTCAAGAACATATTGTCCATTCCTGAATTGAAAGACAAAAAAAAAGGCAAAATCTCTGACAATTGCCATGAATATATCATTAATGCATTCACAAAGGGGCAAAAAACACCAAGAATTATTTTGGATAGTTGAGGTGTAATAGAATATTACAAATCTGAACTATTGCTTTTTGAATGCTGATATAAGGTGTTATTTAGAGCAAATTGAGTGGGTTGGATGAAAATATTATTTGGCATGCTGGAAAAGAAAAAGGGGCAGCATTGCTCATAGGGTTTTTTATGGTAAGAAGAATGATGTACCGGAAAACTGCAACATGTATAACAACTACTCCAAAAAATTCATCATCAGATCCTCTCCAGTATATAATAAAGACAAAATAAGGTTATAGGAACATTAAAATCTTGCAAAATGTCATTGATGACAGGCAACTGCTTTAATAGATAGCTTACTGGGTTATCTAGATGGCCCGCCCATGCACCCGCCTTAACATCTTGTATTATGTTTGAGTATAAAAGGTGAGAGCAATTTATAGATTTGCCAAGTTGATACTTACAATTGATTTACTAAATCTTATTTAAGATGTTATATTTCATTTGTTGGATGACAAGAATTTTTTAGGTTTCTCCACCTGTTTGTAGCTTGCAGGCGCTTTTAAAACAGTGTTGACTGATAATTGAAGTGTCGAATGACAAAAAAAAAAAACATTCCAGACTTTGACTCCTGATCTTCACTGGTTGTTGCCCAAAAAAACACAACAGACTAATATGATAATAGACAGATTGTTATCTAAATACAGATTTCGATATAGACTTGTGATGCTGACAAAGTTTTATAGCTGGTAGAAGCAACTATAGGCATCTCAACCTTACCAATCTTTGATCCCAAAGATCTTCTTCCTTGGTGAAATAAAGAGAGTGGTGAATAACATTCCCCTCGAAACTATCAATGAAATAGTTGAATGAGGAGGCTTCATCCTCAAAAGAAAGCCATATCCGCTCTCTCCACAGGGAACACATCACAATATGTGATATCATATTTCAAAAATAATTAACCATAACCCCTTTCCACACAACAAAGTAATCAACAATATTGTTTGAGAAGTTTCAAAAGACTTCTAAATTCTAATCAAGGTACGCTATCTCAATACCGAGCCCTATACCATTGCCACCCTATTACTTATCGATATGCCTGGTACAAGGGCCAGTTTGGCGTACCAAGTGTTGGTACACCTCCCATACTGCGTACCAGTATGGAACCGGTAAAGTATGATAATTTTTTTCATTTTATGAGATCACAATTATGATAATGATTACTTAATAATTTTTTCATTACATTGTCCAATAAAGAGAATCTCACTAAGTGAAGCCAAACCACACAAAAAATAATTAAAAAAAGAAACAAAGAAAGAAAAGAAATAGACAAAAGGAAAAGTGTCATGCAGGGGAAGTGAGGAACCATATCCTCCATCTCATCATCAAAGGCAAAAATTAAATATTTAACTAAAAATACACGAAAGAGCTCCAGAGCATAGTCATCCACTACTCCCAACTAAAGGAATATAAGCATTATAGGAAGTCTTCAAGCTAGACACTCGCACCCTTGCAATTCCATAATATTTCTCATTAGCCTTACCAACATCTCAACCATTTATCATTGTAAAGAACTCAACAATCAATGGTTAAAATTATATTCCCTTGTAATTCCATAATATTTCTTATTAGCCCTACCAAACATCTCTACCATTTATCATGGTAAAGAATTCAACAATCAGTGGTTAAAATTATATACTAAAAAGAAAGTGACTTTCTGTAAGATATTTCTACTTAGCTTATAAATTGCATATCCAATCCATACTTCAATCCACATTGTTGTCGTCATAACATTTCCTCGTCACCCTCCATCTTAGAACACCATGATGCACTTGACATGACAAGGGCTCTTCAAACACAACTGCCAACACTCCCATGACAACCCGCAAGACGTAATCGCTTTCATGAATTTCGAACTGTATATAATTATAGTTTACAAATCATAAAAAGTTGATCTATGTAATCACATATGTTACGAATTCAACTAGTATGATTGTTACATGTAAGGGGTTATAGCTTATTATAATTGTACATATTAGTAATAGACCTATTATATCGACCAAAACTTTCAACATTTTCTCCTATATAAACATGAATTTCAGAGTCTGGAATCGTCTTCACGAGTCCTTTCTGATAGTTTTGGTGTGCAATCCATGTGAGCACACAATGGTTGCTCTCAAAGTTAAGGACCCTTGCAATAGTCACAGCTAAAAACTCTGACATGTTCTTTTGCATGCCTGTGTTGGGATGTCTAGGTGACAGGAACATCTGGTCGTATTCTCTTGATAATTGACAAGACGAAATGGATTATCCAAGGAGTGGATTGCCGGTGTTCTCTTTGGGTTTCTTGGTTCAAATGGCAAGTTTTGGGACTTTTTTTTATGTTTTAAACTGTACCTCGTGGTATTCTTTTTATTTTTCTCTAGGTTTTGCTTTTCAACATCATTCATGGTATAAGAACACTAATTCAAATGCACAAGCATGCCCCACATGCACATGTAGCCATTCAAGAACACATGTTCTGCTTGAAGAAAATTGGAAGAATGAAGAAATATAGGAAAAGATGTCCAATGAAGATTCAGAAAATTCATTACAGGACGAGGTAGGAGTCCCTTAGCTCTACGTTTCGTATTCACGCCCGTGGCTAATAACTTTGCAAGCCTTCCAAGTTTCATAGTACCCTGCAATGGCACCAAATATATAACATATGACTGTGAAACCCCTAACAACCTACCATAAGTTGGTCAAGTATTTGGGTTTGGGAGATACCATTCCAAGCTGCCCATTAGCAAAAACAACTTTTATGCCCCGCCTTGTGAAGAAATTAGCCCATGAATTTCTGTCAGCAGTGGATATCATGTCTTCCCTATTTAGAACTAGAATTTTTTTCCGATTGCCAAGCCAGGAATCCATCTGCTCAGACAAAACACCTTTAGGAATTATTTCTTCAAGTTTGCTTTTCATGAAGCAAATATTAGAGCATCACCTGTGGATGGCTGGTAGCCATAGGAATCCTGGCATCACGAACTTCTATGACAACATCCATTAACTTTAGTTGTTCTTTCAACTCTTTTTCTGCTTTTGCAATATGACCAGGATACCACTGCAGGATGCCAAAGTTCAAAGTTAAGAAGATTGAATGCTTAGCAATTGCAGAATATTAAAACATTCAATTCCAAGCCATAATTAGCTATTGAATTTCATGCTGCAAAATATCCCATCACAGATCACTTCTGCAAATCCACACCTCATATGTACCTGCACAGGACGTAATGACCTTGTCCAGTGATACACATCAGCATCCAAACTTTCCCAATCACCTTCTTCATGGAAGCTCTCATTCACATATTTAGAAAGGTTGATTTTCTCTTTCTGGGGCCAATGTAGTGATGTTCCACCAGCAATCTGCAACATTTCTTTTTAAAATTCCTAGCATTTTATCCAATATGCATGTACTATGAATAAAACTAACAAGCTTTGTACCATTTAGCAATCTTTCCAAGATTACAAGAACTAAATCCCATGTAAATATTGTTTGTTGAGAATGAAATCTGAAAATAATGGCAATTAACAGCTGAATTTTGCTGTGCAAAGGTAAGTCGGCAATTCAAGGCCAGAATTAATGTATGAAAGATCTGAACTGAAAATTGAGAATAAACCCTATCACTTAATAAAATATTTTCAAATATACAGTCGCCATGAGAAACAAACCTCATAACTTCGATAAGAGGTTGGTTTTGAGGCATGTACTCAGCAATTGGTGATTATAAATGGAGAAATCCTCCAAATGAAAAGCATGAAAGGAACTATGACAAAATGCTTGAACCATTCTCAGCAAAGAGAATGAGGGTAAGGTACTAATGTGAGCACAAAGTGCCAGGGGGTTAAGGAATCACCCTCAGGATTTTCTGCAATCCAACATGAGAAAATCATTTTGCTTCAAATCAAAAGCAAATGCATCATTCTTTTGTATTTAAGGTTTCTCTTGTATATAAAGCCATATAACAACTCCTAAACCAGAAAGAATACTTATCAGACACTTCCCAACCAAAATCGTACGAAGTAGGATTCTTAGTTCAACCTGAAAACTAGTAAAAAATTTTATCAATTTGACTGAGATTCCTTTCTAATCTGATACTGAAAATTAAGGCCTACATTTTGGCGTCATAATGACCGATTTACTGAAAATTGAAACATAAAATTATTAGACCACAAGGTCAGTTCTAAAACAATTCCTTACATGCCTCAAACATGCATGTATAGCTCAAGTCATGCCTCCAAAAATATAGCAGACTTTGAGCTGGAAATCACCCATGTGCACTGATATCTTATAACTAGTTGGTTCCTGATTTGCATTAGGCAGAAAACAGCCTTTCTCTATCTTTAGCACACTTAAATATGCCCATGCACAGCGCATTTTTCAGTAATGCAAACTTATTACAGAAAGCAACATCAAATAAAATTAAAAGCTAATCTGACTTGGATCATATTCAGAAAACATTTAGTTCTGAATCATATATTCATGTTCTTTAATAACATAAAGAAACCAAACTGCTTTAACAATTTAAGCAAGCCTACAAGCAACTAAATGAACAAAATCACCGGCTGACACTTATTACCAGCAACATTTGCATTTGTCAGCATTGCTGAGCCATAAAGCAGCGGTCTTTGAAAACACTAGTCAATTGCGTACATGAGAGGCTTGGGACTTCAAGGTATAGAAATCTTCTGATCATTTAACCGGCAAGTTGATTGCTTTCTGTAATAACTCATATTCCTATTAATCAAATGCAATCCCACGACCTCCTGATTGTAGATAATAATTAACAATTCCTTGTTGAATGGATAAATAAAATGGTTTTGAATGACCATTCCTGTACCAATACTAAGCACCAGTCCTCCGTCAATTACGTTTATGCTTTCCGCTAGAGCAAGAACAAGGTCTAGCAAAAGCATTTGAATAGAAGCATAGAAGTAGCTCGCAAAAATAACCAAAAGAACAAGGAAGAAGAACTTATAAGACGAAGGGGTTTCAAGAATGGGAGAGATGTCGAAAGACGAAGCAAAAGAAACCCTAGAAATCTGGGTGGTCACTCACCGCGTTTGAGACAAAGAGTCTGGGAGCCACCGAACGGAGGGACAGGGTCCTGAAGCGCCGAGTTGGGGAGAGGGAGGGCCGAGGGTGGGGCAAAGGGGCTAAAGACGCCATGGGAGATCTTACAGAGAGAGGGGGAGACAAGGAGAGGTGAGGCGGGCTGGTTAATCCGCAAAAGGTGCGAGTTTTCGATGAATTTTGGATGTTGGATCCATTTCTATTTCACCGTCTCCTCGAACAACGTCCCTAAACAACGGCCCTTTTTCCCTGACAAGCGATGAGAGGAGGAAAAAAAAGGACTTTTAAGGCAACGGATATGAGCATTTTGGGATAAGAAAAAATTATACTTTGACATTAATTTATATAGAAATAAATAGATATAATTCTTAATTTTTATTGGGAAAAACTTGTATTGTTGCAGTTATTCTTTGTGTGTTTGAATACTACAAGATAAAAAATGTTGTTTGGATGTTACTTAGTATGTACCAAGTGGATGAAAAATGTGATTTTTATGAAAGTTTAACTTTCAAATCTCTATCATTATATAATATCATATTATATAATATAATAATGTATTAAAATATTATATTATATATTATATATAGAATATTTATTATGATTTTATATTATACATTATAATATAGTAGTACAGCACAATATTCTGATATATTGTATATTTAATATTATAGCATATATATTATCATATGTTTATGTTGTAATAATTATATTATCCTATAATAATATTACAATATACCATATAATATTATAATAGTTTATTATATAATACTATAGTATTATATTATTTTTATATTATTGTATTTAATATATTATTAAAAGTAAAGATGTATTCTTTTTAGATTGTTAGATAGAATATTCTTAGTTCCTTAGTTCACAAATATCTATAAAAATAATAAAATGAACAAGCTAGTATTAATTATTTTTGTGGTTTTATGGGCATGCTCTCTTTCTTTTCTAATCAAATTAGATCCATTAAAAAAAATAACTAAAAATTTTAAATAAATTAAAATTTTTTAACTTAGTTGGAACTTTCAGTTATCTTGGTAGAAATATAATATCTGTATTCTCATCTCAACAAATTATTTTTTGGAATCATGATGTCTTTCTACAGATCGCAAGTCTATTCATTAGCTCCTATTTATGATGCACATGAAATGTAGATAGTGGTTATGACCGATCCTGCCCCAACCTCTCTCCTCTTTCTCTCCTCCTCTCTCCTTCACTGCTTCACATCCTTCCCCAACTCTCTATATCTCTTTCCTCCCCCCCTAATTACTCCTTTTTCCATCCAACCCCCTACCCCATGGCCCTCTATATCCTCATCCTTCCTTCCCTACGTGCCCCTCCCTCTCTCTCCCCCAACACCCTTAGCCTCACTCGCTCTCCTATCTTCCAAGGCCCAATGCCAGCTTCGATCAACTTGAGACGATCTATTTTAAGGGTGTAATACTCATTTGCCAAGAAGAGTGCTGTTAAACAAAAAATTGGGAGCAGGCAGTTTCCATATGTTGGAACAACTCTCAATTATGGTTCTTCCAATTCTGCCATATAATACAACAAATTTTCAATGGATTTAAGATTGAAAGTATTAACAACATTAACCTAATCCAAGATATTCAAGTGTAGGCTATAGCTTCCAAATAAGATTTTCATACTAACCAAGCTTTTTTGTCGGAAAATAAATAATGGTTCCAGTCTTCATTAGGTGCAAAACATTGTGGACAAAAAGGTTGATTAATGCCCCTATTATAAAGAGTAGTAGAACAAGGCACTTCTATCAAGAGCAACTCTCCATGGAAATGACTGATTTAACCCTTCAATGCATAATATTAATCATATAATACTATCATATTATCATACTAATAACATATTTTTTATATATATATATACACGCACACACATTACATCATATCCAATTTCACAAAAAACGTCTTTTTTATTCACTTATCCTCAAATAACATCAAGACAATATTTGTTATCCCTGGCTAGCATCCAATTAGAAAACAAAAGAACTGCAACCATTTTCAAAGCAAGAATAAAATTTATCCCTGCTAAACCTGGCATTATCTATTCACCCCGGTTTATCCCTAGAAAACACATCCTGGTTCCCCACAAGGTCTAGAAAGAGTAGTAATTTGACTGCAAATGGGAAGTCATTCTCAAGAAACATAAATTTCTACGATTCCCCGTACAGAGGTGCAAATGGAGTAACACATCATGACTAAAAGTATAGTCACATCCTTTTGATCATTTACATGAATAATTACTTGCTTTGAAAGAGGCAAGAAAAAAGAAGTATAGTTTATAAAATGAAAGTGCAATTACTAGTTTTATAGCATCTAAGAAGAGTAAAGTCAGTGATTTGCATGAGTTCTAGCTAAATGATATATAGCAATATCTTCAAACAAAGTTTGTGATCACAAAGTTGAGCTGATATACCAATGGTCACTTAGTGAAGCTCTGAATGTTGTTACATATGGTCATAAGTTCTGTTGTGGGGAGGGGAGGGGGCCTTGAATTTAGTCCCACATCGGCTAGTAACGGAAAGGTTCCATACCTTAAATGGGGGGTGGAAATTCTTTCCTCTCGAGGCGCCTTTTGAAGGGCAAACTCGTGAGGGCACCAGTCTCCCCCCGTCAGCGCTGGACGCGCGGGCCGGAGCGCCCAAAGCGGACAATACCTCGGGAGGAACGTGGTCCTCTTTCTCTGCTAGCTTAATGTGGGCTATGTTGTTGCGCGAGGCTCCGGCCAAAGCGCCGTCCCCGCAACAGATGGCGCGCCAGGTAAGGGCGCCTCCTCCCTCCATTGACTACCCTTCAGGACTGTGGGGGCCCCCGGCGTTAAAAACCGGCAAGGAACCTTCCCGCTGGGGGGCTATGTTGTGGGGAGGGGAGGGGGCCTTGAATTTAGTCCCACATCGGCTAGTAACGGAAAGGTTCCATGCCTTCAATGGGGGGTGGAAATCCTTTCCTCTCGAGGCGCCTTTTGACGGGCAAACCCGTGAGGGCACCAGTCTCCCCCCGTCAACGTGGTCCTCTTTCTCTGCTAGCTTAATGTGGGCTATGTTGTTGCGCGAGGCTCTGGCCAAAGCGCCGTCCCCGCAACAAGTTCTTTTTTTTTTTCTGATAAATTGGAGGAGGAAGTCATGCTTCCCCCATTTATGAATCATAACAAGCGAACATCGTCCTGATCACGTATGAATCAGTGATGGCTACTCTTAAAGACGAGTTCCAAAGCAATCACCAACAATTTCAGTAATTTTTGGTAAAAACGGTCGATAACAACTATCTATCGTTGCTCATCCAACGTTCTGAAACAATTATTTTACCAATCAAGTAGCATAAATATTTGCAACAAGTTCAATAACTGATCATTAATGCCAAACTGAAAATCTCAAATTCATGTAAATGTTTCACTCAGGTTGGGAGCACAATGATAGCTAGATCTTAGTGCAGGTTTCACCTGTACAGGATACTTCTGCAACACGAGGTGATTTTGCAGACGCTAATAGGAGCTTAAAAACTATAGAAATTGTTATTCACTCGAACTATAGAAAATTTCTACGACTTGGACTGTAGAGAAAAAAGAGTGGGAAGTGACATCTTGTCAACCTCTCCCTCAAAAAGTTCAAAAAAAAAAAAAAATCTTGTCATCAGCTTCTCTGGCCACACACTAGATCTTACAGCATGAGTTTCCGGATTTATTGCATGTAAATTGTAGCATTGGCAATCTTGGGAATTTGCAGTGCACATGTTCTTTGCTTGGAAGCCCAGCTCTTCGTCAACACGGCGAGCATTTTTTGAGGCTGAGATCTGAACCGAAGACCCCAACAACACAAGAAAGGCTATGTGGAGACGCTTCCTTCACCTTGCCATTTTTTTCTACGGTTTGTCCTCCGTCGTCTTTGAAAGAGCCCCTGGGTCCTTGAATCAGTCTCCCATGCCTCGCTTTCACATGGCATCCTTTTCCTAAAGCAAATGTGGTGGAATAGAGGCCGCAAGCGAATGAAGTACAAGTCTTTGCCATTAAAAACGCAGGAAAGATTATTCCCATAGTCAAAAGTGAAGCACTATGGCTCTCTAATAATTATTTTTTTCTTTCCCTTCAAAATCAGCACGGTTTCCAATTTCTAGCCTAGATTAGTTCCAAGATTCGCTAAAACTGTTCGTCTGATTTGATCTTGGTCTATCACTTGGCCTGAGACACTGGGAGGAAAAGAGTGAAATTGTCCCCAAATAAATAAACTCTGTATTAGTTTGCTATCTACCCAAATAAAAAGTAGGAATTAATGCGGACATATATGTTTCAATACAGACACATGCAAGAAAGCTTGATCTAGTCCTCCATTTTCTTTCTTGTATTGATCAGTGGCAAGGGAAAAAACATGCAAGAATATTATTAATGTTGTTAGGATTATTATTAAATAAACTTATGGCCCCTTCTCTTGTTGGAGTGGGGTGGTGGTGCTTCCACAAATATTAATGTTGTTAGGAAGATCTCTTAGCCACGTTCAAATGGTCCTTCGCATGTAAGGCAAAACAGATAAAAAGATTAACATGTCAACACGCGATTGGAGCTTGCTGTTGAATCCTTCCCTTATACCATACGTTTGAAGATCCTGCGAATCTAAATCTAACAACCAGGAGCACGGAAGAAAAAAAAAAAGAAGCAACCGAAGTCTAGTCGCATGAACCATCCTTTTTAATTCACCCTTCTGCCCTCACCCGCCCCCACCAACATCCCAACTGTTCTCTCCACAAACACCTACAAAAGCCCAAAGTCACTCTCCCACCCCCAAGTCAATCTCCATTTGTAATTCACTTTAGAGAGGAAAGCTAGCCACGCCAAATGGCCAAACTCCTCCTCCTCCTCCTCCTCCTGACCACCACCACCACCACCACCTTGTTGGCCGAACAACCGTATAGCTTCATCCAAAGCCAAAAAACAGCCCCAAAACCCCGCCACGAGAAGCTCACCCACCTGCACTTCTTCTGGCATGACGTATTAAACGGTCCCAATCCGACCGCCGTGCCGGTGGCGCAGGCTGCAACAACGAGCACATCAAGCAGCTCCTTCGGCCTGGTGAACGTGATCGACGACCCGCTGACGGAAGGCCCAGAGATGGCATCCAAGCTCGTCGGCCGGGCGCAGGGACTCTACGCGTCGGCCGCGCAGGAGGGTTTAGGCCTGCTGATGGCCATGAACTTCGCTTTCATGGATGGCAAGTACAACGGCAGCACGATCACCATTCTCGGCCGCAACGAGGTGTTCACGGCGGTGAGGGAGATGCCGGTGATCGGCGGCAGCGGGCTCTTCCGCCTGGCCCGCGGCTACGTCCAGGCCAAGACCCACAATTTGGACATGAAGTCCGGGAATGCGGTGGTTGAGTACAATTGCTTTGTCTTCCATTATTGAGCTTATCTGATGTGCATCCACTTTTCCTCCTTTCTTCCAGTATTCTGGGTCCGCTTGTGTCGGGCGGTAGCCCCACACCTTTTTATTAGCACGCTATTGTCACTTAGGCGGCTAGCCTAAGATTATTCCCCTTTCGAATAAGAAAAGTACGTAGAACTGTGGTTGTGAATTGTCGGTTGGTTGATAAATCTTAAAATTAACCTGGTGCTGATCTAAATTATTAGGTGGTTGAGGCAGAAATCGCCTATTTAATCTAGAACGTTCTAGTGTTCTCATCCGCACGTGCCATCGCATCTTATTCCGGGTCTCTCATTTGTGCGAGCCTAAAATACGACACCAACCACCAACCTTGTTCGTCCTCCGCTCCACTTTCAGAACCAGTGATGATTAAATTATAGAAAGGTCGCCAGGATCCAGGAAAAGAGAGCTTACCTAATAGTCATCTTGGTACACCATCTGCAACTGCATCGAGCGTCGAGATTGTAACTTGTAAGCCAACCTCCTCACCCAAATCATTTGATTTTTCACGGGAACGTTGACTAAGAAGCTGGTCTGTTCGCTCTGAAAAAGTGATATATCTGAATTGATAATTATTTGGTTGGAGTTTGATGCCTGAAATTGTCGGGATCATTTCATCGTACCTCCAACTTGCCTGGGAGAGATATCAGACTAATAAGACATCCAGCCAGGGCCGGAAGAATATTGCTACCGTTGAAACACGCCGGAATATTAATGGCCCAGATGATCTCGTTCAGACCTGTCGTTGACCTTTCTATTTTGTTCCCACCGACAACCACGACGGCTGGAAGCCTGGCAGAGCATCAGAGTGGGGAAATCTCTTGTACAAAATAACAATGAAGCTATCGCTAACGTCCACAAGCACCTTGAGGGAATTCAAAATCACATAGCATTCACAGAACAGATGCAATTCAAA
This sequence comes from Phoenix dactylifera, assembly GCF_051530095.1. Classification (NCBI taxonomy): domain Eukaryota; kingdom Viridiplantae; phylum Streptophyta; class Magnoliopsida; order Arecales; family Arecaceae; genus Phoenix; species Phoenix dactylifera. The sequence continues at coordinate 4,433,864 of NC_143191.1, forward strand.
ATCACATAGCATTCACAGACCAGATGGAATTCAAAATCACATAGCATTCATAGAACAGATGCAATTCAAAATCACATAACATTCACAGACCAAATGGAATTCAAAATCACATAGCATTTCACAGAACAGAAGCGAACTGAAAATGGTGCCGCAAAACTACTGGCGATAAGGCTTTCAAAACCAGCAATCAGTTTACTGTTTACTGGTGCGGAGTTGGAGTTGAAAACTGGGATCACTCAAATAAAGAATGCCGTTTAATTACATAAGCATGCTGCCAGAAGAGAGACCATACAGGCAATACTTCATCACCGGTCCAAATTGCGAATATCTCGTAGGATTCCCAATCCCAAAAAGCATCTTTCCATCTGAATTGGAGGACTGTGGAGTAATGTCTGGAGGAACAAATATATCTGCTTGCAAATATACAAAGCCAACAAATGCTCCTATAGATAAGGCGGATTATAAGACAGCAGAAAACAAGAATGAAGGGCCCAAGACAGAACCTGTCCATCAACGAGGCCCACAACCTTGAATCACGGCAACAAATCCTTCAGACTATGGTAAAACAACAAAACATGCACTGCAACATAAAAGATTGACTGCACCAGCAAAGCTCTACAACCAAGGTCCTATTCAAAATCTTCAGTGTCCGCTCATCATTGAAGATAAAAGACATGATCATCAAAAATGCAGGTAGGTGGAATAGTACAACCATGTAACTAACAAAAATCAGTTCACACTCAATTATTCAAAAGCAAACATGATGCAGTTTGGAGCATAATAAGAACTTTAAGAGGTTTCACATTAGAGGACACTGCAACATAACTCTGAACAACTCTTTTATGACCCGGATGACTTCAACATGGGCATTTCAACCTCAGTACCTGTGGGCTAGCTTCTCCTTCTCCAGATAATACTGAACATAACTGCATGTGCAGATAACTTTTTAGATAAGGATTTTAGTGCACCAATAAAAAAGCTGTCATTAATCAGCTCAAGACTTCATTACAGTGGAAAAAACACCTTTCTGGAACAGAATGAATAAATTCTTATTTCAAGAAAGGAAAAATGAAGACTGAAATTGAATACAGGCAACCTGACACTAATATCGAGCTAGTATATGTTAATAATAACATTTTAAAATAAACAAGAATTATCAAGTTCAGCTTTCTTTCTTCATATGATCTGCAAAAACCATATAAATAAGCTGCTGAAAGAAAGAAATATTGCAGCAAATATGGGAAGACAAAGCATGACATCTGCAGAACACCCATGTTTCCAGTCTTAGCTCTTGCATCAGGTTACAGTGCCCTTGGGGCGGTTGTGATTAAAAGCGACTTTACATGGAGCATTAATAGTTTCTATAACTATCTCACTTCCTCCAATATCCATATCGCATAGACACAGTCGTTTTTATCTGCTGGACACGATTTTTTGTGGAAGAAACTTGCCCTTGGTGTAGTCTACTCCAGCTTGATTCTCTCCTTACTGTTTCTCAGAAAGGGGTGGAACTCAAAGCCAGGGCATTATTCAGAATTTAACACAAAAAGGAGGAGGTTGAAATATATATATATCGATGGGACCACAGCCAAAACTTTCAACCCTCAACCTAATATCCATGAAGTTACAGTTACCTCCAAAAAACCACCCTAGTATAAAAAGATGGTGCTAGATATGATTTCAACAGGCACATGATGAAACTCTCCAGGCTAATGCATGCACTCCCAATAGAAGTCACATCACCCTACTCAAAAGGCAATTCTCCACATAAAGCACCCATTCAATGTTTACACAATCAAAAAGAAATCACGAATAAAATGCTCAGTTGAACATTTTTTTTGCAGGCAGTTACAACTGATCATCCACAGCCCTCTGATCACCATCTTCTCACATCCTACCAAAAACCAAGCAAAGAAGTTCTTTCACATGCAATCTTAAAACATATCAGTAATTCCATTTTACAACTTCTAAAGACCATCACCACTTAACATCAGCATCGCCGTCGTCGTCGTCGTCGTCGTCATCATCAACAACAACAACAAATCCTCCACAATACTGTCCATCAGTTTGATTGTTGTTCAAATCATATGATTCACAATCCAAATCTTGCAATCCAGATTAAAATGGCCCTAAAACAATCTGGATCTTCTCCTTGATTGGAATCAGCTAGGATGACAGGTCCAGAACCATAGCATGGATAATAGGGCCCTTTCAATCATAAGATCCAACTTGATCTGGCTATTTACATGTTAAATCATGCAGACTTTCATTTTTATAATTTATTTGACTATATGGATTTCAAAATTACGTATCATCCGTAAGTCTTAGCTCTTGAGTAGTAAAATCAAAAGGCATATTGTTCAAGATCATAGAGTTGAAAAAAATGCAAATTTTCATATTTTTGCAACCATATTTTAAATTTTTTGTCCTTTTTCCTAAAACACTTGAGCTAATAGGATAATTAAATTAATAGGTAATGTACAACTACCAAACACAATATTTATTTCATTAGAAAAGCTAAGAATGAATTTATGATGGTGGAAACTACACTTCTTATATGTATGGCTTTTCATTCCCCATTCATCTACTCTGTATTTGACTCATATTGTCACATCTCTTTTATATTTAGTCTTAAAATATAAAAAACAAACTCATCATATGCAATCCAACCCATGAGTCGATCCAATCTAACCCACTTTATGATTTATGACTCGTTATGACCTCACAGTTGTCAAGAGGCCAAGGCACCATTAGGACAATGGAACACCCATGTCACCCAAGGCACTAGACACCAAATACATCTCACCTTGAGAAAGTTCAAAAAAATGCATTAGAAATAAAAATTATTTGTATAAAAAAAACGTTATCAAAAGCAATACAAACATCATCAGATTAACTATTCAAGTCCCAACATCCTCTTCACGATCACTTTAAACATCAAATGTCATGTTCGACATCTTTCAAGATATGGTATCAAAGTACCACTTCTGATAATATGTTTTTAAACAAAAGTGAGCAAAAATAAACTACTCGACATCCTGAAGTAGCTTCAGGATTCAAACATGACAGCAAAATACCACTTCCAAAAACATGGTTGATGTTTCTAGACCACACATAACACAAAAAAGTAAATCAGTGAACATCTGCAAATAGCCCTTTATTAATAAGGACTCTAATAGACCAAAATAACCCAGAAAATAAAGCTAACAAAACTCTAAAAAATAAGCAAAGGAGGGATAGAAAGAATAATGATCGACATTGGAGAGGAGTAGCCTCAAAGCCTCTCATTTTGTCTTGAACATTGGCTTATATGTAGCCTCAGCAAACTTGCCATGCTTCTGACCATGAAGGCACTCTAGGGTTTCCTCACATCACTTAAGTGCTTAGGTGAGTGCCTGAAGCATTTTCCATCACCACCTTCTGAAACGTCTTACTAAACACGTTAGGTACAAAAATAGCAAGAAAGAAATAACTTGGGTCGTCTTGCTCCCAACCTTACTTGCTACCAAAGCATCTACTAAAGAATATATAAATGAAAAAAAATAATATAAATGAAAAGAAAACAATACAAATATGCACCATGTATCCAGCAAAATTTGTACTTTCAATACCTATCATCACCATTAATTTATTTTTTTTCCATATAAAACTTATAAAAAGAATCCACGTGTATGACAAACAAAGGTGCCCACAACCTACTAAAAATATTCATAGTATCATATAACAGCTGCAGTATGCAAGTGATCAAAGGACTACATAGTGCATATATGATATGCTAGTAACATATGCAGGTACATCTACAGTTACCATTTGTTAAATATTTAAAAATAAATATAATATATTAAGTACAATAAAAAATAATAATGAAAGTATTTTTTTATGGATGGATAATAGCAATACTAGTAACAACTAACAACTTAGTGCTTATCACTTAGTATCGAACATCAATAGCAATAACTATAACTTAATCAACATTTTAGCACGATCAATACCCGTACCAGGCTTACCATAAACTGATATCAAAGCTATCATCAGCAAGTATCCGCTTCACCTACATGGGCCCATATAAGAGTGGACTATATATGTAGCTCCAGAATGCTAGGTGAGCTCACATATGTCTAATACGATATTAAACAGCCAACATATGCTAAATTGTCTATCTTTTTGGTTCATATGCCATATAACTGCATAGTGTACCATATAAAGGCAATGCGGTGCAGTCAAGGGACCGGATAAGCATATGGGCCATTTTAAAACACTGAAATTTATATCCTATAAAACATGGTCTTTATGATGAGGCTACAAAAGATATTGTTAAACAATAAATCCACATTAGGAATCATAGATATTTTAAATCACATATCATATCTGCATCAAAAATGTATCAAATAACAATGCACATCGGATACTTCTCAAATACATGTTGGATACTCATGTTAAGTATCCAATTTTTCAAATATAGAAAAAGACTATGAATACTTGTCAGATTCGCTCAATATATTTCTCTTCCTCTTACAAGATAGCATATCTTCCTTAATGGAAATGGTGGCCAACTATTAATTTTGTCTAATGTGAACTGTAAGTTTTAGATGTCTATTCGTTGGTCTCTAACTCATTAAAAAATTTAAGTGATATTTGAATTCGAAACACAAATATCCCAACTCCAACCCCCGACAAGAAGATAAAAAAGCATGAATACATCTTGACACAAACTCTTGACCACTGAGTCACAAAGCACACACTACAACTAATACTCAAGGATTATTATTAGCATCTCGACAATCAAGGTGATTCAAAATTAGCCTTTCAACCTATCTGCATAAAATGCTTTTATATCAACGCACCTTATCCACTCAAGTATTCTACTAGAACAAGAATTTTAGAAAAATAAAAATAATGTCAAACATATCAATGATGCAAAAGGAAGCACCATATTTTAGATATCTCTTTTCATTTTCCATTTATATTCCTATTATCAATCATATTTTAACTATACCTTTCCAACTGCTGCCTCGACATAATGCCAAAAGCTTTTGCAATCAGATAGACAAAAGTTGAACAAAGAACTCATCAATCATGGTTTCTTGGCTTTGTGACGGTATCTAAAAATTTAGTTTTATCCAAAAAAACAGTTTATGATATAATTCGTGCAACCTTGCCATGTCTGAGATTTCTGCAGCTTCATTAGGTAGAAATGTTTTTTCCCCCAAAATCTCAACAAGAATGTCAACCTAAATATTCAGCAATGAAACAGGACCAACAACCATATCTCATATCTGAACGCGAGAGGATAATGTACACATTGTTCGACCCAGCTTCATTATCAGAAATGATCTTTCCATCCTTCAGGAGAGTTCCAAACATCGGCAACTTTCAAGAATAGAAAGCAAATTCTCTAATCCTTAATCAACCCAATTTTAAGCCCCGGCAACCATTTATTTCTCATTCTCTAAGTATTCCAGAGCACTAACACACAAATATAACATCACGCGCCTTTCAAAACATATCGAAAGCCCCCATGGCAGGAGATTCTGTTTTTTTTTTCGCGGATCAACGGATCAACATTGAGGTGATCTGGAAAGAAAATTCTTATACAGCTCAAAACCAAGAAACAACACGATCGAGAACAACGTCAAAACATCCCAAATATCGATCAATCCGTTCTTTAAAAACAAAAAATTCCCAAAACAGGCACAGATACACAGAAATCTAAAGCGCTCGAATCTATAAAATACGTAGATGAAAACAAAACAGAAAAGCAAATACGAAACCGATCGATTTTGTGGTTAAACAAAAAGAGATCTCTGTCGACGCCACCAAAAACTAGTCTCGAGAAATCAGTCATCGGATAAAGAAACAAATCAGCGATTAATGACAAAAAAAAAAGAAGAAGAGGGAGAAAGAGAGGGCATACGTGTAGGTGCCGACGACGGGAGAGAGTAAGAGGGTGGCGCTGAGCCAGTTCTCGGAAACCTTTTGGTGAATCTTTCCGGGGAGATCCTTCCACAGCCCCGACATCACCTTCTGCTGGAACGGCGACAGCGCGTACACCACCGCCTTCATCCGCACAGGCGTCTTCCCCATCCCTTTCTCTCTCTTTCTCTCCCTCTCTTTCCTCGATCCAAAGACCTCTCTTGCTTGCCGAGAGTCCGAGCCCTATCGCCGCCCCCCTATACTTCCGGGAGGACTTCTCTGGAACCAGCGTTTGGCACGTGCTGTGCACGTGACCATTAGATGATCGTCAATTGCTGACTTGTAAATCTCAAGTTTCATCAAAGAAAAAAAAAAAATCTTTTGGAAGTTCTTAGGGGATGGCTGTAATCAAATGGTTTCAATGGATTACTGTAATTTGATGATTTGTTATGCACATGATACTTGGATTCTATCTAAATTTTAAGGTAATAGCAAAATTAAATGCAACTAGATTGGGTCAGATTCTAGTGAGGTCAAATTCGGACAGCTATATGAAAACTCTCAACCTATATCTAACCCAATCAATACCGCCCAACTCATTGAAACCACATATCAATAGTTATGACTAGATGTGATTTATTTGATCTCTAGCCTAATCTATATTGCAGTGTCGATTGTTTATTTATCAAATCTAATTTGTCTGGTTTTGATTTAAATTTTTGCAATTACTGGCTGTCCATTAACAAAATAAATTAAATAGTATTGGAGGAAGTTTAATTACTGAAAAATAAGAAAATCTTGACCAAGACTCCAACTAATCTAAAATATTATAATTCAAAAAAGTAATCTTTTCACACGAGTTGAGCGATATCGAAACTTTATTAATCCATATTAGACAATTAAAATTTAAGTTAAGAAAAAATTTATCCGCACCTCGGACCACTAAAGAATCTTGAACTCGAACACAATCCTAGTTCTTGAATCTGACCAATTTTTGTTGCCCCAAATTTCTAGCATTTATTGTGTTGAGGCAAGAAAACATCGCAAGGCATTCTCAAAAAAAAAAAAAAAAGTTGTAATTTTGGCGGGAAAGAAAATTTCGTGCAAATCCACCGTTGGATCATTCATAGGTTGCTTTGAGATCCATACAGGCAGATGAATGATAGATTTGGATAGCTCTATGTGTCATCCAATGGGGGGATTTGCATGAAGGATGAGAAACCTTCTTTCACACTATAGATAAATTCATTATTTTTTTTTCCAATAAGGTGGACAGGACATACAATTTTGGTGCAAATATGTCTAACAAAATTAGAGAATAAAATATCTTAAAGTGCAGTCAGAATAACTGACATTGTACTCTATAAGGTGCTCCGCTACAAAACAGGTGATCCAGCACAAATATATACACTTCCTCAAAACTCCTTGGAACGTTAAAACCTCACCCGCAACAAGTTGAAGTACACGATGTCCAAAGCCCCATGTTCGGCCTTCCACCTAAGCTGGCTCTCGCTTCAAAAGGAATAGCTCCCAAGACCATGAGAAACCCCCAGGATGTAAGTAGTCAAGTCATATACTCGGCGAGGTTGGTGGAACTATGGAACACTACAACAATTATGAGTTTTGCCGATTTTGTTTTTCCGACACTAAGGGAAAGCAACGAAAAAGTTTGGCCCAGCGCCAATCTTTGCCGATGCTTTTACCTGGCATCAGTAAATCTCCAAAAACGACGACGCTCTAAAGCATCGTTAAAACATTAAGAAACGACAACGCTTAACAGCATCGTTAGAAAACATTAAACCCCCCAACCGCTCGCCCGGCCCCCTCTCCTCATTTTCTATCGGTCGATGCCCTAGCTTCCCCGCTGCCGGCTTCTCAGTTCTCACCTTCATCACGAGCCCTAGCTTCCCCGCTGCCATCGACCTCGCTCCGTCTGAGGTAAGCCTCCTCCTCCTCCTCCTCCTTTTTGTTTTGTTCTTGTTTTTAACGCTCGCTTGGCCCCCTCTCCTCATACTCTCTCAGTCGATACCCTAGCTGCGCGCCGACATCAGATCTCACCTCCATCCCTAGCCCCGTTTGGCGATCGAAGATCTCGCTTCTCTGCCGCCGTCGACCTCGTCGTCGTCTGAGGTAAGCCTCCTCCTCCTCCTCCTCCTTGTTTTCTTCTTATTTTTAACGCTCGCCTGGCCCCCTCTTTGTTTTTGGCAACGAAACCCTAGCTGCGCGCCGACATCTCACCTCCATTCCGAGCCCTAGCTACTCCGCCGCCGTCGACCTCGCCGTCAAGTGAGGTAAGTATTTTATGCTTACTTTTCTTGTTTACATGCAAATATTTGATTTGTCAATATAGTATTCATTAGGAACTTTGTAGCCATGATGTTCTGCATTGGTGCTGTGTTCAAGTTGTATTAATCCTTCGAAGGTTGGATTGTTTCTAAGAAAACGCGTACTTGTAGTGGGTGCCATCGTTACCGTCCATCAAGGTTGATCCTGTCTATTGATGATGTCTGATCGAACAACGGTAGATAAATAATCATCCCACCTAGTTATGTCTAAAACTGATCACGAAGATCCAAACTCTTTCCAGCAACCTTGAAGAGACCCTTTCTATCTCTTTCTACAGCAGCACTCTATTTACACAAAAACGTTAAGTCACTTATTATTCTTACTTTCAGTTCCATATCATTTTAGAAGGTTTCATTATTGAGCACGAAGTCATTCTCTTTTTTTTTTGTGTGTGTGTGTGTGTATGTGTCTACGTGTGCATGTACTTAGGAAGATTAGTTCTTAAAAAATGACATTGCAAGTCTTAATAAGAATTAAACAAAAGGACCTAAGTTTTGATGGCATTTAATTGTGGTCTCTCATCAAGTCATCCGGTCTAGATGTAGAAAATGACTCGATAATGGGAAGTAGTCGTGCATGCAACTTAGTACAAAATTTTAAAGAGACCATACTGGCAGTACTATTTGTATGTACTTAACGGTTATATTTATTTTGTGAACAACTAGCTTGTGAAGAGCGCCATGGGGTGTGAAATATGAAGATAGGATTAATTTGGATCCTTTCCAATTAAGTAAATTATTTCTGCAGCAGATGCATGCCCTTTGTAATTCTCTTACTCTACACTATACTTAGAAAGAGCTAAAACAAAGAGTATATATTACAACAAATTAAAGTGCAATCTTTACTATGAACTGCCAATTCAAATGGAGAGTATCCATTGACAACTAGCGGATAGCCTACAAATTGATATTATGATAGGGGAAGTAGCTTTAGCACCCATTAAGTAGCTTTAGTAGAACTCAGCAATGAGGTTGGAGGGAAAAAAAAAGAGAGCAAGCGAGGAAGAAGAAGATCTGGAGAAGGAAGAGAAACTGAGAAAGATGCAAAGCAATTACGGAACCTAGTCCCCACAGGATGTTGAAAGAAAAAAAAAACTCGAGGTCTTTTGTTCATCGTGCAGGAATTAGGTCTTGCCTTCACATCTCACATTCTCCTCTTCCCTTCCATCTCTCTAGCTTATGTTGTCACCCTAAAAGGGAAGACCATATTTGGTACCTTTGGTTCCTTCACATTAATATAGCTTTGTAGATATTCAGTACCTACACATGACTACACAATTCCAATCATGGTTCAAATTGGATAAAAATTAATTTTGAATTACATAGTGGTCTTTGTCTACTTTTGCTCCATTGTGAAGAGCACTAGCAAAATTGATCAAGATCGCGGAGTTCAAGAAAAGAACTTTCAGGGTCACCTACTGATTGATTTCGGGCTGATCCCCCTCAAATCCGTTGGATTTTACTAAAAAAATATAAATAGTAGCTAAAAAAACTCCAGTGGAAGAAAACAAGAAAAATAAAAAGGCCAGGTCCGCCGAGGTACAGATATAATAAATCTTACCCTCTCTACAATAAAATTATTTTCGTATTTCAAACTCATGATATCCCAAGTCAAATATAGCAGTCTTACTATTGCACCAAAAATCCCCCTCAAAATACAAAAAATAAGAAATATAAATAAAAATAGTGAAAAAATAAATAATTAAAAAATAGAGAAAGTAGAGAAGAAAAGAGAAAGAAAGCGATCTGTTAATACTATTATTATTTGGGTGTTTTATATTTTTTTTAAAAAAATAATCAAACCTATGTTTACTCCTTCCATCCCTAGTAGAACTTTCAGAAAAAATCTTCATAAAAAAAAGAAAAGAAAAACTACATATATAAACTTGTAAATATAGTTTATTGCATATTTATTCCCAAGGAATCACTATATATATCTATATACACCTCTCCAACCATCTTACTTTTTGTAATAATACTCTCCCATCAGATTTTTAGCTAACGATTTTTGCATTACTACCTTTAAAAAATTTAACACACAATTTGTATCACAAAGAATTATATTTTTGCATAAATTTTTCAAAGACATACATAAGTACCAAAAATTTAAAGAGTTTTTTGCATGAATACCCTCCTAAATATTGAATTTTGCATGAATACCCTTCCAAAATTTATATTTGCATGTATACCCTCGTAAAACACTTGTTTTGTCATTCTATCCTTTTTTTATTTTTATTTTTGCATATGTATCCATGTTATCTAACGACGTTAAGAAATTAACGGTTTCAAATTAAAATGACTAAAATATCCTTAATGGGTAGACAAGTAAATAGATCACAATCCCGCTAGCAGGAGAAGAAAACAGGGACAATAGTAATTTTAAAATTTTATTTTATTTTTAATTAATATAAATATGATTTTTCTTAATACCATTAGAACAACCGTTATATTACGGGAATTTGTACAATAACAGAGTTTTACGAAGGTATACATACAAATATCAATTTTGGAAGGGTATTTATGCAAAATCCGATATTTAGAAGGATGTACATGCAAAAAATCCAAATTTAAAAGCACCGACACTAACTTCTTTTATTTATTGATTGACTGCTCCCCCTATTAGACTAACATAGCTAACTCTAAAAACCAAAGACAAAGTAGGTTGTTTGGTCAATTAATTGTACACTAAAACCAAAGACAAAGTAGGTTGTTTGGTCAATTAATTGTACCCTAAAACTAGTATAATTAGAACTTCAAAATAGGAACTGGTTGAGCATTGTTGGATGTACAATTACAGACCAAATTGACTTGTAAAGTCTTTATGATTGCATTTTCTTTGACCAAAAAAGATTGGCCATTAAGATCCTTTGCTGCTCTATTTTGCATGAAAATTCTCACATGTGAGCCAAGACCATCATGCTTAAATTAGAGGCATGGAAACCCCATTTGACGGAGAACAAACCAGATTTAACCAAAAAAAAAAGAAAAATAAATAGTATATAATCCTAGCACATTACTAACTTAATATAGATATCTGATATCTCATAAAGTAATGGTTAGACAAGCGACATGCAATTTAAATTTTCTGAAAGAAATTCACTTTATTTTTTAGTTATTATTTTTGTGCAAAAAAATGATTAAGTCTCATATTAAAATATTATAAATTTAGATTTGTCCCAGTAGCCATACCTCTCTGCTTACTAATCAGAAGTTCTAAATTCCAACTTGGATGGTAGTTGGTACGTATCCCTGGTATTGCAACCTAGATATAATTTTGGCGGATCTCTTTTCTTATCTCTAAAAACGATGAGGTGGAAACTGGATTACTGGAACTGTTAGCTACTCTAACAAAAAATGGGCCATATCAATCTAACAGTCTTCACTATCAAAAGCACAACGATGTTCCATTAGAATATATATGCGCATGCAAGGACTAATCATCAATTTTTATGAATAATTAAAAACATAAATATATCAGAGAAGCCTCATGGTACTCTTAAACGGGCCCATATAATAATGGATAGTTATAACTTTAGTTCGGTGACTCAGTGATACGTATGCAAAAGCCACCTCAGTGATACTTCATGCTGCATCACAAATAGCCAGCAACAGCAGCAGCAGCTCCGTTACCGCTTAGAATCAGTCTGATTGCGGCGCCAAGCGCTGAGTCAGAACGACACTGGGAGGACAGTGAAAGTTTGAACAGCAACAACACGATGGTCTGTCAGAACTTCAGAGAATTTATTCGAAATGTCTCTCTAACATAAACGAAGGTCCACGTCACGTGGGTACTCAGTCACTTTTTTGTAGGCCATCATACGTTCCGAGGATCACACAGGGGCGGCCCAATACATCTGGAGGCCTAAGGCGAATCCAATAAATGAGGCCTTTTTTTAATAATAAATTTTTTTAATAAATATAAAATATTTAAAAAATGATATGAAAATGGATAGCTATCAAGTACACTATTTCAACAAAGATACATGAATCTAACAAAGATAGGCAAGAAACCTTTTTAATTTAATATTATTTTTGAATGGAAGTGTAAAAAAGTAATTATCCTAAAAGAAGGGCCATGAAACTGATTAAATAACTGAGATAATGCTTGGCAATATTGTTTATCATGTCAAGCAAGAGCGGAATAGGAAAAGGTCATCCCATGGCACTTCATGGCCAAGGTAAAGAAAAGAATTTGTCCAGAGAGGAGCTTCTCTATAAAAGAAAGTAGGGGCATTATGGGAAATTGACTCCATCTAATTAATAAAAGTCCCATCCCTCCATCTCCCCTTCAAGTGAGTACCCAAGCAGCAACCGCAACATCACAGCACAGCAGCCATTCAACCCCCTCCTTCCTTCTCTCTCTACCACCCAAGAGGGAAGAAGAAACCGAGAGGAGAAAATTAAAAGAATCTCCACCCTCCAAGAAGTCCATTTCCAATCCCCCTTTCTTCCTGATGGCCCAGCTGGATCAAGAGTAATGTGAGGGAAGGAAAACCAAGACCAAAACCAAACAAGAGAAGGGATGAAAGATAAGAGTGGCTTCAGGCGTGTATCAAGCCAACCAAATCCCTCCTCTCTCTCTCTCTCCATCCAAAACAAAACTACCGTCCCCAACTTCCTAAATTTCCCCTCTGCAGGCCAATCCACCTCCCTTCCATCTAGGGGGAAGACTCGTAGCCAGCCCCTATTCCCGTTTTATATGGGGCCTTTGCTTCCTTTTGGTCACGGTCAGACCCTCTCTCTCTCTCTCTCTCTTCACCTCCCGGGGGCCTTCCATTGGCCCGGGGCCTTAGACGACCGCCTCAGTCGCCTAAGGCTCGGGCCGGCCCTGGGATCACATATAGTCGTTTTGCATGCATATCAGGCTCTGTATATCTTGTAGGTGTGGTTTGGAAAACCATTTATGATTGTGGCCGAGATGTTGTAAGCTATGCGAAGATTTTGAAATTCAAAGAGCTGCCTGTTGCTTCTTAGGCTTGCCATGTGGCAGGTCTTGATTGATGGCTTGATCAGTCCTCCATATCGACTATAGCCGATTCTAAGGCATATCACACTTCATGATGTATTGCACTAGGACTGCAACAATATATATCTTCCAAGCTGCAACTTGTCTGGATGAAGTCGGAATCACTAGTAATCGTCGATCAGCCATATGGCTATAAATTCGTTCTCAGATCTTGTACCTACAGCCTGTCGCACTATGGGAGCAGGCCATATCCGAAGTCGTTACCTAAACCGCAAGAAGGAGGATGCCGAAGGTGGAGCTAGTGACTGACTGAAGTAAAATCGTAATATGATAGCCGTATTGTGGCAAATGAACTTGAGATAAATACCTTTGTAGTGTTGATGTGTTTGAAGTCGGCATTGACACGTTCTCCATATGTCATTGGACGTAAACCTTACCTTTGACTCTCACTTCATCTATTGTATATTTTTCTCTCTCCACGTTGTAATTTATTCCTTGTGATTTCCATGATTTTAACTGTTTCATTGCACGAGTCCAAACAAAAGTACATTGGACCCACCCCCACCAAACCTCACCGACCATGCATGCGGCCGGAAAATGCCACCTCACAGACCATGCTACTGCATGCAAACTGATTCACAAAATGCTTAAAGCTGTCATGTTCTATCCATGATCAAGCTCCACGGGGATAGCCTCCTGTACTAGAAGTATGCATACCTGTCATCTTACAAACAAGCTGGATGGATTATGACTTCTGTTTCAGCCATTCACTTGAAAAAGATTTCAGAGGAGAATCAGAATATCCCAATCATTCAAAATTCGATCCCTACGTGCAATATTCAAATTCGATTACTATTATAATTTCAATTACGAATCAAATACATCAAAAATTACGATCGTTCTGATTTCTATTTAATTCATTCCAATTTTGATTTTAATCATGAACCAAAGGCACACTAAATTGATCTCACTCTCCCTCGCTCTCAAGTGTTGCTGGCTTATGGATCGGCTTGGGAGTGGACATAAGGGGTGATAACTTTACCAACAAAATGAAGAAAATAAAGCCAACTTAATTATAATAGCCATCTAATGATTCCAATCCCACTTCATAATTCCCCATTGCCAATTGTAGAGGGCCAACTCAGTCCTCGTGTCCAACTTAATTTATTTTAATTATACGGAAGTTAAAAAAAAAAAGCAAATAACCATCATTATTCTCACAGACGTAAACAGATTTATCCATTACCTAGATTTATTGTATAGTATTCAGTATGGAACCTTTCCTTGGACCGGGCAGCGAGGTCAGGCGGCCCGGCGGTTCAAGCGCCCGTAGGCGTTGCAGTTCCGGAGGCTGGACCGGGGGACGCAAACCGTGGAGTCGGCGACGGAGCACCTCCCACTCTTGCACCACCCGACCAAGCCGAAGATCCTGAACCGGTCGGATATCGACCAGACCGCCGCCGCAGCTCCCCGCCGCAGGTCCGTGACCTTTCCGCTCCGCCGCCAGAGCTTCTCCATACCCATCTCGGCCGCTCCATCGGACGGCGGCGAGGGCTCCTTGGCGCACTCCGCGAGGGCCGCGACGAATGGGTCGGCAGCGGGCCGGGCGTCGGATCGCTTCTTCCGGAAGCTCTCGGAGGAGGAGGAGGAGGAGGAGGAGGAGGAGGAGGATCGGAGGGGGGGAGGGAGGGGGAGGATGGGATAGGTAGGACGGGACTTGGGGTTGCCGGGGATTTTGGGGATCCCCGGGCGCTGCTCCCAGGAGAAGGGCACGGCGGAGGAAGAGAGGCGGGAGGTGGAGCGTGGGCAGTCGGCGGTGGAGCGGAAGGATCGGCTCCGCCGGGGAAGCCGAAGGTCCCCGGCCGGAGATCCGTCGCCGGGATCCGGCGAGGCGGAGAGCGGAGATCCCAACTCCTTCATCTCTTTGAGCCCAGGGAGAGAGAGAACGAAAGAGAGTAGAGCTTGGGAGTAGAAGACGAGAAATGGATCACTTTGCGGACGAAACGGCTTTGGAAAGTGGCTTTTGTTCCAGTGCGCCTGAGGAAGTCTTTGCTTAACATGCTTGTCCTATTTTGGCCGTTTGATGTACGAGGACAAGGAGGATCTGTTGGTAGGCACGAATCATGAAGCGTGTGGCTCGGGTATATACATGGCGAAAAAGGACAGTTGGGTTGCCCGGCGTGGGGTGCGCGAGGAGGGAAGGAGAGTGACGTGGACGAGTTGGACGGAGTTTTAAGCCGCTGTTAAACTGGTTCGGACCATTTACTAATTTGTCCATCTTGGTCGTGTCAGGTCCATAAATCAAAGCTAATGAAACAAGTAGATAGGATCTTGTGACTTATGAGTTAGCAAGAGAAAAAGAAATTTATGGTTGATATAGTTTGAACAAGGAGTGAGGCATATTTAAATGGCTACACAAGCATGCAAGTTTGCAAATATTTCGATAAATCCCCCATCATTCTAATGAAAATTTGCTCACACTTGGAGAGAGTTTAGTGTGCATGGTAACGTCATCAGCCTTCACGCATGGCTTCTTTTTCATGCTACTCTGCTTTTGTTGAGTGAAGGTCACTACCATGGCATTACAATTTTGGGTGGGTGACATAGGGATAAGGGAGTGGAGTGCCAGAGATTTCCTTCTTTCCACCTAGTATGAAACATTTGGAAGCTCTCATTTAATGAGGTCAGAAACATAAGTAGCTCCATTGACGCATCCTCATCAATGGAGATTCGAGCGTGGATAAGTTGATATCATTTGCAAAGCATTAATGCCGAGGGGCATTGAAGATCACTCCACATGGTGGATATTGGTATTATAAAGAACATGAAACTGAAATCTGGAAAGGGGAATCATAAAGAACTTGCTCCATTTATCATGCAATCATTTATGGGCTCAAACAAATCCATTGGTGCATAGTAAAGACAAACTTTGTCATCAACATTTGAAAGTAATTTGATTCCTTAAAGATTTTTCCCTACTAAACTCTATTTAGTATTTATTTGATCTTCTTCTAGCAGCATCAAGATCTGATGTCACTACCATCCATTTAGACTATTAATTTGAAGAAATGCCCTTGCTTTTTTATCTGTATAGCCAGTCCACTGGCAATCCAACAATTCATACAGAAGGCGCGACGCTTAATTCATTTTGCTAATTAGTTAATGATATTGTTCCATTTCCTTGATTTTCTAGTGAGTCCATATCAAACATACATCAATAATATTTCACATGACATGACATTCTCTCCGATTTCTTGATGCATTTTTTGTTTATGATTACTAACAAATAACAAATGAAATTATAATAAACATTGTAAAAATGAATGTACAAGCATTAGTTGGTCTTTTAAAAGAAACAAACAGATGTGGATTGTGATGCCGTAAGCTTTCTGATTGAAAAACCAAAAAGGAACACAAAAGAAAAAAAAAAGTTTTTTTTTTAAAAAAAAGGGGGCAAGATTGCATACTTATTATTCGATCTTTGGTAAAGTTAGGATCAATCTTTTGGCCTTCAAGATGCTTTGAGTTTGATGCCTTTATAAGCTTTTAAATTTGTTCAGGTTTAATGCCCCATCACTCTCCGGATACCTTGCTGACACCAAAGTATGATCCCTATGAATGGTCAAGAAGTTGTCCTAGTCCATGACACAAAAGAAATTACTAAGAAGTTGTCCTGGTCCATGACACAAAAGAAATTTTATTATCATCATTTGAAAAGTATACATACATTAAGGACATGAACCAATCAATAGCTGATTTATTAACTTGGTCTGCAGGACACAATTCAAGAATAAACTAGCAGCCCCCATTCAACATCATGAACTTTTTGATGGAGCAGAAGAGTAACAACAGCAGCAGAGACAGACAGGACGCCTGACTAAATGGCATCCTTTACTGCCTATCACTCCGGAGAAGTCTCATGGACATGGGCTAATGTTATACCCCTTCTTTAGGCCACGTTTTGTATTTTGACTCGGTTGTACTCATGTCAGATTATCGTGAGCGACTGTTTTATTAAAAAAAAAAACTTTCTGATGGAGCAGAACAGTAACAACAACAGCAGAAAGAAAGCATTTAATCCAAAAGAACAGAGCACCAGCCTCCCAACACATCATCCATGATCACAATTAATCCAAAAGACAGATGCCATATCCAATCGCCTTTCTCTGATGAACCCTTAAGGACAACTGCTTATCTTGACATTCTTTTTGGTAGCAGCAATGTCAACTCCATTGCTTAGTCATGCACTATTTTGCTTGTGCTTGCCATTATCATCATTTGAGGCGTTCTTCACATATGGAGCATCTACAGGCAAGTTTTCTCTTTCCCCACTTAGAGTCAGATAATCTTCCTCTGTCCCAGTGGTAACATTCAGCATTGAATCTGAAATATTTCAAGGTTAAGATCAATTTTCTACACTATTTTCAGGTGAGATGAATTTCCAAACGCATCGACATGGCCTGAAAAAAAGCACCATATAGCTCACCAGCACCTGGTCCTTCTCAAATTTCTTTTGGAGACATGACCTAGGCGTCAAGCATTCTCATCTCCAAAAGAGATTGATATGGAAATCTTTGGAAGAACCGATAAAGAACATACTTACTCCAGATGTATATGCATATATTTATGCATTTATGTACTTAATGAACAAGAACAACCAAGTTGCTGTTCATACAATTTTTGATAAATGCAATGCTGGACTTGAAGTGCCAAAAGTAAATCATCCCACAAGGCCATATATATATATATATACATACATGGATGGATGGATATACATATATACATGTGTAAAACTGTCATCTGCTCATAAACTTCACTTTTCATTTGGTTTTCAAACCATATCTCATAGTCGAGTAATAATGCCAAGTTGACATAAATTTCAAGTATGCAAGCAGCAAAAAATTTTGCAATCTGATGCTATATTAAATAGAAGTTCTAGATCTAAACTATGTTACCTTCAAAAACTTTTCGTAATTTTTCCTTGATCTTCTATTTCCTGAACTTTACTCCATAAATTTTTCATCTACAGGTCTAATATGACAGCATCAATGATTCTTGACATAAACCTCATGTCAGCCTTCTCCACCATCCACCCCTTACTCTTTCTCATTAGATAAAATGCTTAGAGGCGAGAAATCAAAGTACTAATAATCCCTACGCTTCCCGAAGAGCGACTTATATTCACAGCCCTTGCTTCCTCTACTGCTGATTCAACCTTCGTATTCGCATGGTTATTGCCAGCCTCCTCCAACCTAAGGTTCTCAGCATAAATGCATACTCGAGAATGATTCATGATCTCCATATATAACCCACAAACAAATTACATATTGAAAATATTTTACCTTAGAAATTGCACACAACAAAAATGAAGTGCTCTAATTCTCTACATTTGTGATGACTCGTGCGGACATGTATTTAGTTTGACATCGGTTAATTGCCGGATAAATGTTAGGTACTTATAAAGGAACAAGGAGCCCAAATAATACCTTCTGGCTCGATTTTTTGGGTTAGATTCTGGATTGTTACAAATAGTATCAGAGCGGACCTGACCCATAGTTTATGTGAATTAGGAAATACTGCAGCACGAGATTATTAAGACTAACTGCGGGCCAATCGTGGTGCTTGTGATTAGATTTGAATAAATTTGGATTCTTACCTTGACGAGGATGTCAAGGCTTAAATGGAGGAAGTATGTGAGAACCCGTGCAGACGTATGTTTTGTCTAACATCAGTTATTAGCTGGACAGATCTTAGGTAGTTATACAAAATTAAGGAATCTAAATAATACCTTCTGACTAGTCTTTTTGGGTGAGATCTTGAATTATTACAAATAGTATCGGAGCAGATCTGACCCATGGCCTATATGGACTAAGAGACTGCAGCATGAAGTTATTGAAGTTAACCATGGGCCGATCGTAGTACTTGTAATTAGATTTGAATGAATTTGGACCTTAGCCACATAATTGTTGGGTCAAGCAAAGCACAGACGGTCGAAGTGTTTGTATCTTTTAGAATAACTTTTCACAAGATGGAGACCATATACAGTCTCAACATGAAACAAAGGTCCCCATTCCTAAAAAGCCTTTGCCATCAAAATGTAGGTACTTGTGACTATCTCAAAAGCTCCCCATATTAAGCGTTTTCTCAAGTAGAAAGAAATGAAGCAAGTTTGTCTCGAGCCTTGTATGTTGGCGATGAACAGGCAATCAATCTTCAGATTTGTAGAGGTCCCATTTGATGAAGCATGAGATATAAAGACTAAGCATAATAATCATAATATTGTTTAACGTATTTTCATAAATAAAAAAACATTCTTATATATATTTATTAAATGCTTTTCTTTTTTTACAAAAAGGAATGCATCTCAGTTGCGGATACCAGTGCCAAGTCAGCCAATCGCCAGAGGATCTAGCCAGCTCAGCGGGTTCCAGCCGATTCAACCAGCCTAATTTTATTTTGAATTGATTTATTTTAGTTAGATTTATTTTATGTTGATTGGGTTTATTTGCATATTGTCATTTTAGGATCTTTTTGGGATTGTTTTATTTGTAGAGGTCTATTTGTTATTTTGTGACCCTATATATAGATCCATGTTCATGTTTAGGATTTAATGATGATGAATGACTAAATTGCCTCCCTTCTATTTTCTTCCTCCTCCTCCCTTCATTCTTCTCTTCTTCTTCCTCCTCTTCCTCTCTTCTCCTTCTTTCTCTCCTCTTCTTTCCCGTAGCCGTTCTACATCATCTCAGTTTACAGCTTAATCTAGGATGACAATGCTTACTTGCCAATAAACACTTTGATTGCTAGATTAAGATTAAACAAATGAGATTAGCTCCATGTACATATGAAAGCTGCGCGAAGCTCAAAGTCCACTCCAAGTTACTTGAGCTTGGTTCTCTCAGTATCAGAACAAAGCTTAAGCATGGTGTGGCTGGTGAGGTCAGCACAGTAATGCACCTATACACATGGCCATTATCTTCCAGTGATCCGGAACCTAATACTTGTAGATTAATAAGTCTCTCCTCTTTCTTGAGGCATCAGTGCTTAAAGCTAGCAAGCCGTCTTAAATGAAATCATACAAGATACTGTCAAAAAAAGGTGGAGCACCAGTTGCAATATACAAAGACAAGTACAACATCGTATAATGTGCAATTAGAGGAAATTTACAGAGTTCTCATCTGAATGGAGTGTGTATAAAACTTGCAACCGTAATTTCATATAATTATCAAGAAAGGATTTAAAAAGAAAAACTTCAAGATGTTGACATAAAGGTAATTCTTCATGAACACTCAAATCCTAGAGGAAAAAGGAAAAATATAATTATAATTTGAAATCTTGAATCTTCCACCTAATTTTTCCATTTTAACTCCTGTCACTTAACAATTTAACATCTCATCTCAACCCAAGCATTTCTAATACAAAATATCAGGACTACTGAATATGGAAAATACTGAATTAAGTAAAACAAAAACAGGTTTTGATTTAACCAACATGCATATTCAATATGATCTTTTGTAAATAATAAATTTCAACACATATAGGAGATAAGACCCAACCACATATTGATTACAAAGAAAGTTTAACATAAAGAGACCTCGATCAAGATTGAATAACGGTCAACATTCAACAGTTATGAATTCATGATCTTAGAAGACCACAAGATTATCATCACTATCAAACATGGGACAATCAGAAGCAAAGCCCCAATAACAGCCATGTAATAACAAAAGCTGCAACTTCCCAACATATAATTCATTACCATAGATAATCCAGAAGACTGGTACCAGAAGGACCTTCTGCTGATCAGACCCTTAAGAAAGAGACTATATACCTCAAAACCATTATTTTAGCACCAGTTGCTTACCTTGTAATCTTAATTGCGGCACTCATGCCAATTATTTTTGAGATGTCTGCAGCTCCTACAGGCAAGTTATTTTATACTCAGATAGTTCTGATTCACAAATTTAATTTAGTATTCAGCCTCAAGGTTTCTACATTTATGACCAGCAAAGTTCCGTGTTATACTGCTGCTTGCAGGCGAGGCACAGATTCAAATGTATTGACGTCTGAAATAATTAGCACCTTAAAGCCCACCATCACCTGGTAAATCCTAGGCTGCATGAACTTTGCAAGGCTCTTCCCTTGGCCAGGGCTATGATGATCCTCTAACTTCTGCCCTTCAACTGTGCTAGGAAGTCATTCTACCATGATTTCTGAAGGATAAAAAGGAAGAAAACATCACTGGCTAACTCAAATTTTCTACTGATCCTCCAAAAACTTGACTGATCCAAATGAAAGATTAAACAAGCAGGAAATATCCAATCTGATTTCAGAAGATTTTTGAGTTGGATCATCAAGTTTTAACACCATGGATCTTAGAAAATTAATTTGCGCTAATTCACGACTTTAACTAATGTTTTTTCCACAAATCATTCGCTAATCTTCTTCATAATTTTTTTCTTCTTTATTCTATTCTTTGATACATTTTTGCACATTAAGGTGTAATGTAAGAAATCATACTGATCTTCACATCTTTCTCCACCAATCTTGTCCTTAATTCTTTATCTTCTACGCTTTAGCGATATATTGAATACGTGTTCAGGTGACTGAACATAGGATTACTGTGGGGCATGCTTCATTTGAAACTTACATTAAAGGACCAAATTATCTGATCCTATCTTACCAGACCAACTAGCTAGAAAAGTGCAACAGCAAATTAACCAACCCAGCTAAAGAACATAATTTGAAAGATATGTTACTATAAAAATCAAATCAAATCAAGGGGATATCTAAATAGCATGGCCTATCATTCAAATAAGCAGCTTATATTCACACCACACTTCCCTCCTCCCCCTCCTAATGCAACATCCATACCCCCTAGTCCTCCCTACACCCTTTCCCAACCTAGTGTTTTGAACATTGTTTGCTCGAAGATATGTTCCGACTACCAAACATCATATACCATCACTACAAAATGGTTCAAGATGTTTCCATGTGCCTCAAAAACAAATGATATAAACTGGAAATCTAAAGAACTCCAGACTTGCATATGCGCACAACCAAATATATTGTTGTGGTGCTCCATGTTACTTTCTAAGTGAGCTTCAAACAGATGTTAGGGCGTGTTTTGAAAATTTAAATATTTATTGTCATTGTTTACTTTTCCATGTGCCTCTGTTTCAGTCTGTTAGAAAAATGCCAATGCCAGTCATCGTTATCAAATATCTCATCTCAAAAATCACAGTATTGTAGTTTCAAGAATTCATATTAAAAAAGCAAAAATCAAGATAGCGAAAAAATGCCAACAAATGAATGCAGTGCTCAATTAAGTGAAACAAGATAGCCAGAGAGTAGCTGAAAAGCCAACCTCACAGAGATAGGAAATTTTTACACAATAATAGAGATGATACTGGTTCAAGTTTTGATTAAAATATCTATTCTCGCATTGAAGTTCAAGTCCTTTGCAGCCTAAGTCATTCTTATTGCTAGGTGTGGGAAATGAAAAACATCCCCACTAGGCATTCAGAAAGTAGGAGCACAGACCAAATCCAAGATGATTTAGCAACATCTTCCCAGCATATTACCCATAAGTCTATTCAGATGACTAATAACAAATATTAAGGCTTCTGGAACAAGAGCCATCAAAAGCAGTTGCATATTATTTGTTTGAGAACTAAATTAGATGCGTCCCAGTGATAGCAAGTTGATATTATTCTGCATCTCCTTGCCTTGCAATCTTGACAAATGTGCTTCATGGCATTTACAGGCAAGTTACTTTTCTTCCAGCTAAAATTCTTCTTTTTCATTATATATATATATATATATATTCTTGCAAAAAACAGTAATGTGACAATCATGGGTTTCCCATTCCCATCAATTCATTTCATGAGAAACTGAAAATAAATCAACTGGATCTCAAAAACAAAACAATTCAAAAGTACAAATATCTTGCTCCAATTTAGGGAAGACAAATGGAGCCCAACTTAACCAGAAGGATTCAACCTGTGTGATAATGTCAGAAATAGTGGCATCTGCACTCTGAAATATCCCCTTGTTTCTTGCCTTTCCGTTATTAGGAGGTTCTTACTAGCTCTGAGAATCTTTCTGATCTTCCTTTTCCTCCAACCATACCAACAAGATAAAAGACATCCTGACCTACCCTTTACAGTCAGAATCCATTGAAGGAATTTGATGTTTACAGCCTCATCCTTTACCACAGTTTCATCTAATCTTTCGCTTTTACCATTGTCTGTCTGGAGAAGGAAAACTTGAGCAGTAAATGCTTGCAACAACAATAATTGTGGAGAAATGTTCTTTCTGATCTCCATGAACATGAAGGTGGTCAAAAAATATTCTGTGATAATCTGATCTTATAATTTCATATAATGGTTTAACAAATTTAGTGAAATTTTGCAAATGGATTCCCATATAGATATGTGTACACACAAATTAATGCATGAATGCTTCTCCCCACCGCAACACCCACCAACCCACCACAAGCAAAAAAGAACTGGATTTCCAAATATTAAAGTTGCAGCTAAACAGACAAATGTTTATTAAGGTAAATAGATATATCAGCACGTTACGCAATCAGCGATGGCACAATTGATCCCCAAACTGCACAGGGTTTAAGCTGGTCCGGATCTTATAGCATAGTCCAAATCTGCTATAAGATCTTCTATGTCCTCAATTCCAACAGAGATACGGACAAGATCTTCAGTCAAGCCCCTGGCTTCACGAACTGCAGCAGGTATGCTCGCATGAGACATGAAGCATGGCAAGCTAATAAGTGACTTCACACTTCCTGTATCCAGATGGTAATATAAGTTGATATATGATACACAAAAAAAGAGCAAGAATTCAGATTAGCATGCTGTGAGTACCAACAGGGTCACTAAGTTGTGTAAAAACCTTCCTTTCTAAGCTCAAGTTTTCCATAAAGTACCACTTTGCATGGATTGAAATTGCTGATACCAATTGGAGTTGTCTAGTTTGAGTGTCCACAGCCTCCTCTAAGATCACCACTATGAATATTAAGCATGGATCCTCTTTAACTTAGTTCTACGCAAACTGGATAGCTCCCAAAAATTACCCAGTATTTCATTTACAAGATACAATAAGATTATCATAGGAGTAAAAGGCCAAAATCTTCTAGGATTCTGAAAGAAGAGCAGAGGTCGTTTTCTCATACTGCTATATATGAGGATGTCCCAAATTTAAATCTTTGTACAGGTCACATACTCCACAATGGAGACCATTTGTAAAATTTTTCACCCCCAATATCAATATCCATCATACTGATCAAGATAAGCCAGAATTCAGAGTCCAGGAGAAACGTAAAGATTCTTCCAGATATGGTTATAATGAACTTTTAAAGAACCTTTTTTTTTAAGCCTGGCATGCCATAGTCATCTTGAATCAAGATGTCTGCTAGTTGGATTTTACAAGAAACTATGCATTCCAGTACCTGCTGTGCACATAAAGAGGCTACACTAAAAATGAATAATTTATTATTTATTATGAATAAATATAAAAAGGCTACACTAAAAATGAATAATCATATTGGTCGTGTTCGCACAAGGAGCGATTATTTATTATGTTATGACAATCCCGACAGAAAACTATAATTTCAAGCAGACATGGATCTAGGTTTCCATGGGACTT
Organism: Phoenix dactylifera; assembly: GCF_051530095.1. Classification (NCBI taxonomy): domain Eukaryota; kingdom Viridiplantae; phylum Streptophyta; class Magnoliopsida; order Arecales; family Arecaceae; genus Phoenix; species Phoenix dactylifera. Next base: position 4,458,752 of record NC_143191.1, read on the forward strand.
CGGATGTTTATGAGTGTTTTGATATATTCTGAATGCTTGCAGATCAGTTAAGAGTTCAGTAACCGAGGATAATTATATCAGAACTGCAGAAAACTTAATAAACAGTATACAGAATCTTCTGGAAGCGAAAAGGAAAAAAAATAAAAAAATAAAAGAATAGTTTGTGTATGATTGATATAACAATGAAGAAGCGCATGTGAATACAGATAGATGATAATGATTTAAGTAAATAGCATCTATTTTTCAATTTTAACGAATTTTCAATTTTTTCATGGTAATAAGCTAAAATCATGAAATGTTAGCAGTTCTTGAAATATGTCATGGAATCATTTCTGAGTATGTGATTTTCACAACTTTATGAAGTATAGAAAGCTTCCAAGATGAACTTTATGTTGATCGGATAGTAAGTTAAAAGAGCTGAGAAGATAATTACCAAAACTAACAGTGATGCTAAAGTATTTTGTGGTCTCAGCGATGTGCTTTGAGAGAGCTAATGATCCTGTCAAAAAACTGAAAACGGAACCAGCACCTTTCGCCTGCAGGGACAGACAAAGGGCAGAGTTACTCTAGCTTTCTGATTTTTATCTTTTAAAATTACTTTTTCCAGAGTACCTGAGAATAATGCAAAGAGCGTCCAGGATGACCAGGAAGTCCTACATAATTCACTTGCTCCACCCTTGGGTGAGATGACAGGAATTCAGCAAGCTTCTGAGCATTGGCCTGTTACCAATATAACATTGTCAAAGAACCGTGATAACCAATGAAAGCCTTTGTGCAATCTATTTCTATTTTGAAACCATGATGCCTAACAGCATATGTGTAGAAAACTCAATGCTGTGATTATAGAAGTCTTAGCAATAAACAGGCCATGCTAGCAGAACATGAACATGTCATAGACCACGCTGTTTTATGTACAATCTTAGAACTAGGGACAAAAAAATAATCAAGTTTGCCTTTTCACAAACTCAACCGCTGCTTTCAGTTAGATAACTTTTTGATATTTTCTTAGAATTACATGTTTCTGGACACTTTTGGAGATTTTCCAAATTTATTTCCATCCTGGAAACCATAGGCAAAACCATCAAAAGGTTGCTAGATGGGTTGGAAGAGACAAATGCTTTTCTGGATAAACTCACTTGTCATCAAATAATTTCAGGTAAAACCAGTTGAAGTGGACATTCCCTGACATTGATGTAATACTGTCTTCTCATTTCATATCTACTTGGTTTTTCAAAATTATAACAAAATTATAACTTTATCACAAAGGATCATGTCCTGCACTCATCTTCACAAACACTAGCCCAATTTATAAGGGATAAGTATGTATAGCATTTGCAAGAGAGAAATAATAACTAGTTTCAAAATCTTTGATGTTTTTTCGATTACCCAGCTATGGTCTTGGCAACCTGGGGACCTCAGAGAGGCAAACTGGGCCTCACAGACCTAATCTTTGGCATTTGGTTGCACAAAGTGGCTTCCCTAGGACTCAAACCTGCATCATTGCACTTGTCAGCCATATCCATTAGTCAATTCACACAACCAATCTCTTCCATCGTGGCCAGTTCAAGACCTCAGATCGTTCAATTGTTTCATATTTTTTTATGTTAGAAACTTCATGTGTCACACTAAATAATAAACACATGAAACCTATTTAATAACTATAAGGACCAAGAAGCACAACATGGAAACATGGTACAAAGACATAACCAAAAAATGAGAAAATGTTGTACCTGTTGCTTCTCCACACGTAAAGACATGGTCTTGATACCTCGCAAGCAAAGCCAACAATCAAATGGTGCTAACCCGGAGCCTTCAGCATTTTGGAGGAATGCGATCTCTTTCGCCAAGCTGGTAAAGCCAATAAAAACAAAATGCTTGCTGTATAAATTTCAGTTACTACACAATTGTTGTCATTTCGTATGTTTCATATGACAAGACATGCATCTCAGTGAAGTTAACAAAGCTGTAGATAACAACATAAGAGCATGGAAAAAATTTGTCCTCAACGCCTCCTATTTTCAGGAATTAGTCACTTCAACGATCTTTGATGGTTATACAAGTATCCAAAGTACGAACGAGATGGATGTTTGTTGTCCCAACCATTCTTGTTAGTCCCGATACCAATAAGAAAAGGAAAATTTATAACAAAGTTTTCATATTGTTGATTCCTTGGTGTGGGAAGAAAGACTTATGGCAGTTTGACATATGAATTGAAAGAATAGTGAATAGCAACAGTCATAATTCTTGGGCCACGAAGCCTCAAGAAAGTAAAGTTGATAAAATGTAACCAACAACAAATTAACCCAGAACTTGAATGTTTAATGGCGCTGTGTATTTCAACCTTCAGAGTTGCCAACCATGTTTAACTGGGAACCTGACACGTATGAATTGTGGTAGTATCAAAAAAGTATGGATTATTAGCACAGCTTGTGAGCTTAAGGTCATTTAGCCTACACCAAAGACCATGACTAAGAATATGAATGCTGATATCCTTTTCTTTTCCTTAATTGCCTTTCTTATCCTCCTCTGATGAAGCAAAAGTCACACAGACTCTGAACTTGGTAAAATCAAATTGTCATCGTATAGAACTGTCACCATGCAAAGATGGAATATGTCATGTGGAATTTATAAACAAATCATTACTCTCTGCCACCCAAAAAGTTTGCAAATGTTAAGGGTCATGACACTGGCTATTAGTTGCTATTAATTGGTAGCCACAGAAAATTTAAATCATCAGTAGCCAAATAAATTGTCAAAGATGATAAGCAATATGTGTTGGCTACTGGTATATACAAAGGATAAAAGGTTATAATTGTAACTGTTATAACGAATATGCTATTACACATATTAGAGAAATGAGAGTGCAACCATAACCAGGTAATACTTGGTAATAAATGTAATCCTAGGAAATAAATAGAGGAATAAAAAAAATTTCAACCTTTCCCCTTTTACAGCAAGGATGCCTGCCATGAGATCGCTATGCCCAGATATAAATTTAGTAGCTGAGTGCATTACAATATCTGCAAGATGGACACAATAACATTATAATTGAGTATCTACTGCTGAAACAGGAGAAAGCAACGGCATCCTAAACACTTGGTATTTTTTACCACTTCATAGTCTGTCATATACCTGCCCCAAGTTCTATGGGCTGCGAAAGCACTGGAGACATGATACTGTTGTCCACCATAACAAGAGCACCATATGAATGAGCTATTTCTGAAATTTTCTGTAGATGCATGAGAAAATGGACAAAAGCATCCTTGAGACAGAAGGGGACATGACTATAACACATAAAAATATGAATAGCACAATATTTGTTGAGTAATGCAATCAGTATAGGAAACAAGAAAACTGCTGTTTTCAAAGTTCAAACAGTAAAAACAGAAATCTGGCAAACAAGTAGCATTAAGAAATTGTAAGGCTTACATACTCTGGAAGTTTCATAAGTAGAGGTAAGGGAGGCAGTTAAACAAGTCGTGCTATCTTGATAGACATGCTGACCATCACAGAAATTCAGCACTAATAAAAGTTATTATCTTAATGTATTTTCATGGGCTTAATAACAACAATCATCATTTGTAAGTGAGGATGTACAAAACAAAAGAGGAAGGATAAACAAAATATCCCTGATTTCGATTAGACATTAAAAATCAAATGCTACTATATAGTTGATGCATTCACCATAAACTTTCAGTGTTCTGGGGCTAATTAATTGAACATCATCCTTCGTAATAAAATCTTATTGGGAAAGCATCATTATCCTTTTATTTACACTACTATCACTATATATGCATTCTTTCATACAGCCTGATACAAGTGAAGAGTTTTCCAACACAACCACTGCTGTGATGGTCCGGAGTGTCGAACCGGCTATCTTTTACTAATGCAAGGCCTAGTTGAACTCTCATACAAAACAAAATGGTAACAATATGATATGAAGAAAATGGAGCAGCAGCAAGAAAAAATAAGGAAATGATCTTGGCAGCATCAGAGAAGAAAGAAAAGAGAAAACAATCGAGAACTTTTAGGGTAAATCTTGGTCCCTGTTATAAGATGACATCAGCACATGATGCTACTATTAGATTACTTGCATATGACTGGTTATAGATCAATAACAAAATTATCCAAAGGGATTGTATTGTGAATTTTTTTTAGTGCATGGGCATTTAAAAAAATTATGACATTTGCAGAAACAAGTAGGATGTAAAATCTCTAACTTCAAGGGCTCTGTTTGTGCAGAAGCAAATGCAATGCATGTGACACATTGCAACACTAGCATTTATTTCTGCTTCACTATTTATTTCATAAAAAGAGTAGCAGTTCAGTTATCCATTAAAGCACAAAAGCCACTTTGTTACCCGTATATCAGTAATTTGTTGGCGAGGATTTGTTGGACTCTCTAGCCAGACAAGCTTTGTCCTGGGGCCAACTGCCGATGCCACCTCACTCAGATCAGATGTATTGACTCGTCTGTCATTTCAAAGAATATCATCTTTGTAATTAAATTCAAAATAAATATGGCAAGAAAACATGTCCAGAAAAATGAAGGGCACCAGACTAACTTCACAATAACTCCTTTCTTTGGCACCACTTGTGAAAGCAATCGATCAGAGCCGCCATATATATCTTCTCCAGCAACAATTTCTTGACCTAAACAATCACAAGGTTGGCCAGTCAAGTACATGCGACGCTCAAATCTAAGGACTTCAGACAAACAGATGCGCACCAGCTTCAACAAGATGTGTTACAGCAACCAATGCAGCCATTCCACTAGTGAAGCAAAATGCACAATCAGCCTTCTCAAGCTTGGCCATAAGACTGATTTGTGGACATGACAACATTGTTATTAATATTAAAAGAGAGAATTACACAAGATTATACACACCTAGTGCCTGTATATTTGGCAAAACTAAATAATTATACTGGCCTTTGCAGCACATCTCGAGTAGGGTTTCCGCTTCTAGTATAGTCATAAGAACCATTTTCTGTAGCTGAAGGCTGAAAATAAATGAAAAACATTGAGAATTCAGAGCTCAGAATGCATGACAATCTGCTACCATACAGCTTTTTCTAAAAGATAATGCTACAGGCAAAAGATGAATTTAAACAATAGTCTGGCCTTTTATAGTTTGATCAGCACTTGAAGATTTGTTTACATAATTAATGTGACTGTCTTGCCATTCATGAATTTCAGTGTATTCTTCCACTAAAAGAGAGAAAACTCCTACATTCAGGAGCACAATAAATTTTGGGACACATCAAGGGAAAAAAGGAAAACGCATTGTCATTATACAGATTACAACGGCAGGCAGCTTATGTATGTATAAATGCATAACTATTTTAGCAGAACATGCATGCAAATTTCCACATCTCCCATTTTAATAGATTGCACAAGATTATAGGTACTAGGTCATGTGATTTCTCCTATAAGTGGAACTAGAGTGAAGGAATAGAAATTCTAAATGGGTTCTTTATGGTAAATGGATTATTAGACTATTGTAAACAAGGAAATGGATGGTGTTTTACGTAATGTGAACTAAGTGCACAAGAGGTATAAATTCTACAACTATATGCTTAAGCAATTTGTTCGGACCAGAATGAAACTTGGGAGGAATGATGATTTCACAAAAAATGGTTTAATGGTAAAATGAATTGTCGTTGCCTAAGGTGAGAGCAAGAAAATAGGTGATTATGCGAATGTCACAGCCTAACTTCACAAAAGAAGCTGAATGTGTTATAAATTAATTGCAGGGGCCATCAAATGCTCACAAGCAATTCTAGTTCGCAAAAAAAATGCAGGTCAAGCTTGAATTGGAAACTAAAACGTTAAAATGTAAACAGACAGTTAGATGTAGTTAGAGTTCATATGTTTGGCATGATCTGAATCCACAATGAAGGGAAGTTCCAACAAAGTTGAAGCCTGCATGATCTGAATCCACAATAAGGGGAAGTTCCAACAAAGTTGAAGCCTTCACTTTAAATAAGGCTACCACACTTGCTTTGAACTGCCTTCAGTGTTCAGGGTAAGGTGGAAAGTGACTCCACAAAAACATAATTAGTCAGTTTTATCAAGAAGATATGTTGTAATATTGTTCCCCGTCCCAGATGAGACAAGATTTAACATACGAATATGGGGCAACAAAGGGATACTCCATGTCATCATGTTACATGAGTAAAAATGAAAAAGAAACAACCTTTCCCCCTTCAAAAAATGAAAGGATAGTACATGAACAAGGAAAGCAAAAAAACAATCTAAAAATTTAAAAACATTCTCATATTTAACCATCGCATTGCTGTACCTGCTTAAAGGTGGATGTTTGGTACAGCGGCGTGCTCAAAGCTCCATACGGATCAAAAGAATTATCAAAATTAGTCAATATCGTCGATATACTCGGTTCCTTCCCCTTCAAATCTGCATGTTTCCGTCATATGAATCAAAATCCCGCAGATAAATAAAAAAGGGAAAAAGGCACAACCAAGAAGTCCAAACTAACCCAATCCCGGGGAGACATCATCCAAGCAGTCAGCAACCCCGTCCACCATAGCCGAAGTGCTCACGTCCATGCCCCTAACCCCACCGAAACTCATCTCGGACCTCTTTGGCATCGCCAGCGGTGCCAAGGCTCTCTTCGAGGAGAACCCTAAGCTTCCCCTTAAACCCCAGCAATTCTTGGATCCCTAGAACAAAAAAAACAGCTGCTGACATTAAATCATACGGATTCAAACCCGAGATTGACGAGAGACTGAGAGCGAGAGAACAAGATGACTACTTACGGCGGAGGAATCGAAGGTGGGATTGGAGGAGAGGGGATGAAGAAGAGAAGAGTTGGCAGCGGCGGCGGCGGCGGCGGCGGCCATGGAAAGGGGAGATTTGGCTAGAGCTTGCGGGGTCCTCCGCCTCTCCTCGCTCCTACTGGATCCAGCAGGCGGAGGAGGGAAGGCTGATAGTCTCGTTTCGTGCAAGGGTTTTTGGCTCAGTGGAGAAGATTTTACCGAGCAGCGATAAATTAAATTAATAGCATGTTAATGTGATGGTTTATTTTTATTTATGGCTGCCATATATTTATTTTTTAACAAATATAAATATTAATATGAACACAGATATTAAGTTGAATACTCAAATTTCTACCTATATTTAGATAGATTCGAATATAAAAATAAATCTAAAGAGCATCATCGGATCCACTTTCACTCATGGCTGTATATGACTTCATAAATTAGTTTTATATCTGCATTTAGAACAAAGGGGGTATCCTCCGCGTGAATTTACAATTAGATTGCGTAATAGCCTTTTTCGTGTTCAAAATTTATGCGGAAAAAAAAGATTAACCATCCTTTCGCACCAAAAATGCAACCCAAGCCCATGTATTTATTGGTAAAGTGCAATTCATAGATTGAACTCTTTTAAAATTAATTATATCGAAATTATCAGGTGGTTGTCGTGATCTCCCAAAATTATACACGCTTATATCAGATATTCTTTTTCTTTCATATGTATATGTTAGAACAAGCCAATATTTAGGACTACATTGAGCGGACTTAGTCTAGGTTATTGGATTAGAAAAATCCTGATCAAATAATGAACAAAATAATAATGACAATGTAGTAAAGGTCTTTGGAACTGTTTTAATTATTGTTAGTTTTCTTAGGGGGAAGGATTGTTGTTACTAGCTCAATAAACTAACCTACTAGTTCTTTTGCCTCTGGCATCCAAGATAATATTGTGTACATGTTGTCATGGACCTTGCAAAAAGCATCATCACCTATGAGATCAAAGGTCGTCAATCAAAGCACAGGCAACTATGATTGCATAACCCGATCTCTCAAGTTGAATCAGAGAAGATCCCAACTATTTCCATTGCTCTAGGGTGCCCACAGCATGTATAAAAAAAATTAAAAAAAGGATCTTCGACCTTGATAACTTTATATTGATGATTTCATGAAAAATTAGTTCCAACATTGTATACACCATGCAGCCGTAAATACAACCAATCTCTGCTTATTTTTGCAGACTTCATTCATCAAATGCTTGTCTCATTGTATCATTATAAAAACAAGTCGCTATGATTATCAGCATGCACGGTCATTTTAATGCATGCAGCACAATATCTCTTTTTTCATACATATTTGGTAATAATTTATAGAGTTACACCAATTTTCTATACCACGTGGCATAAAAGAGACTTTACACTTCTATTTCCCTCCTCCTTGTAGCAAATTAATTTGCGTTAATAAAAGGATTCAAACCAGTACCACATTGCAAGAGCTAAATACAAATTTGCCCAAACAATGCTACCTGCACGCACGTGTGAAAGGCATCTCGTGCGTCACGAGGAGAACGTTCTGGGTCCGACGCGACGCCCCTAGGTGCGGCAGCAGCTCTGGTTATAGCCGTAGTTCCACGTCTCATCAACCGGAAAAACGTAGGGAGGAAAGAAAACCCACCATAACACTTACCGAAGCAGCGATCCCCATCAAAGCTCCGAGCTCCCAGCCTCCGACCGGCGCTAGTGTCCGTGTCAATACTTCGACACCAAATTATAAACCTAGTTCCCGGCCTTCCGCCATTAGGGACGAGAGGAGGAGCAGCCGACGCCATGGAGGGCTCGGGGGAACTCCAGTGCGTGGGGAAGATGGAGATCGCGAAGCCCAAGCCCGTCGGCTTCCTCTGCGGCACCCTCCCCGTCCCCACCGACTCCACCTTCCCCCTCTTCCAGTCCTCCTCTGCCCTCGTCCCCTCTCCACACACGTAATCTCTCTCTCTCTCTCTCTCTCTCTCTCTCTCTCTCTCTCTCTCTCTCTCTCTCTCTTTCTAACTCTCAGTTTTGGGGTCTAATTGCTCTTTGTAATTGATTTGCAATTGATTTAGGATTGGAGCTCCGAGGTACCAGATGTTGCCAGCGGAGACGGATCTCAATACGCTGCCCCTGCTCTCAAACATTCCGGAGAAGGTGTTTCCATCCGGGGCCAAGAGCAGTGGAGGTGCCCGTTTCTCGCCTTGTTTTAGGTGTTTCTTTTAATTTGTATTTTGAGAGAATTTATAAATTTAAATTGGATCTGTTGTTTGGTTGCATGGTGGTGCAAGAAGAGTTTTGATTTTTAGAATCTCATTGGCGTTAAAGTGATAGCTATATGCTTAGTACTTGGGACCTAAATCAGTTAATGTCGGTGTGTTTTTTATTGTCATGTCGAATGATTCCCCCATCTCAATTAGATCTTTGAAGTTGAATTCCCAAAAAAATTGAAGAAGAAGGGAAAGAGATATGAGATGTTTGTGATATGGATGCGTTGTCAGAGTTAATAGGAATTTGTTAATACCGGTATTGGCAACAAGAGGATTGCTCATTTTTTTTTTGTCTTGATAAAAGTTTTCACCTCTTCGGTCTTCATAATTTGCGAGTGAAAACCTTGCTATATGTGAAGCCTGTCTTACAATTTGTTTGGACAATTGTAAGTAAGTCACATATTTTTAATACTTTGAACTGTTTTTCTTTGGTCCAAAAACTCAAATCTTCTTATAAGTATTGATGAGACTTTCAGCTGATATGCAAAATACGATGTCATGCTGTATCTAAGTTACCGTGTACTTTATTTGTAACAGTAGTGTTGATCCATGAGAACTGGTTTGAATGCTAGATCATGGAAGCAATCTACCATGTACTTTATTTGTAACAGTATTGTTGATCCATGAGAACTGGTTTGAATGCTAGATCATGGAAGCAATCTTTGAGGATAAGGGTGCAGATGGATTAAGAAGTGGATCTACAGTTCCACTCAAATTTGATCCCCAAGAGATAACTCAACATGAATGATCTTCTTTGCTATTCTGGATTTTTTATACAAAACAGTAGGGGTCAACTATGAGAATCTAGTACCAATGGAGGTTGTTGGTTGAAAAATAGCTAGATTCTTTTGAAAGGTTATGCAACTTACATGCCTTTGTGAGCTTTGTTTGGTTTCTGGAAAAAAAAGGGAAAAAGAGAGAAGAAAGCTCAACTACATTTGCTTTTTTGGTTTATTTGGAAAAAATATAGAACAATGGTTGTAGAGAAATTAGTTAGGATGTGCAAGACATCCATATCCACTTGTCTTCTTTATTTCTCGAAAAATTTCCAACTAAAAGTAACAGAAAATGGTGATTCTTTATTTTTTTCTCTCTATCTCAAATTTTCTTTATTGCCAAACACCGAAAAGAAGATTCCACTAGCAATCAAATAGAGCTTAAGGGAAGAATTTATAATACAACAATAAGACTTGTAATGTTAGGTGATAAAGTAAGTCAAGCAAGCAAAAGTAATAGAGAGAGTCGAGTGCGGCAAAGATGAGAACGATAAGGTGGGTATGTATGAAATTATGAAAATTACACAGTCATGTGAGCTTAACAAGGGCTACACCAATTGTGAGCAAGTGGGGGAACAGTTATGGGATTCTTTGGGCATAAGTAGCAAAGATTTATGGGATTCCTTGTAAAGAATATGTCTGGAATGAAAACCTAGACCACGTGGATAAAAGTTATGAGAAGGATTTGGAGGTGGTGGTGGTCATTCTGTATGGAGCTCTTCATTCGAACAGATAGTGGCATTGGTGAAAGATTATGTAAGCTAACGCTGGGTGGTTGGCATGGCTTGCTGCTTAATGCCATGGATATAAAAGGTATATTGATTATATAAAACTCCAGGCATGAATGCAACCCCTATCAGGAGGGGAGTTTTAGAATTGGGTTGCTGTCCTTATTGTATAATAATCTTGTCTATCAAATTGTTTTTTTTTTATTTCTGCTATTGCTAGTACATCTGAAACTTGTATTAGATATGGTAACTGCCCCTGTTGTAGCATTGAGCAGTTGTCTTTAGTGTTGCATAATTTTTTCTTACATATTGATATTATCTAGTGATGTTCTTAGTTACCTCATGGTGCCAGTGCAACCATCGAATAAGAAATATTCTTAAAATTGTATAAATCTCGTAGTTGTGAATCTCTGAAACTCTTTGTATATCCGCTCTCCTGAGCCAACAGCTTATTGATACTTGTATATTATTATCTATGTAGAGCTTCTAAAATCTCCCTTGACATGCTGTAACTTTTCTGATTTTTAATAGAAGAGACAAGTTCAGAATATCAAACATTTTTTTCCTTTTTTCAAGTGTATATATATATATAGCTGCATCAAATAGAAATGAGGCATTGTTGTTTGAGTCATCATTCTCAAGATGCACATCTTATTCCTGGCGTCCCATTTGTTGATAGCTGGATATTTAGATGTTTGAGCTGTCATACGCATGCTGTGCATGTTTCATATGCTCTTGTGTGTTTGTGAGAACCTAAACATAAAAGTACAAGCCCATGGTTACTATTCTTTTATACACACACACATGCACACTTCTATATCTGGTGTAGCCTTGTCACTTATGGTTAGATTTTCTGCTGTGTCCTCAGAATTTCATTGTGAAAGCAGTCCTATTACTCAAAATTTGTCTCAAAAATGTGAAGCACTTGCCGTATCTGGCCTGACTGAATATGGGGATGAAATAGATGTGGTTGCTCCGACTGACATTTTGAAGCAGATTTTTAAAATACCTTACTCCAAGGCCCAATTGTCCATTGCTGTTCATCGCATTGGGGATACCCTCATTCTTAATACAGGGTATGCTGTTAAATAATTGAAATTTTGCTTTAATGCTTTGCATGATTCTTAATGTCTTGAATTTTTGCCAAGGATAGCCCTGATGTTGAAGAAGGAGAAAAGATGTACAGAAGACAGAATAACCAATCCAAAGGTTCGGATCCTTCAATCTTCTTGAACTTCGCCATGCACTCAGTGAGAGCAGAGGCTTGTGATTGCCCTCCTAGTCACCAACCATCATCCGAGAAGCAGTCAAGTTCCACTATCTTACCAGGACATTTTGGACATATGGAGGGTACTTTTGTATCTGCTACAAACTCCCATGCTAAGTCTCAATTTTTTGATCAAAATGCCGGTGGCAGGCGGAAGTCTTCACAAGGGAATCATGACAAATTCTTTTGGGGCACCAAGCAGAACAAGCAAAAAGGTAGAAGGCCAGATCCTATCAAGAAGACCTCAGAAGTTGGTGAAAAGCCTAGATGCCCGATGCAAGAGTCAGATAAGTTCAGGAGAGAGGGAAATAATGGTTTTCTGAGGGTTTTGTTTTGGCAATTTCACAACTTCCGGATGCTTTTAGGCAGCGACTTGCTTTTATTCAGCAATGAGAAATATGTTGCAGTGAGCCTGCACCTCTGGGATGTCTCAAGACAGGTAAGGCACAACATACTGAATGTTTTAGCTTGATTTCACGGGGTTTTGTCATTCAGTAGTTTGTTTTGACAGGTCACTCCATTGACATGGCTTGAGGCCTGGCTTGACAATGTCATGGCCAGCGTGCCTGAGTTAGCTATCTGTTACCATGAAAATGGTGTTGTTCAAGGTTATGAACTTTTGAAAACGGATGATATATTCCTTCTTAAGGGCATATCTGAAGATGGTACAGCTGCATTTCATCCTCAAGTTGTCCAACAGAATGGGCTTTCAGTTTTGAGGTTTCTTCAGGATAACTGCAAACAGGATCCTGGTGCATACTGGGTATGGACACCTAAACTTTTTGGATATCCCTGATTTGAAGATCTAATCTACTATCTCTTTATTTCCTCCCTCCCAGCCCCATTCTTCCCACCTCTATAGTATAATTAAAAATTTGCCTCATTTGTTTGGTTATATTATGGTAATAGCCCCATGATTCTGTGTCCAAATTTACTTTTGCAGTTGTATAAAGGTGCAGGAGAGGATGTAATACAGCTGTTTGATCTGTCTGTCATACCTAAAAACCATTCAACTGATGATCAAGAAAAAAGCTGTAGTTCTTTTCCATCCTTAATGAATAAAGGGAGAAGGGATTCTTTATTTTCTCTGGGGGTTCTTCTCTACCGTATAGCTCACAGGTTGTCACTTTCAAAGGTACCAAAACCGGAACTTTTATGTTGTTCTTGATGCAACACTGATTAGCTGATCTCTAGCTTGGAACTTTATGTTTTGATGTTTTTGCTGCAGGCACCTGATAGTAGAGTGAAGTGTGCAAAGTTTTTCAAAAAATGTTTGGACTTCCTTAGTGAGCAGGATCATCTAGTACGTTGGTTTCCTAGCATTATTTTGCAACTTCTTTCTCAGTTTCTTCATTATTGAGTCTCTGCATTCAATTTATATACTTATAAAGTAGCTATTGCTAATAATGTAATTTGTCATTTGTTAGGTTGTTCGTGCGTATGCTCATGAACAGTTTGCCAGACTCATTCTGAAATGTTATGAGGAACTGGAGTTACCATCAGAATCTTTTCTTCTAGAATCTGAAGTTACAGTTACTGACCTGGAAGATGAATCCTCAGAATTCTCTCTGGAAATGTTTGGATCAGGGATCCAAGAAAAGGAAAAGGGTTCATCTCATGCTGCAGAAGATGCCACCTCAATCAAAGCTGGGACTAGTCTAGATAGTTTGGAGTCAGAGGAATCAGGGACATCAAAGTTGGAAACAGAAGCATGTCTAAGTCAAAACATTTCTCTATCTGCAACAAACGGAGCTGAAGATCTTACAAAAAACATGGCTAGTTCTAGAACAAATGATGAGTTAGATATGTGTCAGATTGCAACTTCCCCTCATTTAGTTTGCACAGTTTCTGATCCAATCTCCTCTAAGTTAGCTGCAATACACCATGTGTCGCAAGCTATCAAGTCACTCAGATGGAAGCGCCAGCTGCAGAATGCTCAGGAGGGTTTAATTGATCATGGAAACAAAATTCATGAAAGATTTTCCTCTGTCAACTTCTCTTTATGCACATGTGGTGATTCTGACTGTGTTGAAGTTTGCGATATCCGGGAATGGCTTCCAAAATCAAAGATGGATAATAAGATGTGGAAACTTGTTCTTTTGCTGGGAGAGTCATATTTGGCACTCGGCGAAGCTTATAAGGAGGATGGACAATTGCATCGAGCTCTCAAGGTCGTAGAATTAGCATGTTTAGTTTATGGGTCAATGCCTCAACATCTTGAAGATGCTTATTTTATCTCATCTATGGCCAGTATCTCATTATGTCAGGTGAACTTTAGAGATGATAAAGAGAAGACAAATTTGGTTATGGATGGTGCAAAAGATTTGGACTCAGAGTTCTTAGAAGATGGATATGCTGCTGATCAGTTCTCTCCTATTTACCTGTTCTGGTCGAATGCATGGACACTTGTTGCCGATGTATTTGTGGAGTATCATAGAACAAGGGGTAAAGAAATCCCAGTACAAGCAGAAAGAAAAACATCAGGAAATGGACTGCGAATGTCAGATGAAATTGTAAAGGAGGTAAAACGCCTTAAGAAAAAGTTGGGACGGTACAAGCAAAACTGTAGCAGTTGTTCTTTGATTAACTGTAGTTGTCAGAGTGATAGAGCAAACAGTGGTAATAGTGCAAGCAGTAGCAGTGGAGATTCTCCCTCGTCTTATGGCAGAAAACAGATCAGAAAATCGATGATAAGAAATTCCTCAACCTCACCCTTTGCTCGAATTCAAGATGATAATAATTCATACCAAATAGAAAGTGCAAATTTTTCTGAAGGTGAGCAGTTGCAGAATAATAATGATAGTGATATGCTTGTTAACCCAGAAAATACATGTATGCTCAAAGAAAGCTATAAATCTGCTGATGTTCCAGTTAGTGATCATGTCAGGGAAGTTCACACCACAGGTTCTGGAGCAGTTGGTTCTGAACCAAGTTCAAAAGATGCATCTGAGGTGAGAAATGGAGGTATTTTTAAGTTTCTTGAAGGTCCTAAATATGGAGATGTCGAGTACAATCTGACTGCTGCTATAGGTTGTTATGATGCAGCTAGGAATGCAATGGATGGATTTCCTATTGGTTTAGGAGAACTTCATTCTGTTTTGAAGAAAAAGGGATGGGTTTGCAATGAACTAGGCCGATATAGACTTGAGAACAGAAACTTGATCAGTGCAGAAAGTGCATTTTCAGATGCTTTAAAAGCATTTAAGGAAGTTTCAGACCATACCAATGTAATATTGATTAACTGTAACTTAGGTCATGGGAGAAGAGCATTGGCTGAAGAACTGGTTTCAAAGATCGATGAGTTTAAGAAGTATGATCTCCTTCAAAATGCATATAAGCAAGCTATGAAGTCTGCTAAGTCTGAATACTTTGATTCACTGAAGTACTATGGGGCTGCAAAAGCAGAATTGACTTCTCTTGGTAATGAGGCTGATAGCATGTTGTGTAACGAAGTATGTACACAATATGCTCACACATATCTAAGGCTTGGAATGCTTTTGGCAAGAGAAAGCATTTCAGCTGAGGGCTACAATGATGAGTTTCCTAATGATGGGAGAACCAAGGAACATAGGAAGTATGAGTTGTCTGCAAGTGATGCTTTTAGGGAGGCTTTGTCTACGTATGAATCCCTTGGCGAGTCACGCAAACAGGAGGCTGCTTTTGCTCATTTCCAACTTGCTTGCTACCACAGAGACTTGTGTTTGAAATTCTTGGATTTGGACCTCAAACATGTCAAGCATTCTAAATACGACAACAGATACCGTCAAAAGGCCAAATGGTATGCTTCTTTAACAGAAAAGAACTGGCAAAAGTCCATAGATTTCTATGGTCCAAAGACACATCCTGTTATGTATATGAATATCCTTCTGGAGCAATCAGCCCTTTCTTTCAGCCTTTCAAATTCATTTCACTCAAACATGGTATGTTTCTCTAGACTTTTTTATTTTTACCTTTATCGTCAGTGTAGCAAAGTATATAACTGTAATTTGCTTGGTTCATACAGCCTTGGTTCTAAAATACTTGTCTTGTACATGTTTGGTAATATATGTCCTCGGTTTCTATGGGCATGTCGCTTATCATCTTGCATTTTGTTGTCACAAATGTGCTTGCATTTTTTTCCTGTTGAAGTTGTCAGACAGATTTTGGCAGATTAAACTTGGTTCCTCCTTATCCGTATGCTTGTTTAGGATTTATAATTGACCATACTCAGGTGTATATAGTCTGCTATTTGTGTTCCTTTCAATGTGAAAACATTCGTGTGCTTGTGTGCATGCTAACCTGTATGAGTGCTGTAGCGTCACAATACATTTATACATCTGTACCTCCATTTTAGGTCTTAGAAAATAGGATACAGCTAAGGGAAATTAGTAAACTGAAGATGAAGATCGAAGGAGACTTAGTAGTGATGCTTTGGAACTTGCGCATTCTGTTCATTGCTACAAGTGCTTGGTTGCTACTTGCAAGTAGCTAACTCATCAGATCGTTCCTATGGTGATTACATGCAACTAATGCTAAAATTTAGCAGCATGGGCCCTTGATACTGCAAATCTGGGAATGCCTTCAGCTTCCTTCCATGAGACAAAATATGTGGAATAACAATGAGCCATAATATTTGAAGAGCAAGTGGTTGCTACTGGACTGTGTCCACCATTTCAAAAAGTGAATTGAAAATTTGGCTTGTACTGGCTTGGGTTGTTGTTTTGTCAAAACTTGTGCTGTGATTTTGAAGTGCTACACCAACCCACTTGATCCAACATTCTCTAATCAGTAATGTGCCTTAGCGCGGGTGCGGCTCCAAATATCTCGAGTCTGAGCCATGGTGCCTAATTGAATGAGCAGACCATAGGCACAAGGACAAGAGCAAAGGTTAATGTTGTTTCATGGACTAGTTACATTTATGTGATTGCAACATGAAGTTGGAACTTAAAATGAGCAAATTTGATGATGTCATGCTTGATAAAGTATATGTATTTATTTTGAAGGGAATCTAAAGATGTAGGAAAAATTTCACAGGAGATAGCAGAGACATGTTTGCTCCATAAAGCTGATGATCAGGGTCAAAAACCTGAATGACTGTGTATTCTGGTTTTGTTACGTGGAAAATTTGAGTTGCTTATGGACGAAATTGATGGCTCAAACATGACAGCTTTGCATGACTATTTAGATTTTATGGGGATTGAGTTCCAGGATATAGGAATTGAGTGTGCTTATTAACAAAAGGTGCCTTATTAGTGAAATATGCGTACCATGAGATGTACTGCTTAGCTAAGCTATCTAGGACCTTTTCAAACTTGAGGATGTGGAATGATGCTTTTTCGTTCAATGATCAGGTCTTATCTGGATGCTGGGAAATAGGCACTTGATGTGGTGGAACTGAGTCTGAAAAGAAAAGAAGGAAAATTTACATTTGATGTTAAATACTCCAAATCCACTAATTTTTAAGATGACCCTATAGATAGATTATCACAATGCTGTTTGTCAATGTGAATCCTATAAATTAAGTTCGGTTATCCAGATTTAGATTTATATGTTAGCATTCTATCTATTCATGTTGTAACATATATTTTTTTAAAATAGATTTTTGTAGTGTATGCAAATCCATGTTCCAGAGTCCATTTGCATGCAACTCTGAGTTTAATTTGTATTGCCTGGGTCTATACCAGTATGACTTGGTTTTTTGGCAAATTTACAGTAAGCAGATCCTATTCCATGACAACATGCCTTGGCAGTAAATTGTAATTAGTGTTTAACTAATTATCACAGCTTTTTTTATTTTTTTAAAAAAATGTCTTATAAAGTTAAAAGCCCACTTCTGCTGCAGATGTTGGAAGCTGCGCTACTCCACCTGCTCGAAGGTCGGCATGTTGTGGAAGCAAATGAAGATTTTTCACACGATAAGGATCTGGAGATCAAAGCTAAATTGTTGAATCAGTTACAGGAACTGCTGAAGAGTATGCTGACAACATCACTGTCAGGTAGCAAACCTGGAACTATTGGTCAGGCAGTACCGTGCAATAGAGTTACAGATTCTGGGAAGCTGAAGGAGATGTACCGAATGTCGTTGAAATCAAACAGTTTAAGTCAATTGCATGCCTTGCACAAGTTATGGTTCTCTTAGATAATATTGGGGAACTGGGTGGGCAATGATATTGAAGGTAGGGTTTCTTGCCTGTCTCATATATTGATGGAGTTGCTCTTGATTTCCTCATGATTCTGCCTTTTATGTTGTCCTGATGCTTACACTATTTGTCAATAACCCTTTGATTGTGGGAAAAAAAATTCATGAATGTTCATGTTTGCAACTTCTGCTGCAGATCTACGGTGGAAGCCACACAATGATGGGAATCATGCAAGCAAAAGTTTTTTCATAGTAAACAGGTTGTAATTGGTCACACAGGTGCAACATGGTATCTTAACAATATCTCTGTAGTTCAAGCAAATGTAGCTGAACTGTCCGAGCTACGAAGCAAAAGAAGACACCTGTAATTGGCCTTCTCTTTTTGGCTTTCTACATAACAGCAAACTTTTGTGATCTTTGAGATTTTGCTGATTTTCATCTAGATGAATTGTTGTTAGTTCTCATTATCATTGTAAATATTTCTTGTGGGAATCTTTACTTTATGCAACTTGTATCCTTCAGTAATGGGGCAAATGTTGTAAGATTAAACAAGTCTGAGGCTCATATAGCTTTTCTAAGATGTTCTAATATGGGCTTGCCAGAGTACTCGTCATTGCTACTGATTGATTAACTGAGGCACAAAAGTGAAAATGCTGAGAGAGCAGCAGTATTTTATTAATTTAAGAGTTTTATTTACCCTTTCTTTATAAGCAGCGTGTGTTTGGCATCATTTTTATTTTTTATGATTTTCAAAAATAAAAAATAAAAATTTCTATCTATTTTTTATGTTTGGTATGGTTAATATTTAAAAACAACAAATATGATGGTGATGGTAGTTGCAATGGAGCTTTTAGAGGTGGCGGTGGTACTGATGGTAGGTTTGGCTGTAGTATGGTAAAAGCGACGACAACAACATGGATGATGCTGGTAAGCATATATCCTTTTCTTTGTATCACCTTTTCATTTGTCCATGATCAACAATTACCAGTTATTCAATTCCAAAAACTCCAAAGGCTATAAAATGGTGACTGTACGATAGCTAGTACATCAAATCACAGAAAGAAAATTACAATCAAGATCATTCTTCTCCCTAGTTAATTCCATGGTTAGACCAACACACGCAGCCCAGGCACTACCAATCAGACGACAGACCAAAAAGGGAATTCGGCCCTAGTAATAATACATCGCAAGGACTTCGGCAAACGACTAACAGAAACAAAAGGCAGAACCATAAGACGTCGCAGTGACGCAGACAAAGATGGCTATAACAAAGGAAGAATCCAAGTAGCTTCTTCAATCACTAAGCATTTGTTCAACCTACAAAACTTTCAATACCACTTTGATCCAATGAAGGGTGAGGCAGATTTCAGTGACTGATAAGAAGGGCCCTCAAAAAATCCAAGGGAAACCAGGTCTCTGTGGCACAGGCACCGCAGCAATGAGTTCAGCATAGAGCAAGCCACCATCCTGGGCCTTCTAGGTGAAGTAGTCTTGCCGCACCACAGTGAAGAACTCACCAGATAACAAATCATCATCCTTGTGCTTTCCTCGTTCTCCATTGCCTTGGATGTGCCAGAATATTTTAGGCGAAAGTGGTGTATACAAATCTGCATATTTGCAGGCACCAGTCACAGGAGCTTGATTATGGTCAATAAAAAACCTTTTAAAGTATGGAAAATTACACATTTTTTTGCAAAAGAACTAACATATAAGCCATTTGAGCATGTATCAGGTATAGACCTCATGATCCATCCGCAAACTTGGTATGTTCCGGTATATAATTGCTCACAAGCATGACCAAACTGCACTTGCTTACATGTGTTTGTAGTAGACTACGCGTAAAATCCAACCAAATAAGAGACCAATTTGATTAGGTCAAATCTATAGATTGTGTTTGCCAATAAAGATCCAAATGGTTGAATGTCGGCTATGACTTGTAAACCATTTACAAACCAAAAGTAATTTATTTTGGAAACCCCTTGCCTATGCATCAATCCATCTCAAATGGGCAGTTCAAATAACAGAAACATGAAATTATGTTCTGGTTTGATATACATTGGTTAGAAACATCCAAAATAACTAAATTTGGCTTGCATGTGTTTTAAGATGCCTAGATGAAGATTGACAATTTGCATTCTCAACTTATATACTTTATTATGCATTTTAGGACATTAGCTGTATTTGTTATGTCCACGTTGGGACAATTTGATGCTTTGGCAACTAGTCTCCAAAAAAAAAAAAATTATAGGTTTATAGGCATTGGAGGCATAGTAGCTCACATTTCAATGTTCCATTTTGGAACACCCATCTTCAAATTTGAACTGATCAAATTTGGTCTTGAATCCAATCAACACACACAGATAAAGAATTCAAACATGCACGGTATCAACAAGATAAAGACAAAAGGATGTTGATCTAAGATATTGCAAAACCAGTTCTACTGTGATAAATCTCAAAATGTTCAAATATCAAACAAGATCAGAAAAGAGTGCATGGAAATTCCACATATTTGGATAGAAGCCAATTTTTTTAATTTCAACTTAATGTACTTCTAATTTCATATATTCTCATAATAATGGTAGGGAATCACAAATAAGTATTTGATTGTGCAACGTCTTTAGAAAGAAGACTCAATTTGGCTTAGCATGCTGAGACAACATATAGAAGATTAATCCATGTTAGTCCGTAAAAATTAAGAACATCATTCTGTGTCATCTCATGTTAATTGCTAAAAATAAAACTAGACCTTAATGGAATCATATGCACAATACAGTGAATGGAAATTGAAGTCCTTACATATGAGTTGGAGTGATAGACGTATTCCACATAAATATACTTTATAGTTTGGTTTGTATTGGAAATCCTTATTATATAAGAAATTGGGCTTTTCAAAATGGCTTTTTAAGAAAATGGCTTTTTAGATCTACCAAAAAAACACAAAGTGCTGATTTATTTTTACAAGTCATGGTTTCCACATAGTGAGCATGAAGGCTTCAGGTGGTGCTTTACAGGTAGCTGTGCATTCCCTACACCTGCAAATTAGTAGCTACTCAAACAAGAATCCCATGGTCCGGAAATAGGTAAGGAGCTAAAATCTCAGTAAACAACAGCGAATGACATAAGGTTCCAACTTCCAAGACATACTATCTTGCAGCCTACTATAGTGTGCCAACCAACAACAGCATGCATATACCTGTAGAGGAAGGTGGATCTGGTTCTCTTGTAGAATGTAATACAGTTGTTCCTGAAAGTACTGTAATAATCCCGCAAATTTCTGATGCTATATTGCTTGCACTCTGTCCAGACCAATCCTACATAGTTGCAAAGCAGATTAATGCTTGTTAACCAGAAAAATAAGCCATAGTGCATAAAATTTACAGTTTTTATACCTTGAACATAATGGCACTTGCAAATATAGTAAGAGTGGTGAACATGGCATAGTAGATGGGTGAAACAACTGCAGTGTTGAAAGTATCCAATGCCTGAAAGAATGACAATAAATATGGAGCAATTATAAATCTGCATTTTGAATCTTTTGATATCACAAGAGTCAAATAAAAACTAAAAAACGACAAAAGCATTGTCTTAATTAAGTCTCTTCAACATCATAATCTTGTTCATTATGCAATAAGATAATCATATCAGAGGAGAAAAAAAATAATGTCCAATAAGCAATGACATAAATTTTCAGCAAGACACAAAGGTGAACAAAAAGTAAGTATACAGGGTATCTTTACTATTTAAACAACAAATAAAGCTTTCCAACATTGAGGAAGCTTTGAAAAGGTAACCACGAACCATGATACTTGAACTACATAAAATGTTCTGAAGATAAAAAACCAGCAACTTGATAGGCCATTCCTCTGACATTAAATATGCAGTAGGAGAACTAGATGGCCAAACAACAGAAAAAGCTTTCCAAGATATAGAAAGCTTCTTACAAAATTATCATGATAATTGGACTTAATCAAATGCTCTGAAGATATGAAAGCAACTACCCGATAGACCATTCCATGGAGACCAAATATGTAGTAAGAAAGCAAAACAGGAACATTCCAACAAAAGTTTGCCGCATCAAGACTGTTCTTTTTTTAAGAGAACACATTAAGATAATCAATTTAAATAACTAAATGATAACTTCTACCTAATAAATATTGGACAATACAATAGCATAACAAACAATATTGTTTGATCCAAAGACCAAACAAAATGCCAAACTAAAACGGCAATAAAGTTGATCTAAACCAAGGTTTGTCGAACCGGTACCGAGACCCGTACCAGCCGACCGGTACGGTTCGGATCGAACCGAACCGGATGGAACCGTCCAATTCCGTCAAATTCTGGCAGGTTCTGGCCGATTCCAACCAAATCCAATCAGTTCTAGCCCCTACCGAACCAACCCGGTCAGAGACCGAATCGGCTCGGTTCAGGCTGAACCGGCCGGTACAGCTCAGTTCAGTATTCCTTGATCTAAACACAAGATATGTGCCTTAGAAATGAATGCGGACCCCTTGTATCAAAATCTAATTCTCTTTATTTTATATCCATGCCAAGCCTAGAAGCTATGAAGGATAGATCCCTGATTAATGAGGTTGGACAGTGGATGAGAATCAAGTTACAAACCAACAGTACACAAGTCTCAAACTTCAATAAATTTACCATGATCAACAAAGTCAGCCCACATAGATGGGATTAAGCTTGCAAGGTAAAGTTGACGTATGGGTCATATTATGTATAACTCTAGATATCTAGTTGTAGTTATACCCGGCCACGCTTTTGATTTAGGTTCATATTTTAGCATGTATATTCATCATATCTTCTCAACTTAATAAAGTTGCTGCCAATTTGGTTAGCCAACTCCTAACCCAGCCAATTCACTTATAGATGGCTTATTAAGATAACATGTATTGATTTTGAGGGCAAAACCACTCAAGTCATGCAATATTCATTTCTTGTGCATCCCACACATGGACCAGGCCGATAACTAATCCAGTCTAGAAAAAACAAATTCAACCATACCGACCTATGCTGCCTGATTGGATTGCTAGATATTGAACTGTATTTGCTAAAAGGAAAAAGTGAACTATAAGAATAAGTGGTGCAACATTTTATTGAATCTTTCACACAAAATATTGGGTTGGAAGAATCCACATTAATTGTAGTTTTTGATAATAAGCAACAGTATCCATTGAAAGGATTACATATGCAGCATACCTTCCTTGCCTATTATTATTATGAGGGCACCACACAAGGCCGGCCCGAGCCTTAGGCGACTGAGGCGGTCGCCTAAGGCCCCGGGCCAAAGGAAGGCCCCGGGAGGCTGACTAAAAGGAAGCAAAGGCCCCATATAAACGGGATCAGGAGCTGGCTAAGAATCTTCTCCCCTCCATCGGTGGAGAGTTTCCTGGCCTGCAGAGGGGCAATTTGGAAGTTGGGGACAGTAGTTTTGTTTTGGGTTGGGGGGGGGAGAGAGAGAGAGAGAGAGGAGGGATTTGGTTGGCTTGATAGACGCCTGAAGCCACTCTTACCTTTCATCCCTTCTCTTTTTTGGTTTTGGTCTTGGTTTTCCTTCCCTCACACTACTCCTGATCCAGCTGGGCCATCCGGAAGAAAGATAGGGGGATTGGAGATGGACGTCTTGGAGGGTGGAGATTCTTTTAGTTTTCTCCTCTCGGTTTCTTCTCCCCTCTTGGGTGGTAGAGAGAGAAAAGGAGGGAGGGGGTTGAATGGCTGCTGTGCCGTGATGTTGCAGTTGCTGCTTGGGTACTCACTTGAAGGGGAGATGGTGGGATGGGATTTTTATTAATTTGATGGAGTGAATTTCCCATAATGACCCTACTTTCTCTTATTGAGAGATTTCTTTATGGACAAATTCTTTCCTTACCTTGACCATGAAGTGCCATGGGATGACCTTTTCCTATCCGGCTCTTGCTTGACATGGTAAACAGTATTTCCAAGTATTATCTCAGTTATTTAATCAGTTTCATGGCCCTTCATTTAGAATAATTACTTTTATGTGCTTCCATTCAAGAATTATATTAAATTGAAAAGGCTTCTTGTCTATCTTTGTTAGATTCATGGTTGAAATAGTGTACTTGATAGCTATCTATTTTCATATATTTTTTTAAGTATTTTATATTTATTAAAAAAATATTATTAAAAAAATTATTATTAAAAACAAAAGGCCTCATTCATTGGATTCGCCTTGGGCCCCAGAATGTATTGAGCCGCCCCTGGCACCACATTACGGGAAGATGTAGAATGATCTCACCATGCATGACCTTCTGCATTTCATTTCCGAATCTAGAAGTCCTTATTACTTGTCACAGTGCAAACTCTAGTGAAAGAGCATGGTGATCATGTCTCTCATCCTTGAAAGGTCACACCCACATGCAATGTTGTTAACATCGGGATTGAGTCGTAACCATATAGGGAACTAGACCGGATCAGATCGTTGATCATCAGATTTTTCTGATTTCTTTTAGAACTTTTAAAATATAAAAAAATATGAAAATTGGAGTATGAGGCAACTATAAAGCAAATGAATGGAGAATAAAAAGCTGTAGCACAAAAACTCTACTTTTGACCAATATAGGCCCATCTATAGCATGTCTAATGAAACAAATGTTTTGTTTGGTTATTCAAGAAATTTATATATTTTTTTAATCAGTTTAGTTATCCCTTTAGGTAGAATGTTTTAGAAAACATGGACAGGTATTTAACATATGGTTGTAAAATTACACATACCTGCATCTTATTTTTAACTTATGAACTTCGATAACAGACTTAATAATTTTATTGCCAATACTTATTGGTGATAAGCAATTTAAAAACCACAGTCACATAAATTATAGAGAATAGACCTACCAATGATGTAATATATAGTTAGCATAATCAAGCTGGATCTATGCTAGAAAGGAATGTATAGTCCAACATGGACCTAAATCTTGTGATCCTACAACGATCCTAACCCAAGGATGGGATCCAAATTGTTTAGGGCCATTCTGATCCAGATCATAAGATCCGAATAATGAGTCATAAGATTTAACAACAAAGCCTATATAATATCCATTGATTGTCATATTGTCACCAACTTTAACCTGATAGCAAAAGGCAGGCTAAGCTTGGAGAAGTAATTGGTGACAGACATCAATTTATAACAAGTCCAAAATTTGATTCTTTAGCTAGTCTCAAAAATGATTCAAGAAAACTACCCAGTCAACTCTAGACTTTTCGAAAGTCTCATAGATATGACTTACTAGAGAATTAACTAAAATGTGGCACATGCATGCACATGTTTGAGAGGAGGGAAGTGCTCTATCTCCCATGTTTCTTTCCAATTTGAGATTTCGTATCCATTACATTTATGCAGAGAAGACAATCTCCAAGATCTCTCTAAGGCTATGTCTCTAAGATCCCTTTCCTTTTTGAGTTCATGTATGTGTCTGAAGAGAGGAGGGAGACACATCATCTCCCAATCTGTTTTCCTGATTGAGATGATGTCTGTAGCCACATCCATACACACAACAAAAGGCACAGATTTTCATGTTATAATATGGCAGATGGTGCCATCCATCAGTCAGTTAAAAACCCATACCGCCACTAAGTTAATATAGCTTATTCCACTCCATTGTCAAATTGCCAAAGCCACTTGTCAGGAAGATCCATAATAATTATGTCCATGTTTCTAACACCAACACCCTCTTTCTCTTTTACACACACATGATCCCTTTTATGAAGGCTTGCATAACTATATAAGGAATGTATACCGTTAAGTTTACAAACATGCATAACTTTACTGAATTTTAGTGAGCATCGAATGGCAACACATATACAAAAGTGCACTTGGAAAACCGTAAATTTTTTTTACCTCTAACCTTGTTATCTTTGTGCCACTAGAATCATCAATTGATATCCATTACACATCTTTGACTCATCTTAAAAATCATATATCCATATCACAGGACAAAAAAGTTATTTGAGCATGAAACTTCATGCATGTAAAATCTTATGTCAAACCGAGCATCAACAACACAATCTGATATTGACTATGACATGTTAAAAAACTCTAAAAACCTGGAGTTACATACTAAGATACATGAGAAATGTTTAACCTAAAAAGAAGATCAGTAAAATAACATAGCCATGCAAACAAAAATCTGTTTCATGGATAAACATCAACAAGCAACACAATGCACAAGTACACTGAATTTTCCATCACGAAGACTCAGATTGATGCAAGTCACAATAAATTTAATAACATTTGAGATGTAAAGTCTAAAATTCTTTTATGTTGATGTTTACAACCAAAGCTTATGTGCAAGCCCTCTAAACATGTTAGACCTGAGATACATTGCTCGCCTATTCACTAACAATTTAAGCTTTTGGGTTCAGAGGTTGGTTAACATGGTATCAATGTTAAGGTTGCTGGATGTCGAGAGTTCAAATCCCTTCCAAGTCAATATTTATTTAATTGACCAGGTCATCATCTCAATCCAATTATTCACCATATCCGTAGTCTAGGCTAATATTGTCGACCTATTCCTTAACAACTTAAGCTTCAGTATCACACAGTTAGTAAGCATAACAGAAAGATTCTCTAAATCATTTCTCGCTGCTTGCATTGCATCTTTGGCCTCCCCTCTTATTTTCAAACAATTGAACCTTTGTAACAAAAAGGATAAACATACTTGACATATAATTAAGACAAAGCTCTCTTCCATCGAGGGTTACTAAGCTGCAAATGCCTAAAGCATTCAAATGGTTAGCCTCACTTTAGAATCCATCAGTGCCAAACATAGCCTTCCACTAATGTAATCCTTCCTAGTTCCACTCTATCAAGTTATTAATGGTCCACATCAACATTCCAACCTTTGCTATTCCTAAATTTCTTAAATTTTCAGCATTCTACAGCCTGCTTTTTATAATGAAGTTGGTAACATAATTAATGTATGAAGTTCATTTTGTTCCAGTAATAGGCAAGATCCCTGGAAATAAAAGTGATCTATTTGGCATATATCTCATCCATCCCCTACAACCTTTTTTCCAAGAAGATTTAAACCACAAATATTCACACGACAAATTATGATCCATGGTTCATGCTATAGCAAAAGGTCAAAATAAATAATGGTCTTCGATGACTTGATCCATGCTAAGAAAGGTCGACATCTCCATTATGATCAATCAACTTGATGAACAACTCTAACAAAGATATTGAATATATTGTTACCAATGTAAAAAAGTTTATGTCCAAGTCCCACAGGCTTAATTCTGAGGGCACATAGAGATACTCTTAAGGATGTATTAACAGGATTGAGGATATATGCAGCATGACAATAAGAAGGTTGAGATACAATTGCAACAACAAGCTTTTGGATGTGGTAGTGGACAACTTCAAGTCCATCCTCCTTACAAATGTTGTAAAGCCAATAATGACTTGCAAATTTGGTTGAATATCAAACAGAGCTTATGGTGGAACCTTTGATTCTCTATTTACCAAAACTAATATACAATCCGCAGATAAAATTTATTAAGAACAAAGCCCAAAGCAGAACTGTAACTAAGAGGTGAACCTGAATAAGTATTTTAGTCAACTTCAATTGTAAATGAGAATGGTGGGAAGTTTTATAACAAACTGTAGATGCTTTTGCAGTGTTTATCAGATATGTCCTATTATTACTTATCCCTTTCTTTTTTCTTTTTTTTTAAAAAAAAAGCTACTACGACAACCTATAGCAGCATTGTGTGGGTGAGAATATCAAGTACGAAAGATGATACAAACACATAAGACAAACATATGCAAGCTTATGATGTTGAAGATGCATGATGGAATTGAAATAGTTGAATCATAATTAAGTATACTATACGAAATTTACGAGTTGAGGTGAAATTGACTCGAATGAGATGACCATTGACAGCAAAATTTATACGAGGTCTGAGAAAGAGTGGCTTAGGATCTTAAGGAAGGTCCTCTAAAGATGATAGGAAGAACCAAGATCACCTGAAAATTTGTTGGGGGAGATTTTGTATGTTCGCTTGTACTAAGAAATTAGCTTTGCGAAGATTGTGCAGAAAATACGAGCTTTTTAGTTATAGTATTTCGAATTGCAGCTTAAGCAAATGGCACAATTAACACACTTTCCATGGTTTCCAAGGTTCCGACAATGTTCAAGCAAATTACAAGGTACAATAGGGAATTGCAGTGCTACTATTTGATGTTTTGTATGCATAATCCATAGTCAGTCCACACCGAACAGCATTGTTAATGTCCAAAAAATCTTGACTCACCATCGTGAGTAATGTTAAAATCAACTCGTTGTTTGCAAATTAACTTAATGAAGAAAGAGTATGATATCCCAGTTATTTTCTGATAAGATAACAAAAGCATAAACACCGATTTGAGCTGGTTAGAAACTGCAATTACTGATTCAGGCCTCACCTTGTTCAAGTAAATTAACTGAATAATGATGCAGGTGATTGCAACCATAGTAAACACCCATGTCTGAAAATAACCAGCCTGGTTGATGCCTTCAATGGTAAGCTTAATGGCAATTCCTATGGCTTTTATACTCATCACCTAACCAACAAGAGACATGCATGAAGATCACACACTTCAGCAATCACACGAGCAGGACATGAGAAATATTCCAACATTACCCAAAGCCGACAACAATTACCGTCAAAGATCCAATCGTGGAACATATGCTCAAGTACACCATTATATTTGTCTGCCCATACCGCGGAGAGCAATGCAACATAAGAACCAGCGACACTGCCACTACCGAAACTGTATACAAAAGAAAGGCTGGAGGAAGAATAGAAATGATTCCAAACCATGCGTCAGAGACAACAGACAGCAAGGAGACAAGGAAAACCCTAATGACAAGGATCAAAAAAATTATACCTGGCTGAGTTGCCAGATCCCAAATCTGCTCCACGGAGCTTGGGGTCTTCTCCTCCGGGGCATGAAGCACGATCACCGTGGACCCCGCGATACAAAGCACACAGCCTAACACACCCATCCTCTGGAGTTTCTCCTTGAGAATGAAATGAGCCAAAACAGCACTGCCCAACCGATATTCCCAATCAAAGCTCGTCTCAAGAGAACAAATAAAAATCCAAAATTGAACCACAGGTCAAATAGGGCGTCCAGTATTCCCCTAAATTTTCTCATTCCCTACCTGACTATGATGCTCAAAGCCCCTAGCGGCGTCACCAGAAGCGCGGGGGCAAACATATAGGCCACAAAATTGGAAATTTCTCCAACAACCACTGCCAAGATTCAAACTTCTCTGAGTTTTATGATAGGATCGTCAAAAGAGTGTTTTCATTAGATGGAATCGAAGAGAATAGAACTCACTGGTGATCATTCCGACCCACCAGAGTGGCTCCAGGAGATACCCGTACCCACCTAAGCCTTAAGAATCGAACAAAAAAGAAACTCTTTTCCTCAGCACGGTGATTGAGATGATATCAAGGTTAGGGTAAGGATTCAGGGGAGGAAGAAACGTACCGGCACGGGCACCTTCGGCACCGGCGCGCCTGAGTCCCTTCTTCTTGAAGATGAAGCTGGCGCCGATGAAGGCGCTGGAGACGACGGCGAGGAGGAGGCCCTTGAGGTTGTCGGAGAAGAGGGAGGAGGAGGAGGAGGACCCGGCCGGCGGCAGGCCGCCGTTGGTCGGAGAGCGGTCCATCGGTGGGGCGGCGGACGGCAGTTCATCTAGAAGCCCAGCCAGGTGGATCTCATCGAGCGCGGAAGGCAGGCGGGAGCGCCCAACAGAATATTTATTAGTAATCGAAAATACAAAAAAAGAACCGAGAAAGGTATTGACTGGAGATCCTAAGAGAGACAGATCCCACAGTAAGAGGTTGGAAAATGGTAGTTGGTGTTCTTATTGCTATAGAGAACATGATAAATAACCTTAGGGAGAAAGCTAATAATATATATGGAAGACTTTTTTTGCTTATTTTATCATTATATGTTGCGTTAATTTATGGTTTAAGATCAGAAATATTCTTACTATAAATATTTAAATTTTTATTTTGTGACTTGTATTATTACATAAGCAAATAAAATTAAAAATATAGATCAATTTACAAGGCTTTGGTGCCTTAGATGTAAATAGATTCGTGCGGTAGTATTTTTTATCCATATAAATTATGGCTGAGTCCGTTTTGATATCATTTGTAACAATTCAGAATCTCAACCAAAATGATTAGCTGAAAAATATTATTTGAATTTCTCAATCAAGTACTCAAAATATATACAGTAAATAATTAATGTTGAGCTAAATATATGTCCGAGCGTTCCTCAAAGCAAAAATTTATTTTTCATCAAATTTAATGAATATAAACGAAGCATTTTTATTGTGGTGTCCAAGCAGTTTTTAATTTTATGCCGGCATTTTTGGATCTTGTTTTATTTTTAATTAATATAAATATAATTTTTTGAACACCGTTAGAATAATCGTTATATTATATTAGGGATATATGTAAAATAACAGATTTTTACGAAGTTAAACATGTAATTATTAATTTTGAAAGATTATTCATGCAAAATTTGATATTTAGAAGGATATTCAGATTTTTTACTTATTTTATCAAAAATAAAACTACTTTTTATAATAGTTTAATAGGAGTTCCGTTTTGGCAGCCTAACTGCCAGTCCATCACGTGGACGCGGACAGCGCGTCCCACGGCGTTGGGATTGCCGCGGGTGGCCCCGCCGGGGTTTGTAGCCTACCAAAGTTACCGTCTCACCGGTAACGGATCTTGGAGTCCCTCTCCGGGTTTAAAACGCTTGTTGGGAGCCGGAGACCGCGATCGAAGGGCGGTAATGTGGCTGATGTGGACTAGGAAGTGGGCAGCGTCATGGAGAGATAAGAGGCACCAGAAAGCACCCAAAAAAAATAATGGAGAAATCGGTGGGGATCTAAAAGCTCAAGCTGCTACTCTGGATGTCCCCCTGTTGCCTCCGATCCCCGAATGATGATGCGCGCTGTTTCCATAGACATATTTTTCGGAGAGCTTACTAGAATGGTTCCAACAGAGTTCGAATTTTTTTATAAAAAATAAAAAAATAAAAAAATAGAGTGAATAATTATAGTAATACTGGTATTTGAGGATGCTTCATCGATTGATTGATTGCCTTTTATGGAGGATCTCTAGGTTTGTTCAGAATCTTCTAGGATTGAACCTTAATAAACTTGGGATTGTGTTATAACAACTTGCCAACGTGGAATAACAACCAACAT
Source organism: Phoenix dactylifera (assembly GCF_051530095.1). NCBI lineage: Eukaryota > Viridiplantae > Streptophyta > Magnoliopsida > Arecales > Arecaceae > Phoenix > Phoenix dactylifera. The sequence continues at coordinate 4,489,961 of NC_143191.1, forward strand.
ACATACCATAACTATCTGATATGTGATGGAATTGCTAGAACCATATGCTCACTTGGACGGAGAGGGATTGATTGATTGATTACCTTTTATAGAGGGTCTCTAGGTTTATATATAGCCAAGATTCCGAATCTTCTAGGATTGAATCCTAACAAATTCATGATTGTGTTGTAACAACTTACCAACATGGAGTAACAACCAAGAGACATGCAGTAACGGTCTCGCACGTGATGGAATTATCGGAACCTTATGCTCACTTGTGCGGAAGGGTTAAATTGCCTTTGCCATGAGAAGATTTTGCCCAACATAGGTTGTTTGCCAAGCTAACAGCTGGACCAAGATGATAGATTTTAATACTGGAGGTCAATTGCTTATTGTAAAACCCAGCAAACTGGGCTCGGTCCACTTGACTGGCCAGTCTCTTGGCCTAAAATGAAAAAAAAAAAATTTGACACATGCTATGCACGTGCGAGTTGGGAAGAGACTCTCGATTGGGATTTTCTTCCTCCCTAAAATCATCGAACAGAACCCGACTCTAGGTCGGTTTCCAGTCGCACCCAGGCCTATTTAGAGGTCTTTCTCGACTCCTCTCTCATCCTCACTGGAGAACCGACCTCGATCAGAGCTCATTGCCGGTGTTTTCCTTGATTTTTCTTTTCGAGCATCGATCACCTTTACACCATTGCCGCGATCAATCCTCGCCGGAAACCAAGTAAGGACCTGCCCCCCTTGAGCTACTCCTCTCCTCTTTCTTCCGAATCCTTGGGAACCCCAATGTCGATTGGGGCTTGCTAGATTTTGGATGAGAAGGGGCAAATCCATGTTTCCCCTATTTTGAGTAGCGACCCATTTTTCTTCCGGTTTCGGCTATTTCCGCTGCCGGTGCTCGTCACCGAGGTTTTCTCTTAATTGCCCGCGGTGGCTCATGGCCATGGTCAAAGTTTTCGGCTGTCGGATACCTCTATTTCATGGTTTAAGGGGTTGGAATCCCTATTTTTGATGGGTTTGGGCACTGCCGACCGCCAATCACTGTCGGCCGCCTGTTGGTCGGCCGTTGCTCTCCTGACCTAGGCACCACCACAACCACTCCTTTATCTTTCCTTTCCTATTCCTTGGCTAAAGAGAGAGGCCCAGTTCTTTCTCTTTCTCTGTCTTCCCCATCCTTTCTCTCTTATATTTCTCTCCACCAGACTTTCTTTCTCTACTCTCTATAAAGATGTTAGATCTAATATGGTACCTCTCTCTGTGATTTTGGATTGATCCTAGTGAAAGGCTCTGACCTATGGTCAGCGGGCAGCACGCCAGCCCCCAGCTTGTCCCTTTCAGATATTGTTAGAAATAATCACCCCTGATCTCTTTCGAAACCCCTATATCCTAGTGCGAACATGATCAGATGAATTTTGGTTTGACCAGACCAACCGAGTTTTCAGGTACTTTCGTTAGGTCAACCCAATGATGATGTTAGAATTAGGGTTTCTATTTTCGGAACAACCATGATGAATTATGATAAATACTAAAATTTTAGAAGAAATTTTAAAATTGATGGGACCGATACTTTTGATTTACTCGCAAGATAAATAATTTTGCTTAGATTCAACATGTTGGTGTAGTTTTTGGGGAGAATGTAATGAGGATGTTCTGTTTTGAATCTAGAAATCTTCAAGTAATAATTTAGAAGGGAGGTAAAGAAAGGATAGATTTGGAAGCCCTGAATTCAAGTTAATTGTCACTCCACTTAGATATAGTATTAGGTCCTGAAATGTTGTACTTTGGAAGTGGGATGAGAAGTTTGCATGCAAAGAGGAAGTATCCAACATGCTCTCTTCTTCTAGCAGGCATTGATACCTTGTATATGCAATTATGTTACATGAAACATGAGCTATTATGATGAAAATGTCTTCATGATTTTCATAGAGGGACTTATGTTGAATCAAATTAAATTTTCATACTTGTATATTTTAATGGAGTTATTTATTCTATCTGTATAACATTTATTACTTGGTTATGATTATGTTCAAAGTATTGATGGCATGTGCAAGTATTTGATAACTAGCCTTATGAGATTGATACCCAACATGGGATGTAAGTGTGACATAAAATTCGGGCTTAGCCATGGTGCATAAGATGATCAGAGGTTAATGCCCACTGCAACATGGTGAAGCTTAAAAGAAAAATTATTAAAAGACCTCCTCAATTCTGCCCTCGTTATATTTATATACCGTCATCTTTAAAAAAAATTATTGAACCATTCTCAATCATAAAGATATGGATATTTTAATTTTTTAATATCTTGTTGACGGAAGCATCACATAACATGGGCACAGCGGCGCAGGAAGGTGCCACCCCCTGCTTCGAGACATCCGGACTATGATCGGTGGTCGTGTGGTCTTTCAGGCCCCATACGTATTCAGAGAGACTAACGGAGCCGCAGACTGGATGGCCTCGTATATAGCTAGTCACTCTGGAGGTACCCTGTAAGTTAGAAGGAGAAAGTTGTCTTGGGCGCTCCTGGACTAGTTGTTTTCTGATTTTATTAGATGTTTTCGTCTTAGAACCGGATGAATCATCCACTTTAGCCCAAAAAAAAAAAAAAAAATCTAATTCAAAATTTTTACTATTAGTGCACCGAAGTATCCTATATTCCTATTTTGGTAATTTTACTTTCTTCAATTGTTGAGGCTTTGATTAAAATTTTACACAGGGAAAAAGCAAATTTCGTTATGACCGCCCCCGGCCAGCGCGCTTCTCCTGCTCTGTGTCTCGCCTATAAAAAGGCCTTCGCTAGAACCGGAGGGGTCTTGAGCGCGAGAGAGCCAGAGCGAGGCTGGAGAGTCCCCTTCCCTTCTCCTGAGTCCTGATCTCCTTTTCTTCTCTCATTTCTTCTTCTTCTTCTTCTTCTCTTCTATCACAGATGGCGGAGAGAGGAACTTGAAGGATCTCGGAAAGATGGCTTTGTTCTGGATGGCGATCATCGCAGGGATGGGGGTACCTTTCTGGGATCCATTGCAGGCCTTCAGCAAGAAGCGAAGAAGGGGAAAGCCACTGCTGAGAAGAAAGAAGCATTAGCGAGGAGAGCTTGAGGTGCGGTCTTCCGATCGGTTGATCTCTTACCGTCATCGTTTATTCTTCTTGCTTGATAGTTGTTTTGGTTCTTTCTTGTCATTGTTTCTTGATTTGGATCATTGTTTCTTGATTCGTATCATCGTTCCTACTCCGTTTTTCTTTTTTCTTTTCTTCGGATCATCGTTCCTACTCCGTTTGTTTGTTCTTTCTTGATTGTTTCTTGATTCGGATCATTCGGGTCGTCGTTCTTTCTTCATCGTTGAAGTACGTTGCTTCTTGATTTAATACAGACTCTAGATCTCGAGATCATCCTTTCTTGATTCCGAATCTAGATGTTGAGACTTGATTCCTGATTGATCGGTTAATTGATGCACTTCGTTTCTTTTCCTTTTGGGGGTTTTGGAGATTAGATCCTGAGATCAGATATTTTATTTATTATTATTTAACGGTAAGGAGGCAGAAGCCACCCGAAGTTTTATTAAGAACAAGATAAGAATGTATAGAATTTACAAGATTAGAAGGCAGCATGAAAAAGAGATGATGAGCAGGAACATTGTGCTTCATTTCTCGCTTCATCAAATCCTCTCCCTCTTGTATGTCAGGCTCTTCCTCAATACCATTCTACCAGACGTCATCAAGCCCAAGAAATCGAAAATAGGTTGGAGAAGGTCTGCTCTCATGGGAAAGGCCGTGGATTTTCTTGGCGGGTTCCCCTATTCAAATCAGTGAGATCTTTCCAATGCTCTCCTTTTTGACTGTTCCGTTTCAGGAAGTTTTTTTTTTGTCTTACTTGCTGTTTAACTTTACGAGATCAGATAATCTTCTTGAATTAAAATATTCTTTTTTTATTCTTCTTGAAATCGTCAAATCTTGGCCATCTGCTGATCGGATGGCTTTCTTCTCTATTTTTTTCCCATTTTGGTTCTCTATTGAGGCACTCGCAGAATAATTTGATTTTTTTTGGGAATTCTCCGACCATTTTTGGGAATAATTTGATTTTTTTTTTTGGGAATTCTCTTCTACTAATTGAATTTCAGTAACGCTGACATTAGAACAACATAATCCAAACCTCAACTCGCAGACTAGTTTTCGAACTTCATATCTTCCTGTTACCACTTACAACGAAACCAGAAGGCAATTAAAGCATGAGCAACCATGGTTCTCAGAATCTTATAATTAATTAACCTATGTCCTTGTTGCGGATCATACAATTTGTTAGATCATAATATCTAACTTAGTCATGTTAGCTGCACATTAAACCAAGTGGAAGGTAAATTATATATGATTTACTTGACTTCTTGACTCTTAGAACTATTTATTAATCTACAATAAACCTGGAGCATCCAAGTCGCAGCAATATTATGTTTTCTCAAGTTTCAATTAGTGAGGAAAGACCAATGGAGTTGATGGCGAATAAATCGATTTACTTATGTTTTGTTGTACTTTTCAAACTTTATTTGAGCAATATTTGGAGTGGAACTTAAATCATATTTTAAGTGGGATTGGTGTGCACGATCCTACTTCAGATATATGCTGGCTTGGGCAAGTTATGAAGTCATTACAATATGATATTTTACTGTCTTGGTTGTCGTTCTTTATGGGGTCGGATGGCATTTCACATGCCCAGATAACTAAGAACAATCTCCATATGTCAAAAAATAAATCAAACCATATTATATATTTTTATTATATATAATACCATTATCCAGTTGTAGTCCCAACCGAGAAAATAAATGGACAATTGTAAATAAAAAATATAAAAATTAAAATTAAGAAAACATTATATATAATAAAATTATTATAACTGATTTTTTCTATTTTTCATAAGAAATATGTATAAGTTTTACATTCAGTACTACTCTTTATATCACATTGATTTATATTCCAATGCTGCAAAATTTTATAAATAAGTACATTTGTATATAATTTACACAAATATATAAAATTTATATTTTTTATTTTAAATAGTAAACTTCTAAAAGCATCCAAATGCAGAAAATGTACTGTAATTTTTTTCTTTAATTTTGTATCAAATAGAAAACTGAACTGTTACTTTTTCTTTTTTCATTGAAAATATATACTCAAATAGTAAATAAATTTTATAGATAAGATAGATAGAGTTTACATTGCGTGATAATTTTTTTAAGCAGCGATCATTGTCGCGGTGGTTGGGAGTTATAATGAATAAACTTGAGTTTGCATCCAAATCTTAATTATTGACAAGGAAACATGTCACGATAGAAATTAATAAAAGTCAGTACTTAAATTATAGGAAAATATAATCTCATACCATTTTATCTATACAGACCCACTTCTTGTATAGACCAAAAACACCAAAACACAGGATTTTTGATTTCGAGGAATTTTAGAAGGATAATCATAATCAGCATGATGAATCTTTAATTGATTACTAAGTTCCAATTTGAGAGGAGGACATTTCAAGAGCATAATCAATCCCATAATATAAATATTTGCATTCTTAACAGTTGAACGTAATGCTATGGATCGAATCTGCCTTAAACTTGGTTTAATGATTCAAAACAAGTACAAAATAATTACAAAGTAAAAGAGTTGCATGAGACCAATTCTGCCACATACTCTTTACCTAGCATCAAAACTTGAATACGATAAATGTTGAAAAATGGCTACAACCAAGACAATACGTATATACCTCAATTGACTAAAATTACATTACAAAACCTTTTCAAACCTCAAGGAATGCCTTCAAGGGGGGGATCAGTGGAATTACAGACAAAAACAAGCCCACTGAAACAATACAAATTAATAATTCTATGAGCATATAACGGAAGGGATCCAACTGTCTTCGATCGGCCGCACCACTTGGACCCATATAAACACAACTTGCCTTTTGTCCTTAGTGTCGTACACGTCCAACAATGACTATTCCCATACCACTGTAGTGGTAAATCACACAGTTTGGGGCAAATCTCACTCTTAAAGCTCGACAATCCAGACGTCGTGGGTCCATTATTTCATCCATCTCAAATGCAAGACGGAAATATGATACCATCAAGAGAAGAGAGCTTGTCCCGATGAACCGTCATACTTGGTATCTTGACAATTTATGCAACTCTGGAGGTTCAAGTGTGGCCACGCACTGATCCCATCCTCCATTTGCAAGCATCTACAGCAAATGATTTTATTATTTTAATCATAATTTAATTTCCAAAAAGAGTAAGATATATGCTAAAATAAGTCACTACCTGTTTATACCCATTCAAAACCTGGCAGACTTCATTGTGTAGATCTTCACTCCTTATTTCCTGAGGGAGTGAAAATAAAAATCAGCCAAAAGATATCTCAAGTTTCGAGAATCAAATGTCTCTAGAAAAGAGGTACAAAGTTCTCACATGCCAACTAGCAATAGCTTTGCATACATAGGCTAGCGATCCTACAGCACCTGATGGATTCGCTCTCACCTAGGTAAGTCACAAAAAATCAGCATGTATAGTTATTAGAATAGCTGTACTAACATATGCAGAAAGAAGTTGTACCGTTGCACAAAGACCACGAAATGCATCCTCTTTTTCAAAATCATCTCGTATCCTGTGATCAAGGATCTCTATTAGTTGCTTCCAATAAAGCTAAAAGGAAGCCAATGGTGGCTTGTCAAACAGCTGTTCAAGTGTCAACCTTCATCACCATAAAGAAACAAGAGATATTGTGCATCCATGTGCAAGTCTCAACTCAACCTCCAAACCTTGCTTGGATACTCATAAAAATAGTTGACTAAATTTTGAATCTAAAAACTGCAACCAAAGTTTGCCATTCTCCTTTTTTCAATTGTCTAGGGCTTTTCTTTTTCATTCTAAATTTGCTAAATGTGTTAGGAATCATTTGGGCTGGGGTTACTCTTCAGAAAGAAACACAATTCTGGTGGACAATATTTCCCATCTTTTCTGGATGAATGAACTAAGGGACTTAAAATTAAAATAAACAAAACCTCCTTGTAGAGAGAACTTCCATACTATCATCGGTAGGGTATGTAACCAGGATTAGTGTTTTTACAAGGCCAGACGAACAGGGAAACCTAAATGGCATAAGAATTATATTGTGCCCATAATAGAAGGCATGGTGTTGTACTCTTATGTATGACCAAGTGCTAATAAAGTGGTGGACCATCTAGTTAAAGAAGGGTTCAAGAGTGTTGATTAATTTATTGTGTGTTAATTTATTGTAGTCTTCAATTATATCCACATCTCTGGTCTAACTCTTCATGTCTCTCCAGCTACAAATCCTAAACTTTCACAACATTACCAATTAAATCAAGTTACGAGTATGGTTTGCAGTTTTATTATGGATAATCCATGCTTATCTTTTATTATTTCACTACATTTTTCTCCCACTTCCAGGAAGTATTTTGGAAGATTGAAACTGAGCTTTGCAAGTCTTGTGAACATTTAAAAACATTTCGATATAAGGTTTTAAAAATAAAGAACCCAATTATCCAGGTGTAAAAAGAAAGAGCATCTTACATGCATAAAGCAGCACACCAGGACGGCATGAAATGTTCCATATGTGGCGCTACAAGCTCTGGACAAACCCAGCCAAGCCTTCCCAGAGTGATTGCACTGTTTTCTATGAGTGACTTGTTAAGACCCTGTCCTCACCAGAAAAGATAAATGGCAAATTAAACTAACATTTTTAACAAATCGCAATATAAAAAAATCAACTCACCTCTGCATTTTGAAGAATTGGGACCAAGCATGAAATGATTGTCAACACTATAGGAGAAATTTCTTGACGAACCTGAAAGTTAACAGCGAAAACAGATTTTAGAATTTGTACTGCTATTACTAGGTAAAAAATAGATGGTCAACAACATTCATTTTTAAAACATAGAAATACCATCAATTTGTAGTAAACAAATGGTGTCCAACTAAACAGATTAAGGTTTACCTTTTTTTATGTATTATGTAGATATCATTTATAAGAAAGGGTTAAACTAGACAGCCAGAACCTTTTTTTTAAAAAAAAACTCAATAGAAAAAACATTAAACATGAGGAAGCTGCATATAACATACACAACTAATTTCCACGTAGGTTCCTCATGTTATGGCTGTCCTAATGCTAGTTCACATAGCACATCAGTTTATAAAGAAGAGAGTGACTGACATAGTAGGTGTATGACCGCGAGCTGCAGCAGTTCAATGTAATCTAAGGACCTTGAGTTTCAAATACTTCCAATAACTCCCTCCCATGGATATAGGAATTTTCTATGATATGCCGTAGAGAATAATTTAATGATATGCTGTAGAAAATAATTTAGATGCTAGTCATAGTTGTGCACAGAAACAACTTTCAAAGAAAGCAGTCCAGAAAATATTTGGTCTTAAAATGTTTTGCAGGTTTCTTCAGATATATGATAGCAAAACCAATAACTGATAAAAGAATAAGGTATCTAGAAGCACATAATAACAATAATATGATACCGAAGGAAAAAAGAAAGAATTGAATTTTAGACAGTTGCAATGACAACATATTTTTTGGGAACAAGTTTGTACACTAGAACCTAATGATATTTCTTCCAGAAAAAGTGGGGAAAGTGAAAAATCAAGCATTTAGATTACATTGAGTTGGCTTGGTTACAGGGTTGAGAGGATAGGAGAGTAAAATTTAGAACTCCTTGAAAAAACCTCAAAGAATTCACGCATATGCAACAAAGGACAGGCAAAGTGAAATTTCAAACGGAAATTCTGATTATGTTAAATATTGTAATATAGCAGTTATCTTTAATCCCTTCTGCAATTAGCTCTTCTATAGGGGTATTTAGTCATTATATACCTTCATCTAGTGGTTGACCTAATCCAACAATAGATGAGAAGAGTTTTCAGTCAGATCAGCATGACAGAGTATTTCTTTTCTCTTTCCCCCAACTTTTCTTCTTTCCAACCTCCAAGTTCTCCCGTGTACCTTGTTGTTTGCTAATAAAAGATCATCCAGATTTCTACAGCTGAAGGAAATAATAGTAGACGAAAGAACAGGATGGCAGGCTGTTCTCTCTAGAGATCGGATCTAAGGTCAAATAAGCTTCAAGTCCCTACTCACTATTACAAGAGTTCTCATTTATCCTCTGATGATCCTCCGATGTTAATTTTGAAAAGGAGGAGTCAGATCTAAGGTCAAAGAGCTCAAAGAACAGGATGACGTTCTAGTTCTTATTTGTTAATTTTGAAAAGTTTGATAACCTATAAATACTGTAGCATTTTAGAGAACACTAAATATGAGTTGGGCAAGTTTGATGGCAACAATTAAATAAAATTCATATATGGCACTATCACATTTCATGGATAAATCTTATATGATGTGTGATGCAACAGTTATCAACTAGAGGAGCTTGTTTATTGCGCATTATCTTCAGAAAGGTAAACTTGAGCCATGGCCATCCATGTTCACATGATAAAAGGTAAACATCTCATTCTGACTTGTACCAAAAACAGTATTCAAGGAATTATTTACAATGAAACAGCGGTAGAATTAACAGTGCACACAACAATATTTTGAGCAATTGTTGTAATTACAGACCAACAGATTATCATTATACCTAAGATAGCATTTTATAAGACTGGCAATGTTCAGTCTCTATCATAAATTTCCAGGAGACAGAGATGCCAACTGCTTATGGGAGTATGCTGAACATATCAGATTTGCAATCATAGAAAGAGATTAGTTCTCAATTGGACATAATATTGTGAGGTGTACCAACCTTGACCGCTAGTTCCCCAATTGCCCAACAAGCATTGTTTGCCACTGATACAGCCTCCTTCACTGCGGAACCAAGCTGCAATGACAGAGCCATTTAAGGATCATATATACTTAAGTATGGATTTCTAATGTTCCAAGAGTATGTCCTACCAGTTGTTTGGCCGCAACACTAAGAAACTCCTGTAGACGAGGATGAAGGTGTACAGGGCAAACCTGATTGCAAAGCACAAATGTAAAACTCAGAAAGGAACCTTTCTGATGCATAGGCTTTAAAGCTATGAAAAACAATGACTTCAACTCACTCTTGCAAGGTCCCCAAGAAGTGCAAACGCACTTTGCCGAATGTCAGCTGCTTCTTCCATACAGCATTGCAAAAGTAGATCCCTCAGATTGCTTTGTGCAACCTATAAATAATAATAATAATAAATTCTTTGGAGTGTCTTTATACGCCTCATGTGAAAGTATAGCTATACCAGAATAATTTGATATACGATCCTAGTTTCTATTTGCTATCTGAACGATGATATATTATGGGCTTCATGCTCAACGGATGAAAACACGAGTTTCTGAGAAAGAGTTTAGCGATGGGTACCTAGCCCTCAAAGTTATTGATCTATATATTATAGGTCATGGACCATGGATGGATGTCACCATCTATGAATGCAAACATTGTTGGCTAATTTAAGATTTAAGAGGAAAGGACAGTAACCAACAATTGTATTATAGCATCCTTGATATCAGTTAAGCAACAAGAACAAATAGCATAAATGAATAATATGGCAGGCCATAAAATACACACAGTACAATCAAAGGTAATATCTTGGAGAAAAGTCTAAGATTTGAAGCTTCTTGACCGCTAATCAAAAATAAATTTGGATACTTGATGCACAGCTACAGTATATGTTCAATTGGTGGTAGGAGATACAGCAATTCATACAGAATCACAAGCATTAATAGGGACTATTAAAGCCTCAAATCTCATATAAAATTAAGGAATTAAATTACAAAGGCTGGTGTTCTATTTCCAGGTTAAAAGTTCAGATTCATTTATTTAAGCAAAAGAAAGCTTGGAAGGTTTGACTCTAGGAAGCTATATATAGCACAGATTGATCCATAACCCAACTGGTCATGACAAGGATATATGCAACCTTTACATCACAGGCTAGCAATTTAAAAAAGAAAGAAAGAAAGAAAAGACTGGCCCTTTAAGTTTAAGGGCCAGACAAAAGGAGTTTACTAACCTAATATTGTTGGTCATTACACTAATTGGCTGAATCATATTTGTCTAAATTTAGGCTTTCAAACCAGACTGGTTTAAACAAGGAAGATTGGAAGAGATTCTAAAGCATATGATACATCTTTTCAAATTCAGATGGCAAAAACAAGAACTGCCCAAAAAGGGTTGCTACTTTGACAACATTACAGACTCCATAACTGGACAATGGGGCTTCATGAATCAGAACATCAACTTATGGGTTTCAAGTGTAATATAAAGTAAAGCTATCAGAATAAAGCAAATGACAAGCGATGAGATCCTGAGAATACAATCATATTTTACCCATATGTACAAGTAATCACGAATATAGAGCATCATCATGAACTAATTCTGGTTGGTCCATCGAGGTTCTTGTCTGAAATAATGTGGATTTAGGCTGTGACAGCCTATAATTTCAGCATGAAACTTCCTGAAACGTCACAACCGAGACCAATGTATCGTTGCTCAACCAAGACCAATGTATGGGTGGGGCCCATTTGCCCCAAGCATGGTCTGTCGTACTGCCCCATACCGCTCGGCACAGAGCGTACCATACTGTACCGGCAAAAATAGGTACAAAACACATCTTTAAGTCAGTACAAGCTCCGTACCATCTGTACCGAGGCATACCGCCCCATTCCGAAGTGTACCGCCCCATACCGAGATGGAAATTGAGAAAAATGGTTGGAGAGCTATTTCTGTACATAAGTGCATCGTACCATACCAAACCGAACCGATAAGGTACCGATATAGTATCCGAGACTGAGATTGCGGACCTTGGCCCCAAGTGCCAATCAGCCCAATTCTATATTAGTCAAGGAATAACCAATAAAGTATTATTTGTATATCATAATGGGATTAACTACTCTGAGCACCTTCAAAGCATGCTTCTACACAAGATGAATGTAATCAATGTGGTTGAAAAATATGAAGAAAAAAATTACCAGGCTCTCTATCCCACTGCCGAGGCCTTCAGCAAGCCCTGACAATAAGTCCAAGGAGCAGACAATGAATTCTTTATCATATTGGACACCAGCCACAACATGATTAACCTGCATTTAAAGCATCAAATATCAGGGTGACTGAAATTAAAATCCCAATCATACCATGGTTGTCAAAAATAAAGACTCCTGTTGTCACATACAGTTAAATGTATTCTTTCAAAACCCTTGGTGAAAGATTTATTATCATTACAGTTCCACATGTCTTCTTTTTTGGCCCCTCCAGAAGAAAGTCACAAAGGAGGATCAGAACTTAAAGGCAAACTGGTACACTAAATCAACTTGGAGAACTGGGTCTCTGTTAAACAGGTATGCATTTGTATGAATTCGTCAGCAGACTGACTTGATCCATGCACAATCCAAGTATTTGAACGAAGTCTCAATACTCAAAACTATCCATGTTGATCAGATCATCTAACCATCCACTATTTTGGCAAAGTCTAGTGGACTATCTACAACATTATCTAAGCCAATTTATATCAAGTCTCATGACTTGTATTGTATTACAATAGAATTGCATTTGCAATCACCAGCATTAGTTCGGCCTATCAGAGAGTTGTACGCTAAATTTATTTACCATACCCATCACAAACTGCAGTCTTGTGATGTGACTAGAAGTGAGTTCGGTTTTGCTTAATTAAGTACTTTTGCAACTTTTAAAGCAAAAATGTATTTTGTAAAAAAAATAAATAAATGTCTGGTAACACTCTCTAAAAAGTGCTTCTACAGGATGGAAATTTCGGAAAAGCACTTTCAGAAGAATCTAGAAAACCTATTTCTGGCTTCTCTTCTCTCAATGCAGAAGCAACACCAAACAAGCCTTAATATTTCTGAAGTGTTGCAATAAGCCAATGAATCTACAAATGACAGCAATAGCGCAAATACATACATGCGGAAAAGGTCAGAGGTCAAATTTACATTCTCATAACTTACAATGACTATAAATGTATTATTACATAATACACAACTGTAGCACCCATTGCTCATACATATGAAAGACTCCTAGCAGGCTTCTCCTTAGCAACTAGAGAAGATATCCGAGTTTTATTCATTTAAGAAAGAAAAAGAAAGAATGAAGGCTTCTCCCTCATTATCTATCCAATAGATGTAGGAAGGATCCAGTTATAAACTGACCCAAGCCCTGCCAGACCACTGATGCACCTAATCTTAATCTAACCCAACCTAACATGAAACTCAATCTCTCTAACCTAAAGATGATCCAACTTCATATTCTTCTAGATGAACATAGCTTGTGTAATATCAAATGACGCCAGCAGCAGGCTCAAGTGGCCTATATTAATAGAGTTAGATTCTCACCTTTGAAATTTAAAATAACCACGGGCTCAATAACTTAGATGCCAGAAAAGCTAGAGCTTATGTTTTTACCAAAAAGTTAAAGATGGGAAAGAGAAACCATCCAAGATTTTGGAGGCAATAATCAATATGACATAATGCAACTAATTGAATATGTACTCAGCATCAAAGTAAACTTCAAAGGGACAGCTTAGACATAAAATATGATACATTTTACACAGAATAGCATGGACTTACTAACACCTATCTAATAATAACTCGGTTTGGGTTTGTCAAATTGCAGCATTAAAATAAAATTATAGAGCCAAATACCTTTGCCAGTTGTTGTATCTGGATAAGATTGATGCACCTCTGAAAAACTGGTTCAGCAAACTGAGAAAATCCTGGTCCCAAAGCCTGCATATTTGAGTATAATTCAAACAAGTGAATTCTTTTAGATCACCATCAAAGAAATCTGCATATGCTCACACACTAAAGAAAGAGGCAGGGAAGGGAGTTTGGTGGGAGGGAGATATTCGACTGCAATTAAACAAGCAGTTCATGAACAACTCAGACTCGATTCAATAAGAGATTCATTTGAAGTTGTTCAATTAGAAAATAAGGCCAGCTCAAGCCTCAGTTTTAGGCTTGACTCATAAACAAACCAAGCCCAAACACACCAGGACTGAAAAATAAGTAGAAACTCGAGCTTGGTTCGATGACAGGCGCATTCAAGCTGGTTGATTAGGAAAAGAATCAAGTTTGAACACTTAAAAGTTATGTTTGGCTTGAGATTGATTCACACATTTAACAAGTCAAGCCTGAGCCACCCAAAGCATGTCTGGGCTCGGCTCGTGTAGCCTAGAGCAGACAAAACGAAAAAAGATTCACAAAGTGTTCTCAAACATAAATATTGATTTTTCAAGCAAATTAAGAGCTATCATATTTTAATTGAAATATTATTGGAATAAAGAAATTTTGATGAATAGACAAATCAGAACCATAAGGATTGACAAGAGCAAGTATGAAAAAACTATCCACATTAAAGATTGTATCCCTCCACAAACCATGAGCAAAGGGCTTCTTTTCTATTTCAGATGTTTTATGATTATGAACGAACGAAATGCTGAGTCCATCAGAGTCCACCAGCAAAATCAGATACTTCATCAAATCAAATTTACAGGGAACCCTTCCACCTAAGCCCAAGAAATAACAACTCATGATAGGGGTGGAAATGAGAAGAACACAAACCAAGCTCACTCTAGCTCAGATTGTTTTCTAATCGAGCCAAGCTCAAACTAGATCTTTTAACTTGGAGCTGCGCCTGATTTGTTCATGAACAGCTTGCTTAAGAGACCTAGTGAGACTTCAGAATCATTCAAAGCTTTCATTTCTATAGTTTGGAGTAAAATCTTGATTACACTCTAAACTTATAGTTAGAATACATTCTATTCTACATACTTTATATTAACTTATGCTAATAATTATAAAAATAATTATTATATATAATAACAATTAAAAAAATACAATAGTTAAATTTATATATTAGTATTTCGGGAGCCGAGCTCGAGGCTAGACCTAAATCTAGCTCGGCTTCTTTCTTAACCAAGCAAACCGAGCTCAAGCCAAAAACTGACTCCATGCTAAACCCTTCTAGAGTATAAAATTAAGTCGATTTTTGAAAAGATTCCTTTCTCAATCGCTGTAATGATTTATTACCCATTTTCACCAATCCCACTACTTAAGCTCTGTAATGACTCATTTTATCACCCATTCATGGTAATCTAACTCCTGAAGCTTTTTGAAATAGAATACTTCCTGCTGGTATTTGTGCATTAACTACCTAGTTATCCATTTATGAACTTTATGCTGATGGAGGTGACGCAGAAAAAATCTTCTGCAGATAGAGACAAGATTATTTTCTTTTTGATGGAAGGGGAGGGAAATCCCACCCTATTTTGTTAAAGAGAAATTCAGATGGAGACAAGATTTGCATCAAGGGAAGTTACAGAACACATATGAGGACTTTAATAGTCAGTACTAATGCCCATAGAAATTTTCAGCTAACTACATTGCTTATCATTTGACATTACCACAACAGTAATTAGCTAGGCACCAATCTGGCTAGCTTTAATTTGAATGATCAATAGTATACAGCTAGACCATGATGACCTCTTTTTTAAAAAAGAAAAACGGTCCTTTTACCTCTTAAACATAAGCTAAATCAGATACACTTGGAATCAAAATATCTTGTGGTAGAGAAACTTTATGACCACAGTAACTATCACCCCTTCAAGAATTTTTTTTTAATGTAACTAGACAAAAACAGAATTTGTAACAGCAAGGCTAATGTAGTAACAGCTGGTGGTTTAGCCCTCAATTAAAGATTTCGTTCTGAATGTCTGAAACTATTTTTCCTAGATCAAAAAATAAAACTAAAATTTAGAAATATGTTTTCACAAGTCCTAGATTGAGTAAGGTTATTATTTTACCTATACATTAAACTCAAGAAGATCATGTTCAAACATAGTATACACCTGAGCAAGGTTCGCCGTACCGGTACCGAACCCGTTACCGGTGCCGCATTAGTATAGACGTACCGAGTATCGGTACGGTACGGTATGCGGTACTCCAGGCATACCGACCGACATTGGCGTACCGATACCAGTATCCATCGGTACGGATACGGTACGCTCGGTACCGACCGGTACAGCATACCATGCACCTGAGCATTTAATGTTATGATTGCAGAACAGAATAAGTTTTCCTCAAAAAAAAAAAAAAACAAAGAATTTACCCTTCCCTTATTTTCTTCTCAGATGAAAAGAGATAGAGCATCATTTTACTTAGATATTCTTTGTTACTACCAAGTAAATAATTTGTTTTACTCTTTTCTCATCTTATCATTATAATTTAGCTAAATTATCATTAAGAGAGGTAGAGTGGATGGAAATTAAATTTATTGGATAATTATTTTAGTCATGGTTTTTTGTGCTGGAATTGTAGCATGTGGAAGAAGTGCAGGCTCCGGAATTACTTTTGCACAGCTAATAATTCTAAAGTTCTATCTTTACATACTAACACTGAACACTTCCAAATATCTGAATGTCCAAGCTATAGACTTGCCGCTTGTCGCTATAGCAAACCAGGAAAAAAATCAAACTTGAATGAGAACTTAAGGAACATATGATCAACAAGTATTAATATGCTATTTTTTCATGTTTTCTGCACATTCTATCTATTATTTTTCCCCTACATCATACTGTCACGATATTATAAGTAAACTTATTTATTCATGTAAGCAATTAACCTGATGCCCTAAAGAGAATATACCTTCACATTTTCCTTCACTTATTTCCAAAAATTAGTGTCATTAGAGCCCATCCCTGTATTGTAGGCATTCACTCAAGAGCCCCAGGCAATCTGAAAAGCATCTCGATAATCTGACTATTGGATATGATCATGTCTTTCCAAATTTTTAACATACCTTTGCCCCAAGGTTTGCCGCCAAATCAGCACTATAATACACTGACCTTGCTCCTGGAGATTGCTAAAACCACATCAAAAAATCAATTAGGACGTCCTGTCACTCTTGCTAAGGGCCTTTCAAATTCTCTCATATCAATATCTGGAAACCATCTAGTCAAGTTTGGAAGTGTTCACTCAAATGAATGGATCAAACCTAGTTTTAAAATTTTCCTTTTTTTAATCGTGCACCTTATGGGTAGCCTTGTGAGTTCAGATCTGCTTCCTAATATTCAGTTTGCCCCTCCCCTCCCACACCAATTCTTCCCCTGTTTTCTTGTTTTAAGAAAGATTTAAGACTCATTTTAACTAGCTAAGTATAATCTACCAAACTGTGCAGAATATGATCCAACAAGAACCAAATCACCTAAAATAGGGGTGCTATTGGGTATGACATGCACACCTCCCAGCCTCGACGTGGTCCACAGGGGTTTGGATCTAAATTTTAACCCAAATCATACCTATTCAATAACCAGGTTGGGCCAGGTCCAAGTCCGGGCAGGAGACTTTTCAACAGAACCATTAGGTCTAGAGGTCAGGTCCAAGTGCTTTAAAACACTTACCCTACATGAATCAGGTTTGGATAGTTTACAAGTCAAGTCCAGGTTCGGGTCCTAAGCATGTAAGAGTATTTGGTAAGCTCAAACATTCATGCCCTGAAAACAACTCATTGATGACATGGTTTCAAAGTGCAATTAATAGATTTTATAAGAAATGTGAAGTTACAAGATGAAAACTTTGTAGACCTAAAATGTCTTACAGATCTATCTTGAAACACATACCCGGAGCCCTAGGTCTATTGATCCAGGTCAGGTCCTGGTCCGTGGATCTCATAGATAGACAAACTCCAAGATCTCATTGATACACAAAACCTAAATACTTCTGGGCTGACTTTAACACTGACCCTTGACATCCACTACCACATTTTTTATAATCCATTTTGCCACTCCCTTGAAATCTCTACTCCAGCCAATTACATCCTTAAACTATCTTCACAGTTCCCCAAAGTTGGTGTACAGTAGTATTTCCTTGCTTATGCCTGTTTTTCAAAAGTTGTTTCGCTGGCATAAGGCTTATTTCGA
The DNA here is from genome assembly GCF_051530095.1 of Phoenix dactylifera. Classification (NCBI taxonomy): domain Eukaryota; kingdom Viridiplantae; phylum Streptophyta; class Magnoliopsida; order Arecales; family Arecaceae; genus Phoenix; species Phoenix dactylifera. Next base: position 4,507,903 of record NC_143191.1, read on the forward strand.
GTCTTATGGCCACTTTATTCTTGAACCGAATGCTGCTAGCTGTGCATGCTATGTGGATCTATCAGTGGGAGGTAATATAGTTGTTTTTGTTTGTATTTGATCCACTAGTAATTCACAAGTATTATGAGAAGTCAGTAATCCTTACTGATTACTAGACAACACTTATTTGATTTACCACTTTAGCAGGCTGAATGACTAAGACATCTCACACAATTGCGCTTGTAATTTCTAATTTTCATTTTTTAAATTCTTTTATTTCTTGACTATATATAATCAAACAATTTTGGTAATTCAAACTAAAAATATTGCAAATGAACTCCTAAAGAACATACTAGACTGGAACATTGAGCCCCATTTAATTCAATACACTCATAGCATTGCCAATTTTCTTTTCTTCATTTTTTTAATTTCCTTTTTCATACTACTTTTATTGATATATGTTTGTCAATTTTTTAGTAGTGTTTAATAACAATCTTTGAAAGTAGGCCCACTAAAATATTATTAAAACCAAGTTTTCAAACCTCGGTCTACATATGCCACATAAGATAATTGTCAATTTGTCGTATCCATTATATTTGAAAGTTTTGCATAGGATGTGAAGCATGCAAAAATGTATCCAGGGTTGGTTGTATCTCTGCAAACCAGCAAATTCAGGATGCGTCGAACAGAACCAATGGGGAACCATGATGATTCTCCATGTCGGCTCAGTAAACAGGCCGAGATTTTCTTCGGGGGTCGCTATTGTCCCCCTCCCGGATCGCTATTGTCCCCTCCTCCCCACAAAGCTAGCAATGAAGCCATGCAAGAGAAGTAGCCTCTTGCTCGATCATCTCCCCCCACACCCCCGCCTCCCTGCCCTGATTTGATCGTCACCGATAAGCGTCCCCCTCTCCCTCCTGCACGCTCTCTCTCTCTCTCTCTCTCTCTCTCTCTCTCTCTCTCTCTCTCTCTGCGTTAGGGTTAGGGTTTTCCTTGGCCCTCCCCCTTCCTCTCCCTCTCTCTCTCTCCTCTCCAACAATGACGAAGGCTTTCGAGCCCTCTCTGTCTCTTTTCCTCTTCCCCTCCATCCTCTCCAACTCTCTCTATTTCAGTGTGCCCTAGAATGGCACGGTACAAACCTCTACCATGCTGAACCGGTTGCTAGCCCATGCACCCTCTGATACCGGTTCAGCAAACTTTGACTGGGACCATAAGTTTTATAGACAAATAGGCGGGGAATATGTTCAAATCATCATATCAAACAAGATACATAAGAAAAGGGCATATGAACTCTATAAGAAATGATGATACCTGTGCTATAGAAGTAAAGCACTCGAGCAATGGAAATAGATCTTTGTCACTATTTGAAAGTTGCTGCCACTTTGAGATTAATGGAGGCATCAAAATATCGAGATACTTTGGCTGCCAATAGGAACCAGAATCTCAAGAATAAGCTCCTCATTTAAGTCCAAATTCTTGATAGTAAGAAAAAGAAAAAAAAGGTACAAATTACTACATTAAAAATTTTAAGACCTGATTTAATTCTCCTCCAACTGCATCAGCAAGAGTACCAATAGCATCATAGACAATCCGGAGGTTCCGTCTCTAGTCGTTGAGAAAGAACACAAACAATAGAAACAAGATGAAAAAAGTTGGCTGAGTGACTTGCAAATATGAAAGAATGACATAAATGCATTAATTTGCAACTTCCATGGTACTGCTTGACATAATGAACTAGCTGGCACAGACAAAATAATGAGCTCAATGCACGTAAATGCTATCAGTTCAAACCTGATATTTCCCATAAGCACATAAGAGGTGCTGCAAAATGATTTCCAGGCGTGGTGCCAATTCTTCTGCAGCCTCCTGCCAGCAGCAAGACACAATTGGTATACATATATTTGAATGCATGGACAGTTATCAATTCATAACTGCAGAAAACCTCTTCAAGAGTTGCAAAAGCTGAGCAAGCAGCCTCCTGCACTCGCTTATTAGTATCCAATATCCTTCTAAGTAGTCCCATGAGAACTTTATCAAATTGTTCATGACCATTTTGATGACCAATGCCCTGCATTATCAAGTAAATAAAATCAGGAGAGCAGCCTTGCTCTTTCCCTCACACCAATTCAGGACAAATACACTAGTAAAAAAGAAAACCAATCTAAAGCTTTACTACCAAAGTAATAATATTTTTGAAATGCAATAATACATGATAGTTTGAAATTTTCAAAAAAAAAATCACCAGATAGAAGACTATTTTACTTGTCATCAGAGATACAAATGACAACAACTAATCATCGACGCAAACATAAGCCTATATTAATTTTGAATCCATAAGGATTACAGATATAGTTGTCATATAATGAAACAGTGGCAGTAATTGTGATCCATGCAGAACGAGGTCCATGCAGGGTAAATACTCTTATTTGCAAAAGTACCTCAAGTACCAATTTATGGCAAGAGAAAAGGGCTAAACAGCTATTATGAAGTTTGAGGGAACCAGCTGGTTGAGTTGGTAAAGTCTTTTGGTGTTGATACAAGAAACTTTAGTTCAAGATTCGTTTTCACCTCAATTCATGGTCCTAATGAATTATTGATGGCCATTATCTATCTTTTCCTTAAAAAAAAGATTAAAGAACTTTAAATATCATTTGAAGCTAGAATAAGATCAGAGATTCATGTTTTGTTGGTAAATGACTCCTAGAGCCTATCTATTTTCTGTTCTGTCATATCTTTGATCAACAAACTTGCCCTTATCTCTTTATATTTTCTTCTTTTTCCCCTCTACTTTTCATTGGACCAATAGTCATGCATATATCCATATTTGAAATGGATATCCCCCTGATGATATACTAATTGCCAATCAATTTTCCAAGAAAGTTCTTACAATATGCATTGCCCACAATAGTCTTGGAGCCAATAAATAACCAAATACTTTCCCCATAAGGCTTTCCATCAGTGTCCTTAGATTGAAGAATAAACTAACAAACTGTCACTTAAACAGAAAAGACTAAATAAAACAATTTTTATCAAATGTAACTAATCATATAGTACATTTGTTCATATAGCAAGTACCTTCGTGAATCATTTGTTTCACCAATGTTGGCTTCTCATGTCTAACTATTACACGAACCCATTTTGATCATTATCAATAAAGTAGAACACTCCTTGGGGTTTTTTAACCTACTCTAGCTTGCAATCTTAGCCGTCCAACATGCTCTAAATATAGAGCTGAGTTGGCACTAGATAGCACTACGATAACATTCATTAACTAAGCAACCATTTAAGGTCATGTTTAGTTGACCGGAATTGAAATCATGGTTTTCCTACTCTCGGTATATATTCTCAGTATATCCAGTCATGAGAATCCTTAGGAATGAGAGATTTTGATTCTTGTGCTTGGATTAACCTAGGTAAAGTTGCAGAAATAAAGCAAACCAGGTAGTGTATAATATAATACATTAATACCAATACATTAATATTAATATTAATATCATTGTAATAATATTATTACTGTTATAATATAATATAGTATATATAATATAATTATATTATAATAATATACTACTGTTATAATATAATAATTATAGACATCATATTTATAAAATAGAATTTAATAATAAAATAATAAAATAGAAATGTATCAATATAACAATATGATAATATAATAAATTAATACTATATTAAATGTAAGATTAATAATGTGACTTCACTGGTATCGAAACATACTCAAATATTAATATTAATACTAATATTTATTATTATGATTATAACAAAACATAATATATAAAATTATATATAATTCTATGACTTATAATATATATTACTAATATAATATATAATATAATACATTTGTATTAAAACGACGTTAATTACAGTGTTATATGATATTAATATCTTATAATGGTATATAACATTATATTATATTAATAATATATTGTATTAATAATATATTATATTAATAATATATATTATTGTATATGAATGCATAAATTATATTCTGTATTATAATATGGACATGTATTATTATAATATTAAATTACACAACAGATAATACTTTACTGTAACATATTTTCCATGTATCTATCATATATATAAATATATATGCATACATATATATATCTTTGAAGTATAGTTTATACTAATTATAGAAAGTGTCTTCTTATTTTCAATCGGGCACATTTCAAAAACTAGGAAAAACTATGCCAAAGAACCCCTTGGTATGGTTTAGCCTTTTCATAGGAAACAGATACCCATTGGAATCATCATTCACGTGTCCAAATGAATTGCCAAACATGGGAATAGATCGTAACAAGAAACTGATACCCATTTCCCACCACCAGTTCCCACGAACCAAACATGGCCAAGGGTATTTCGGTGAATACCATTCAAGATAGATATCTATTCTGAGTTTCTTAGTTTCTTCTTATACTATTGGTGTCTCAAATTCATCATGACTGAGTTAAAATATATTAATTTCAACTTCATGGATTTCAGTTCCAGGTTTGATTAGGTACTTCCAGAATTCATGCATTAGGGAACTTTTGTCTTGAAAATCAGTGTCCTTTGTGCAATAAACTTTGTACTTAAATATGGTAGCGGAGCAATTCTTATAATGGTCTCAGGATTGGATGGTACAAAAACTTTAAATAGTAAGCATGTGAAAGCTGCAAAAAGGTGCATACTGTTAGGGACAAATTACTTAGTGCAAAATCTGAGGAAGACTATTAAGGATGTCATTGATAGGGCAAATGGACATGAAGCACCATGGAAATGTACCTCATTGAGAATGAGCATGGACAAACTAACAAAATCATTCTGCTACTAACTTCAATATTTCTAAATTAACCCCTCTTTCCCTATAAAATAAACAGTTCCTTTAATCAATATATTTTCTAAGCTAGAAGTGGTTGTCTATGAGCGAAATGATTGCATTTGATCCAATAATAGTGATCATTTTACAAGTACAGAATGCTATAAAATTAAAATGAGCACTAAAAGATGATATTTTCCTTGAATACAGGAAAATAGAATAAGCTGATCAGAAGCCTGTGATATTTAGCAAATAGGTAAAAGAGGATGACAATGGCATGCTTAAACAACTCTCCCAGAGCTCACAAGTAACAAAAAGGCGTTGTTTATCAGTCAATGTATTCTGTTGAATTTATATTCACCTGAACGATGTACTTGCTAAAACGAGAAAGTGTCCAACAGGTGATACTCCGTATAAGAGGAAATTTATCATCCAGAAGCGGTATAAGGAATGCAATAATCTGCAAACAGAATACAAGCAGCCCAGCAATTACAGAAAAGTACACCTCAAAGATTAAGAGTAATAGAGATAGCATGGAACTAATTAACACATATAAAGTAACCAGAGAACATGTTTGAACCGAAAGCAGAAGCAGAACAGGACATTAAATCGTTTTGACAAGCTTACTCAGCATATATGCCAATGGATGGTAGCATTTTAGAGTTCAACCTCCCATGTTAATTTTCACAAAAAGTGGGTTCCCGCACATGACCAAGTGAATGATCAGGGTTGGTGTTAGTGTTAGATTGGCAAATGTCCCTTCTTCACAACGAAGAAGATTGTTGAGCATGCCACTTCATCTCGTCTGTTGTCTCAGCAAATTCTATGAAGTTATACTAGACGTTTGGTAGATGCGGTCTTCACAATAATCATCGGCATATTGAGCTTATCCATGGTATTTGAAAAATACTTAACAGTTTAGAAATTGTCACCCACGCTCTCTTTTGCTCTTTTTAAATAGAAAGCAGAAAGGAATCTTCAACAGGGCATAGTAAGCAGCGAATAAGTCGAAAATGACCATTTTTTTTAATTTTGACCTAATTAAGCTGAATAGCATAAATACCTTTTTGCTTTTACCCTCCTCATTCATTTTTTTATTTTAACCTAATGAACCGAATAGCATTAAATGCCCTTTTGCTTTAACCTTCCTCATTCACGCTGGTCCACTACCTACCAATTTCCTCCACCTTCACCATTTGGTATGGATTCTTTCACAATGTCAGAAGTTCAGGTTTTTTTTTATACCCATGCATGGACCACTTTGCTTTATGTATGCATGAAATATGCAATAGTACCAAAGTATTAGGTAGAAACATTTCACACACTTATCGCATGCTATATCAAGTACACAAGAAAATGTTCAATTAGTAACAGAAAGGCAGGCTTTGTAGAGGTTATTGGTATGTACAGAGTACCAGTAAAAGGGTAAATAGATCAACTAGTTGTCAAAGGCATTGGCAACAGACTCATGCTGCAGGGTGGCTTTGACAGTGTTTTTCATTTTCTTCTTGCCCCTTGTTTTAATTTTATGCCACTCATTTAGTAGGAATTTCAGCTGTTGAAGATCAGTACATTCTCTTAGCTGGTTACTTTCTATTTAGATAATATGGACTTCTGGAGTCAGAGGAAGGCTTCCAGTCCCCTCACACAATTTTTCTTTATTACATTGAAAATGCTGATGGTTCCTCCCGCTTTATTAAAGAAAGTTAACAATAATTAAACAGACCTCATTTTAGTTAAATGAACTTATATAACAAAGTTTGCAGATTGAAGTAGCATTCAGATTTGATTTTCTGGCTATAGAGTTAAGATTCTAGGCCATGCAATAAACATCACAACACATAAAGACTAAGGCCCTAACGTGCTGTCTAACACTTCGGAAAGCGGTTCAAAATTTAGGGCATACAGCTAATAGGGACTTAAAAGAATAAATATCTTCTCCTGCTGTTATTTGTCATACAAGTTTTATTGCTGCTGATTGTTACTGCTGCAGAATATTTTAGTAAGATATAGCACAAAACAATTGTGCCATATAAACCACATAAAATTACAAATATACATACATGTATATATATACAAACAATAATTTACAATATTAATTTCCCAGGAAACAATAAAAAGTAAATCATGTTTCATATGGCATGACTGCTTGCTTATTAGAACTACATAAATTAAGCAATACTAAAATGTTTAACCTTTCACCTATAGGTATTGTCAGAGAAATACCTCAGGAAGGTGGGGGTAAAGTCCGCTAATGCATCCTTCTGCTATGGCACCAATTGCCAAAACAGCAGCCTCCCTCTCCTTCCAAGCAGAATCATTCATAGTTGATAGCTTTTGCTGCAAAAATTAAAACAATTTAAAAGCATGCTAATGAATTAGAAATGGCCTACTGTGGGAGCCTTCGCTGTCAAGTATGTAGCCAATATATCACCCAAATACAAGTTGTATAATGTAATTTACAGGTTACATAATCAGAGTTACGCTCAAATGCAAAGCATTTGACTCCAAATGTTTCCTAGTGGAAATATCATCAATTTTTAGGGTTTCTTTACTCATGCATCAAATGATAACAAAATTAACAATTTCAACAGCATGATATTGTGTTTTAGTTTGATCTACAGCTTAGAAAAATGCCAAAAAAAAGATATTACCTAGTTATGGCCCCAGGAATCCGAGGTCCCAAAAGAGGCAAACTGGGGACAAATATAATCTTTGAAAATTTTTTTGTGCACAAAATGGCTGCCCTGGGACTCAAACCCACACCATTGCAATTGTTGGCCCAAGCCTTTTACCATTGTACCAAACAATAACCCCTTAGAAAAAAATGAAGCTAGCTAAAATTTAATTTACACATATTTTAGAATATTCAAATCAAGATCAATGGTTTGGAATTGCATTAAGCTAGACAAGATGCATAAGCTAGACAGCTCCAAAATAAATAATTTTTGCTTTCTAGCCATATTATATATCATAGATCATGATCAACGGTGCCGATTTTCATTTCAAGAGGACCTTCATTGATTTGCACTAGGAAGCATTTGGAGCAAAATGCTCCCAAAAGCATTCCATCCTAACTCAGATAATCATACTAGTCTATAAAAGATCATAGAAAGATTACTGTCTAGCATGTGCTATGGATGCGAGAAGAGGATGGACATATATTTAATGCATGGATGCATCAGCGCAACTCAGAAGGCTAATAGACAGTTATGACTCAATCATCCACAAAAGTATTTCATGGACAGTTCTGATCCCATCAAATAAACCTGACCCCAACACATGCAATACATACAATAATTTGATTGATATTTGAAAGACCAAAATGGTATCAACTGATGAATTATTTGATATATGGCATTAATCTGACTATCAGACTTTGTAACTGACATAAGCAATGCATGTGATTAATAGTAGTGAAGAAATTATGTCATTAAAAGATATAATCCTATCAATTAATAATTTTTCTTCTAAAGTGAATTGACAAAATGCACAACCCTTTTGCTTAACAACTATTCATGGATGGAGGAAATATCTGATGAAAAGTTACAATACCATCAACCAGTATATCAATTCCGCTTTTCATCTAGTATTTATGAAATGTACATTTCAGAGAGAAAAGAGGGATTACATCTATGTAGAAAGGGAGTACAAATCAAGATGGAAATTCACTTCTCCCAGAAACAAATCAAGATGAAGATGTACTTTCCCAAGACAGGTTGTTCCTATATACAGTATTCCATGCCCTATACAAACAGCCTACTTGCCGGGATTCAAATTTAAAAAAAAATAAAAAGAAATAGCAGAACATGCTCTAGTTTTGCTGCAAATCCTTCAACGATATAATAATGAGATAATTGATGTAGTACAGACTCAGTGATTCATCAGATTAAAGGGCTGATATCCGATATAAACAACAATTCACCTGGTTATTGGACCTCAATGATCTTATACTTGTTTGGTCTCGAAAATAATATTTTAAGATCTACAAGTGATATTCATGGCCCTTGGCAAGATACTGATGTTAAAGGTTAAAACTCAAAAGTGCTAAAAATGTGCAGGTGTAACTTGATAATGAAATTATTCTAGAGTTAACTATGATTTCTTGTTGCTTTTTTCTTTTTCTGTAAGCATGTCATCTAATAGCATTGTAATTAAGGCAATGTTTTAAAACCCAGCATGTCCCAACCTGTTCCTTTGAGGAACCGAGACGTGGAGTAGGGGCAGGACCCCAATCTTACCCCATATGGGTGCTCTACCATCCCACTGCAGTCCCCTCCAGGAAATAGCTGGAGCATGGGCCAAAACGGACACGGCGTTGCCGTTCTGTTCCCAGCCCACTTTTTCTATGGTCTGAGGAGGGTGAATTCCTTTAGCAAGAAGCAGGTATAGAGAGACTAGGAAAAGAGAGAGAGAGAGAGAGAGAGAGAGAGAGAGAAGAAGAAGAAGACAATGAAGGGGTGGTGGTGTGCCTGATCCAGCAGCTGACACCCTCTGAAGCATCGGAGGGGGGGAGAGATATAGAGGGGGTGGCAGCAACAGCATTATAGATCCATTGAGGCGACAAGAAGGTTGGGTGGGAGGGAGGGAAGGGGGGGAGGGAGAGAGAGAGGGAGGAGGGAGGACATGGCAACAGAGGTCAAGGTGCAAAGAGAGGAAGGGACAAAAAAGGAGACACGGTCAAGAACAAAGTGGGGAAGGAGTTTCGCCGCCCTCAAAACCTCATCGAAACTAATTCAACTGACAGTTTTTCTGAATTGTAAGGAGCAAAGTTGCCATTTCAACCCTTAGTAAAGCAATGACCTGTTGAATGTGACCTTAAACATCGAGTTTACATTTGTTCCGGGATGCTCCACCATTCTAGTTATAGAGACAGGGCGGGACATGGCATATCCTGTTCCTTGGGAAACCCAAGAATCCAAGATGCTCCCATCCAACAGAATTTGAATCATTAGATTAAGGAACTGGAGTTAGATATATGGTTCAAATTTTTAGCCCCCTTAGATTTGGTATAATCAAGGATCTATTAGAACTACTAAGAGGGGTTCTAAACAAATAATCTTCTGAGACCTAAGATTTACAAATTATTAAATTTGCCATTTCCTTGAATTGAATTTTGCTACTCACCATCTTATATGGCCTCTTGCTCTTTCTTCCATCTGCTAATCTCTTCTCTTCACAAAGCATCCTCTCATTAATATCACTTTGTTGTTTTCACATTTGCTCGAACTTAAAGCATCACTAATTTTGTTCAAAACTTGCAAGCAGTTCACTGAGGAAATTGTTCAGCCACCTGATTCTGTGACAAGGTGCCACATATCAGCTGTCCAAGTCCCTTTGCGCATCACTAACATTCAGAGTAGTTATATAAGAGATATTTGCACTTTTTCTTTTCCAAATGATCCCATATTTCAGCACGGTTCTTGTTTATTTTGTTAAATGTTATACAAGAACCAAAGCAGACTGTTGCTGCATCTCTTTGAGGAACCACTACAATGAAATAAATTCAAATATGCAAACCAATATAGTCTGAATGGCTTATAAGTTCTGTATTTCAGATTCAAAGCTGCATGCAGAAATATTTAAACACCAGACTGGTTGAAGCAAAAAATCTTATATCACACTATTCCAGACAACCTCAGAAAGGTGAATATGACAGAATTTGGAGACAAGCTGGACAAGGTACACTTAGAACCTATTACAAGTTTACAACCATAACCAGCGAGCTTCAACTCAACAATTTGGGTTGGCTTTTTGAAGCTTTCTTCATGGACTCCGATTAAGAACCATCAGGTATTTGAAGCAAGCAAACACTAGACCAAATTGGGCAGACCCTAAGTCTTAGATTCACACTTCATCATCTCCAAAGTTGAAAGAAAGAAATATTTTTAATCATTTAAAAGTCCATACCTCTTTTGTAACAAGTCATGCATAATCATATTATTTTCATAGTCCGTGTTATAATTCATGCAATAATTTGGGTCTGAAGGATTGTTTCAAGGTTCATTTGTTATATTAATGTATGGGGTCAGTTAGTCATCAAGGAAAACTAACATTTTAATGGATTTTTTTTTTGCTTCTGATTGTGAAAAATAAGAAAATAGAATACTCTCTACAGATGTTTTTTGTATCATGATTCAAGAAACATGTTCAAAAGGGGTTTTTCATAAGAAGCACTTTTTTTGAAAAAAATGTAACTACCAAGGAGTAGGCATAGCTCACTCTCACTATATGAATTATGCAACTGCATACTTCCTGACAGGTTATGTTCAGAAGCGGTTTGAAGCTACTGATGACAAAAGGTAGGTCACAGAAAACAAACAGCATAAACATGGCTACATAAGCAGCAGGGGAAGTAAGATTTTGGCCAAAATCTAGCATGCAATTAAAAGAATTTCTTCTGATATCAGGACCAAAATCAGTTATATGCAGTAAGAAAATCCTAACTCTAGCACAAATGATAATCTAGACTAAAGTTGGACCTGTGAACTTTCACTACCACAGTCCAAACAGATTGACCAAGTAATAAAAAATATGTTCTTAAAGATACTTATTCCATTTCAATAGAACAGTAACCAATTACAAACCATTTTTTTTTATAACTTAGGCACAAACATAGATGAACTCTTACCATTATAACTATAAGTATACACGTTTTAAGAGCAAGATTTTACAGTTACCTGAATTAAAGGCATCAATGTAGGAAGAATCTCATCACCAAATACATTTGACAGAATATCCAGTCCAGCTGCACTGCATTTCCGTAAATTCCAAACATTGACAGTGTCATCATCCTGTAGACGGCAGCAATCAAGGAGGCATAAGCAGAAGAAGATCAGAGTTGATGGTTACAAAGTTGTGGTGTCAAAATCACCAGTTCAAAAAGGCTCAATATTAGTGGCTAGAGTAAGTGATGAGAATAATTGTGAACTAAAGCAGAAAATATAAATTAGGAAACAGGAAATTGTAAGAACATACGTCTTCTTCTCCATTATCAGATCCATGCAATCGTGATGAATGGAAACGAGGCTTCAGATCCTGTCAATCAAGATGCTTTTCTATATAATTCCCAAGCAATAAGACGATAAATATGTACACTCAAATGAAGAACAAAATGAAAACTGTGAAGGAAAATAAAAAACCTGATCCCTATCTGGAAAAGATTCATCTTCCTGTTAGGAAAGAAAACTATATCCATTAGAACAAGTTTACTTTTGAACAAGAATTTTAAAAAAAAAACAATAGTCATATATTAATAATAAAGATAACTCCAAAAAGGTAACCACAAGCAAGTGAAACTTGTAAAAAGAATAGCATACCTCTAAATCAACAAGTGACTCATCATCATCAGCGTACACCATATTTGACATCAAAACCTACAGGTGTTTGGAATAGAAGTACATACATTATAACAAGGTGCAAAACCATGTGGTTAAAAATTGATAGTGCTAATGGGGCATAAGAAATACTGGAATCAAGCGAGGTAGAAACTCTCTAAAGCCATCCGGGGGCAAATTAGCATCGCAATATGCTGACCTGAGATGTTAGCCCACATTCAAGATTAGCCACTTATGATATTGCAGATAGCAAGAAAACTACAATTGCTTACTGTCTATATATGTGTATATATATATAGATAGATAGATAGATAGATATGAGTTGGTCTATACTTTATGCTAGCTCCTTATAAAACGAGTTAGTAATTTTAAAATCGATGATAAACCATTCAAATTGAATATCCAAACTGAAGGCATGATCTACACTGCAACAAATGCCTAGAAATCAAAATTCACATATTTTGGTGGCATCTAACCGGCATCAAGCCAGTACAAAAATAAATGGTATCAATTCCACTAGTGTAGTAAATACGTAATAGGGCACAGAAATAGAAAATCTGCTTTATGAATAATGATCTACACATCTTAAAGCATCAGCAGGTGTTAATTCATTAGGTTTTGATGATTATATCATAGTAAGGCATAGAACCATGCCATAAAACTGTCCATTTTTTTTATCAAAAAAAAAAAAAAAAAACTGTCCATTTTAACACTTACTTGATGATTAGGTTAGAGACCGCTAAAACAAATGAATTTTTTTCTAGGCATTTTTTTGTAGCCAATTTGGATCTTAAACTTGGATAGTCCGATATCAATTTTAAACTGTTAGCTCCTTGTACAAGGAGTTAACATAAAGTGTTTAGCCCAACTAAAAAAAATATGTATGTAAGTATGTATGTATGTATGTATGTATGTATGTAACTCATCAATTAGTCTGTATTGTTGATTGCATCCAAAACCACAAAGGTTGCATCCAAAATAAGCTCGCATCATTTTATGCTAACTAAAGATAAACTTACTGCTAATATTCAGGTGATGTAACATGGTGTATGCTATTTATTTGCAAACAATATAGTGTTGATTGATTTAAAAAAAGCAGCTTATATACCAAATTGTATTTACAGAAGAAAGCTTCAGAAGTAAGGGCTTATAGATCAATAAACAAGAAATAGCGCATAAAGAAATGTTAATTTAGTGAGAATGGCAGTGAAGATATGGTCCCAATTCAGTTTAATGTATATAGATATCACAAATTTGATCAGTCCCATTATTTGGGATCTATCATATAAAATAATGGAAGATAGATGAACATTTGGGTTCTATCAAATAAATTAATGGGTGATAGATGAACATATTTATGATATTATAGAACTCAAGCTGATTGTATGAAGTGGAGAGGTGCCTCTAGATATCATGTGATCCATGCATACCTTGGAGACTTGAGGGAAAATCCTATGGAGCAATAATAAGGCCTATAGAATATTGGGAGAACAAAGGGCGTTCGTGAAAACAAACTGTGGCGGGAAATCAGATTGTTAAGGCGGATGTGCATAAAATTGCAAAAGTAAAACTAAAAAGGAGAGATTGATCAATATATATATATATATATATATATATATATATATATATATATATATATATATATTAAAGAAGCCATAGGAGTTTCACATATCAAGAACAGAGAGATGGATTGAGCATGTACAACAAAGATCTTAAAGAATTTTTTTGTGTGTGTGAGTGGAGGGGCACACTTAAGGTAACATAGATAGAAGTTGTGAGGAAAGATATTAAGAAGCTTGAAATAATATTACAGTTGGACCTACACAGAAATATTTAGAGAATAAGGATAAGCAAAGCCGACCGTAAATAGCTAGGATGAGGCAGGCCGATTATAACTGTCCGAAATCACAAGCATAGAAAATCAATCAATGAAGCCAATATTTCATCATTGCTGACATATCAATCAGACACTGACAAATATGATCTACAGACATCTATACATACATATGTACATGCTGTATATGTACGTATGTATGTATACATGCATACATACATATATATACATACATACCTACCCAGGCATACATATATAGATACATATAAAGTGTCAGCCTGGTATATCCCTATATATTTTGAGATAGTGGCCATCAGCTTGATTGATTTGGCCAATATTACTTAATCATTTTGTTTAGCATCTTCAATAGATTTTTTTTAACTAGGAAGAATTAAAATAAAGGCATGGAATTATAATCGACCTTTCCTCCACTCATCGAGTGATATATCGATATCTTGATTTTTATAGATCAATTGAGATCTTGGGATCTGTTAGTCTCTTTTGAATATCTCCAGCATTCCATCTTGGCCAAGCTAAATTGTTATCTCAATTTATCTTGATATTGGTCACAATTGAGATTACCAAGATATTGACTCGTAAGAGAGAAACCTCAAAATGGTACTAATAACATATCTCTTACATATAATGGAAATTTTTGCACGACTAAGTGTCGGCTATTCATTCAACAGACATTCACATGATCTCACATGAGGGGGAAGAACCCAGCAAAACTGGCAGCAATCAACCAACTAGAAACAGAAAAAAAAATGACCCAGATTCTTTAGAAAATCATGACCATTTTACTCAAAATCTCAACAGATTGGCATCTTAAATGACTTAAGTTTTTTCTTTAAAAAAATAGATTTTTAAGAATAGAAAGAAAATGTTTAAAAAGAGTTTTAGAAACACTTAGATAGAGGGGAAAAAATGCTCTCCCATAGAGAAAGGGCAAGACTAGTCCTGTTAAAAGATAACCCTTTTAGAAACCTTTATATTATTCGTGACTCATATTTTTAAAAGTCTTGATGCATATGCTTTGACATACTTTAAGAGTCTCAATATACATAATTTCACATACATAGCACATGCCTAAGACTAGTCCTATTAAAAGATACCCTTTTACAGCTAAGGATCAAAAGAAAAAGGAGCCTCATATTGTATCTTCACAACTCTAAGCCAATGGTTATGAACACAATTTGGAATCTTCTTGTGTAAATCCTACAATTAAATCATATAATGCTGTTGAATCCATGGCACTATATTTTCATGAACATGTGTGCAGGTCCCAGAAGTCAAAAGTGAACTGCAAATGATTTTAAACAAATAAATTAAAACTAAAGAACAAAAACATATGTAGAAGAAATATCAATGTATCCCGAACAAATAATCTAAAGATAGGGGCAGAATTTTGTAAAATTAACAGAAACAATATATATATATATATATATATATCAGAAAATATTATAACGAAAATCAAGCGAATAATAATCTGATTCATATTTGAAAGCATTCTTTTGCCCTTAAAATATTAGTAAACAAGGTGGAAGAGAATCAATTGAATACATATTTAAGAACCTTGATTTACAGTAAAATCACCTTTAACCACAATAATTTTAATTATTCTATAATACTAAAGTAATGTAATAAATTTTCTACAAGGCCCCCTTTTTCTCCAACTTCAAAATGAGCATCCAAAAAGTGCATTTGAAATGTCAGATAACCATAATTGGACTTTGCTGACATCACAAAACATGCCTCATTTTTTCTAAGCTTTCACCATGCAACAAGCATCTCATTATTACCAAAACTCCTACCAAGAAACTCAGATGAAACTTAAAGTTTGTATATAACTAATATATAACCATGAAAACTACAAATATTAGACTGCTAATCAATCACATATGTATTTTGTGAGCTTATAATTATAGCATGATACTGTTGGCAAATGATTTACCAAAATTCACAAGCCTCCAGAGCAACCTCATCATCAGGATCCTTGTTAGCTTGCAAGATGTATTCGATCACATTTCTCAAATGTGGCTGCAGTATAAAGTTCAAATGTCAATTAAAGAAGGAAAGAAATTTCAGGGTGGGCCCATGCAACTTACTGTGGATCTCAATCAGGATATATGAACCCAATCGTAAAACATTATTAACCAGGACCAGGTATGATGCACAAATAAATACCAAAAAAAGTAGCACAGATAGCAAGATGCAGAGCAAGAATTATAAAATACAAAAACTAAATAAAAGTAGAACAACAGCAGAGAATTAGAGAACAAATGGATCCATTGTACCTACCTCCAAGAATGATGGCTGGACTTCAATT
This sequence comes from Phoenix dactylifera, assembly GCF_051530095.1. NCBI lineage: Eukaryota > Viridiplantae > Streptophyta > Magnoliopsida > Arecales > Arecaceae > Phoenix > Phoenix dactylifera. Next base: position 4,524,195 of record NC_143191.1, read on the forward strand.
AGCTGAACAAATGCAGCACAAACCTATGCAGCACAAAAAAAAATGAAGTAAAGAACATCACAAAGTCAAAGATACAAAGCATTTCTGAATCATGACAGAACAGTTTCGATGAGAAAGGCAACCACATATTAAATATTAAACACCAGAACAAGCATGAATTTCATTATAGAGGCACAAGTGCTGGTCATCCAACCTTAATGAAAATGATTATGACAGTGTCATAATCATCACTAGCTTTCAAGGACTTCTAATACCAAGAAGTATTTAAAAATTGAAAGTGAAAAATTATGGCAGATCAATTTCAGAGATGGAATTTTCACAAAGTTCAGGGCTTCAAAAACTACAGACCAATTTCCGAACATCTGCAGAAGAATCATGAGTGAGAACAAACAACCCCTGAAGGTATTGATCCATGGACATAAACAAGGCCTGCACAACGATTCACATTACATGTCAACCATAAGCTTTGATTTTGCTAATACTGAAAACAAGATGTTGGATTCACTTACTCTGGGCATCACTACAATAAACTGATTAAGAGAACCCAGTGATAGCTTTCTGAGTACAGCATGTGGAGACTGAAAAAACTGAACAAAAGAAAAAGGATGATTCAGTCTTTAACCTCATATATTACAGGTTTCTATTGACAGAGATTGCAGAGGGCATTTTAGATATTAAATAATTAAATTTTCAGATATTCAATCACCTGCAATAATCTCGGAATTAAAATGTTGATCGGCCGTTCAGATAATCCAGGAACATCAACATCAAGCTCTTCAGGAATGTCCTCACAAATCTGACATTACAGATTGAAGTGAAAAATAATAGCTATGGTCTCTAAAATAGAGCTCTTCAGATATTCCAGATGATCACTTTTAGATGGCATTTGTCCTCATTATGACCCATTTTATGTTGTTCTCAACAGATCTATTGTACAAGGAGGCTTAGCAAGAAAACTGCAATCATAACAGAGTAGCTTTTGAAGATGGATAAGAATTTAACGGATTCCTCTTCTCTAGGTATGAGACTTCATTAATGAACAACACTAGTGATGGGCTCCAGTGCATGTTCAAGTGTTCAAGGAAAATTCCAATGTTACAGTCAGCGGATAATAAGCTATCTTGAGAACTAACAGAGTGTTGCAAAATAGGACTTGTCTTCATACCATGGAAGGGCTTTTGACACTGCAGAGCTAAGTTCACCACTGATCCATCATGAATTGCATGCCCAGACATTCCATACAAGCTCATAGCTAATGCATGTTATCTTGCATGATAACTTTGAATATTTTTTTTAGGCAGGCATTCAGAAATTAATATCAACTATAACTACAGGAAGTTGTACTGTAGTACATATATTTGCACAAATGCGTCCAAATTTAGCTGTCTGCAGAGTTCCTTGGAATCACACCATTCCGATATAATTCAAAAACAACAAGTCTTTGATTTGAGTGGGTTCTAAGTTACGTAAGATCCTTTTCTTTTTTTTCTTTTCTTTTCTTTTTTTTCTTTTCTTTTTTTTTTGGGGGGGGGGGGGGGGGGTTGGCGGGGGGTTGATGTAAATTAGCCAAAAAGAGCTATAACATTACCAATATAAGATTTTTCTTAATAAGTAAAAAAAAAGCACAAACTATGGATCTGGTTAAAAGAAGCTACCTTGTATATGGCATCCATGGCACCTTCCATATGATTTGTGTCATTACTGTCCAAGCAACGAACGAGAGCTTGCAACAGCTCTGGCCAACCAATAACTTGCCCTAATTGAACAAGAACACTGACAACTGTACCAACTGTGGATCTGATGGTCCTATCTGTTGCCCCTAAACATGGCAACAACTCCGACTTAATATAGTGCTGGTGCGAAGGAGACAAGGAACTGAAAGTCGCCCTGAGATTGTTTTTCAATAGTAATCCAGCGGCCTGTCGTATTTCCACTGATTTACCCTGTTTTGTTTTAAAAATGGATGACAAACAGCTGTCAGCAATATATTTTAACATGGCAAGCTGCAAATAGATACCAGTTTACCAACAATGAATTTCATGTCCAAACACTTAGCAGGGATAAAGAAATAAGATGTAGACAAAGGCATTCCAAATAAGAATTGCAAAAGGAGAATAATATAAAAATTATCTCGTAATAACATAAGATTAGGTTGACTTGTATCTTATTTTCAAATAAGGTAATTAATCGACAATGAAACCAAATTGCAAATATCAATTTAAATGTTGCACATTTGTGGAAACACGTGCACCAACGTCGGCAGAACCGGAACCAAGCACCGTACAGGTTCTCCAGCGGGACGAGTCGGTTCGAGCTGCGTCGTGCCGAGCACGTACCGACACAGTAGAAGAGGCGGGAAAGAAAGAGAACGAGAGAGGAAAAGAGAAAGAGAGAGAGCAGGGGAGGGAGGGAGGGAGGCCGGTGTGGCTTCCCCTTGCTACCCCGGCGCCGGCCTCCCTCCCTCTCCCTCCCTCCCCCGCTCGCTCTCTCTTTTTTTCTCTATCCTTCTCCTTCTTCACCTCCAGCAACGGTTTTCGTTTCCGTTGCCGAAACCAAGATATAGCAAGTGCTTAATATTGAAGATAAAATTCCTTCCAGTTCCGATCAGCAATGCATTGCAAATACAAGTGCTTTCACATCCTGGCACACCATAATCACCAATCATTTTCAGCCACACCCCACATCCAACTTAAGTTTTCTAAAATTTGAAATAATAATAGACATCAATTATTGTCGCCACAAACCTTGCACGGTTACTCCAATAAGTCATGAACCCATCTGCAATAAGTTTATAACAGAAAAGCAAGCTTCCAAAGGACTATCAAAATACAAATTCTCATCCAGTAGAAGGACCACTTATCGCTGACTTCCCTCATGTCCGCCGCAAGAAGTATGAGCAATGCATTTTATCCATTAATACACCAGAACCACACTTCAGCATACATACTAATTAAAATAACTAATTTAAGTATCAATATTTCATCTCTACTCAATTTACAATACAAAAACTGGGGGAAAACGAAAATCAGAACAAAATATGCTTAAAACTTTGGTACTTTAAAAAAATAAAATTACCATATCCAATATGTGTTTTTAAAAGGAAGAGAACTACAAAAGAGTATGCCTTCTTCACTATGTTGATCACAATACTGTTTTCTATCTGTTTTTGGTTTACATGAAGGATCTTATCAACCTCAGTTTATTCTTCACTTAAATTGACTCCACTTAGTTCCAGATTCTTAATAATTTTTATGAGTGTTAGACAGAAGAGAAAAACAAGAAATTAGCCAATAGTGCCAATAACACCTTAAGGTCTAAGCCGCCAAATCTGCTAAACCAACTGAAACTATATTGAACAGGCTGGTACTACCACAAGTAGATTTTCCAATAACATGTTGGCGCATATCAATCTTTCCAATGAACCGGCAAAAGCAAGCTTGTTCGAATTGGCATGAAGCAGCCGATACAAGCTAGTACGCCCAGGTTTTTGCCACATAACCAGTGGTACACTGAAACCCATAATATTCCAACACGGAATCTGAAAAATCAATCACAAGAATTCTACAAATCTATTTCCGTATAATTTCCTAATCCAACAGAAATCATGACCGACCAGGAAATATAACTATTTTTTTTTTCTCCTAATCATCTCAAACCATTTATAAATGACCAAGAAAACAGGAAACATCACATGACACCCGTAAACCTCTATACCATCTTCCACGAACTATCAGAAAGACTCTCGAATCACATCATGATCAAATCAAACTCGTCAAAGAGCAACCAAACACTCCATACAGCAACAACCAGCAATCGAAACTAAAACTTGCCCAAACCCTAACATATCCCGCGTCAAAGAAGTAACCAATAAACACCTCCATCAATACAAAATCCGTATAAACTAGATATATATGAAAAGAGAGAGAAGGCCGAGGATAAGAGGGAGAAGAAACAAAGGAGAAAACCTCGGCGTGCGCGAGGATGAAAACGAGATAGTTGTTGAAATCGGGAAACTGGCTATAGTGCTGGAGCTGCTGCCAAATCCGGGGCTGATCGGAGTTAGGGGAGATTTGCTGCTCCAAGAGGCCGCAGATCTCGCGGAGCCCCTCCTCCTGGGGCTGCCACAGAGCCGCCGCCGCCGCCCCAGCCGCCGTCGCCGCCATCGCTCCTCCGCCGCTGCCGATCGGAGAAGAGGAGGGAGGTGAGGACAAGGAAAGGATCTTGGGGTTCGTATGGAAGTGTGGGGTTCGTGGGCGATTTTATGTGAGGAAAAAAGAGGAGGCGGTGCGCTTCTTCGATGACGGCAGCGCGAGCGGCGGTGACGTAAATTTTCCAGCTGCGGAGGGGGTAGAAGTGTAAAGAGGATTTTATAGAGGGGTAGGGAACGATAGAATTTGAAGGCCGAGCGAGACGGGTGGACAGCTGTCGGATTTCTTGGACGTTAAGAGCGGGCCGGGTTTTATGGACCTTCACTTTTGTTCTGGGATTAGTCTACTCGGAAGGAATAAAGCACTGATCAAAAGGTCGTTACTTCTCAGTTGGTCTCGTTTGTTAAGAATATATATTAGGTACAAATTCCATTACGGCATCAATTATCATACACATCATGCTTTAAGATTCATGCCCGGTAAATGATGCATATTAAGTATTTTTTTTGTAAAATTACCAAGAGTTAGGTATCGGTGACCTATACCAAGATTCACCGTTTCGATGCCGGACTACGTACCGGTATCATACTAGCACAATATTAATACGGTATAAAATTTTTTGACGTACCGAATGTTGGTCGCTATACAAATCAAATACCAGTACCGAATCGATATAATACGGTATACTCCATACCGCTTGGTTCTGACCGCTGGCGATTTATGTTTAAGTTTCACGCATTCGCTAAAAGTTATAATTTGTATAAATTTCAACTGATTTGACCTAAGTTTTAAAAAATTATTTAATCTTTGCGACATAGAAATGCATTTATGGCTGACAGGTGCGGATCGTATATAGGCCATGGTAAATTTCTGAGTGTTGAGTAATTAGTAAAGTACCGTCTGGAGGAAAAAGCAGGATAGGTGTGCAAGATAAAACTATGTAAGATCTTTTTTTTTTTGCTAAAGACGGTTTTCATACAATACGTGTACGAATACACCCAATAAAGTCAAAAAATACTAACTCACGGAGAGCCTGTGGCAGCTCCCCCTCCCCCACCCAAAGGGTGTATCCTGAATGATGAGCCGCGAAGGCAGCCACCCAATCGGCTGCCCCATTGGCTTCTCTAAATACATGCTTGGCCTGAACGGCCACCCCAATCCCACACATCATCCCTATATCCCGAACCAAGGGGTGGTGTAAGATCTTCATGTTCAGATTATTCATCTAAATAATTGAATATATATTTTTGAATTGTATAAATATATAGAATTATTTTCCAAATTAGGACTAATAACAATTTGAAGCAAATTCGTATGAAGATTAAAGATCCCAAGATTCAAAGCATCAAAGTAAGCAGGGCAAATCGTGAGAAACACTCCTTTATTTGTGAATATTTGTTTCTTTTTCGGTCCTCAAGTATTTTTTTTCCTTAAAAGTATATTCATTTCTATCATTGCACAATGATAATGATTCTATTTATACAATTCATTTCTATAGTCTATAGTTGTAGTTGTATACCTCGCCATATCCTTTAAAAGACAAACAATTCTAATGGCATAGAATCATATGATGCCTCAATAATACTATCAGCAACAAAATAACATGTTTGGTAAAATTAATTTTGTGCCCACTTTTTAGTATTAATATCAAAAAAAAATTCAGGACAAACCAACATTGCACTTTTTTTTTTTTTTGCTAAAACAAATGATTCGTACATTTATGGTACATATATATCCTAAAAAATCAGAAAACAAAAGATTCTGAAGTACTACAGACAGCTCTCCATCTCCGATCTACAAAGTACCTTCTGAATAACTAGCCATATACGAAGCTACCCAATTCGTGGCTCCGTTTGCCTCTTTGAATACATGCTTGGCCTGAAAGACCATCTCATCTCTTATCATTGTCCAAATATTTCGAAGCAAAGGATGGCTCTCTGTTGGAGCCATTTTGAATCTAGCCGATCACAATGGCTAAGTCGCCCTCAAACATAACTAAGTCGGTCCAGAATACTCAGCTTTTGTGTTGCTCCTTAAAATTCCTAAAAGAAGGTGTGCTTGTGCATTAGAGCTGTACAATTAATGATGCTTCCTAGAATCAAAAACGAAAGAAATTTTATAGTTTTATGGATTAATAAAAAACATAGCCGGTCCCGGTCCTGCCAAAGTTTTCATACTGTCTCCCAATACATTTGTAAATAGTTCCACCCTGCATGTCATGCATGAAGTACATTATTCAACAATTATCTGATCAACATGAGTCATAAAAGGACAGTCGCAGCTTACAAGGTCATCAGCCGGAGGCGCACGGCTGGTTCCTATGGAAGCCATGATCATGAGGCGGCCCCATCATAAAAGGATCAAGGACCACGAGGCATCATAATAACGAGCATCTCATCAAAGCGAAGCACCACCGCCTGACCACAAAAGAAACCCATATTACCAAACGGCGTGCCTCACAAGATGGCTCATCATTTAGTAGATGAAAATGACAATTCTGAGGACTCAGTAGCCAATCTATAGAATAAATATAAAGCAATGAGACCATCGGCTTTCGAAAAAACATCCAAAACGAAAAAAGCCAAAACATACGTAACAGAAAAGAAGCCCTAAGCCCCCAGGACTTGAGGCTTTTTCATGTCTTGTCGCCTTTATTAACAAGAACAGTAGGGTTACTTTAGTAAGCGTGACATACTTCTTCAGATAAGCATTTTTTTCTCTGACACCTCTATCTCGATAAAAGAGACCTTTAATAATGAGAACAAAAAGACCAGGTAAAGCAGCTCTTCTTTTACAAAAAGCTTCAGACGACACAGGAGGAACACGAGGAATCAAAAATTAGTTCTATACCAGCTCCCAAGACCAACCCTCCCTTTTCTTTTCTCCAAAGATGTTCCTAAGATCAACCTTTTGGCTTGCTGACCTGGGTTTTGAAGCATGAAGTGCTCTCGGGCTTAGTCAATTTAATCTTAATTAGTTTTATTCTATTATAAAACTAAGCTTATTGGGATGAGTTGATCACAGTTAAATGAAATGGGAGGGCACTTAGTTTTGGCTAACTTATATGCTCGAAGGTATAAGCCATTCGAGCAATACTACAAGCATGTTACATGGCACGAGAGAATTGGTATAGCTCGAAATTTATTGCTATAAAGAATTAATTATTTATTAAATTACCTAATCAGTATTTATGGATGTAATGAACATTTTATGTTAGCATAATTTAGGGTATCACTATAGAGCTATTCAAATGTCTGCAAACTTGGAATAGGCTGATCCGGAGCCGCATGCAGATTGGTTACTCAAAAACCATGAATCTACATTTGCTATGGACATTATTGAGAGAAAGGACCATTGGATATGGTCGTAGCTAAGCAATGCCTCATGATGCTGCGAAGAACGACATTATTTGCCACGCAAAAATTAAAACCGGGGAATGGATATGAGAGATAAAAGCTGAACAAAAATGAGAATATTGAGATGGATGTTTCACAGAATTAAAAAAGAACTTCAACATCCAGTGTTATAAAAGGAACACTAGATGCCAATTGAAAATGAGACAGATCGACTCATTCCAATTAGTAAGGACCAAAGCAGAGAAGCAGAGGCCCGCCCATCATCTACATTAAGTGGGATCAGGTAAATCACCTGGGCTAGCCATTAGTCACGGGAACTGGGAAGCATTAAGGACAGTCCCCGTCCAGATCTTATGACACAATCGTTAAAGAGGGATCACTTCACCTGTCAGCTAGTACAAATCCCAGCATTTTGAGTACTTGGCTTTCAGGTTGGACAACAGAAATTGCAAATCTTGTGTTGGTGGAAAACCATGGATGCTAAACTTCAGGGTGCCACTGTTGTTTGCAGAGGTGTAGCTGAATTCCCAATTTTAAGCATCTTGGCAATAGTCTAATAGACATACCAGCATGATCTGATAAAGTGGAGTATGCTTGATCCCTGAATGATAACATTGGCTAAACAGAGCTTGGGTTGTTGAATAAATAGTCTAAAATAAGCAACAGCTACATGGACAACAATAACTCTACAAATCAAAAGAGTTATCTAGACATCCAACTAGTACTCTTCCACACTTACCATACCAGTGAAAATGAGGCAATGAAATGAAGCCCATGGACTTACAGATGCTTGCTCCAGCAATAAGGTCTGGCACCAAAGTTGGTCAGCTTAAGAAGATATGAAACTGAAGGCGCAAGCTTTATACAACAGAAGAAAGAAAGCAGTAAGAGAACAAATCTAGCAAAAAGACAACCAACTCCAGCTAAATGCTTTGGCATCAAAGCTGCTCAGCTTCAGAAGTTGTAAAACTGAAGGCATAAGCTTTATAAACAGAAGCTAGGCAGCAACAAGAAACCAAAGTTAGTGAAACGACAGCTGATTCCAGTTTCCATAACCTCTGAACAAGAGAACTCCAAAAGATAAACTGCCAAACAGAAGTGGATACCGATGTCCAAGTTACAACGTAAACACACATACATCAAGAAGTTGGGAATTAACAATATGATGCCCATGTAACAGTAGGGTTCAAGATGAACCACAAGGCAGGTGATGGACCAGCATAGGCTGCAGTTGTCCAGTCAACATGCAGTGATCAAATTCATTTTATGTCCAGGAAAAGAATGGAGCTTGATCAACCCGAGCTCGAATGATAAGCTTTCCTATGTCCGGTGATAAGGAAACTGAGCTAGATCAAGATTTGAAAATTCAAAAATCAAATTCAAGAGTTCAAAACTCAAGCTCAATTTTGATTCACTTAAGTACTTAGTAAGGAAACCAAGCTAATCAAGATTTGGAAACTCAAATTTTTTGGTACTCAAGCTAATCAAAATTTTTGGTAAGAAAACCAATGTTGCAGCTTTCATGAAAAGCCAATATCACAACTTTTATAGAGATTCAACTATAATAATTTTGGTAGGAGTATTATGGCATTTATAGAAACTCAAACTATGATTGTAGCTTGGAAATCTGTCTTCAATCACTTCAGAGAACTAGAATTCAAATTTTAAATTTTTGAATCTGATTTTTTAATTCTCAAATCTTGATCCAGCTCAATTTCCTTATCAATCACTTGAGACTTAAAATTCTCAATTCAATCAAAGAAAAAAAAGGATCAAAATTCTCAAATCCTGATTAGCTTGGTTTCCCCATCAATCACTTGAAAGAATCAGAATTCAAGTTCTGAATTTTCGAGTTTGACTTTTGAACTCTTGAGTTGATTTTTGAATTTTCAAATCTTGATCTAGTTCAGTTTCCTTATCATCCAGAACATTCAGTTCCAGAGCAAATAACAAGCAGCATCTATGCAGACTTCAACATTTTGTTTAAATATACTGGAAGAGTATCTTAAGCACATTTCTATAATATCAATGTGTCTGGCTACCATAAGCATTTCTCAATCTCATAAGACAAGGATGACTGCTCAGTTCTCACTCGATATAATAGCCAACATGGTGAAGCAGGAAAGCAGCAAGAAAACAAATATGGTGCAAAGACAATGAACTCCAGCTAAATGAGTAGCACCAAAGCTACTCAGCTCCAGAGTTGTACAACTGAAGGCATAAGCTTTATAGAACAAAAGCTATAAAGCAACAAGAAAACAAAGCTAGAGAAAAGACAGCTGATTCCAGTTAAATTCTGTAACAGCGGAACCTATAGGCACAGTAAGCCGCCAAACAAAATAGGCACAGATAACCCAAGTTTAAAACAATAAAACATACATGCATCCATATGTTACGAATTAATGATTAGAAGCCCCTATAACACTAATGATCCAAAGTGAACCACAAGGCAAAAGATTTTTGAAGAACAAATTTACTTGATGGACTAGCATAGGCCACATTGGTCTATTCACCACGCAAGCATCCAATTTGTTCACACTTATGTTCCAAAATGAACCACAAGGAAAAAGATCTTTGAAGAATAGATTACTTGATAATGAACTAGCAGCCACATTGGTCTATTCACCACGGGAGCATTCAATTCATTTTTAATCACAGAAGAATGAAGATTGAGAAATCCAAGCTTGAAAAATGAGCCCTCCTATGTCCAGATATTCAATTCCAAAGCAAATAACGACAAGCATCTACAGTAAGCATTTCTCAATCTCGCAAGACAAGGATGACTGTTCAGTTCACACTCAATATAATAAACTCATTAAATAAAACCAACAATCAGTAACAAACAAGATTGTCACAAGGATCCTGAAACAGCCATTTCTTTATGGTATGACGAACTGATGCTGCACCCTTGAACTGACACGCCCATTGCTGCCTTCCCGTACCCCAGCATGGTGTATCATAAGCCGCAAATTTGGGGTTGTAACCAGTTTGAGAACTCCCTCCAGAAATTGAGAAAAATCAACATCCGGGCAAAGATGGTGCTGAGGCTAAAGCAGACAGACTTGCCCCCGACTCCCTGCAATGCCGGAGGTATGACAGTCGACTGGATGACCCAGCAAGATAGCTTGGAGATGCATTACTCGAACCAGGAATGTAAGGGGATGTGAATCTTGAATGGATGGGTGAAGACAAAGGAAAATCCATGGAGTGTGGGGAGACTATATGAGAGGAGCGGGATCTATGAGATGAAGCATTTCTAAGGTCAGCAGAGCTTCTGCTTATACTGATAGCTCGTGAGTGATTATAGGACCTATGTGGGTGAGGAATACGAGGAGGAATAGAAAGGAATGGAGATCGAGAAGTTGATTCTGACTGAGGAGGTGTGGAAGCAATTTGTATATTGGAAGATGGAGATGATGCCACAGATGAATGGAATGATGATAGTGCAGCAGTTGAGGAAGGAATTGCCACACCAGAAGAGAGTAATGGGGTGCACTCGGAAGCTGGAAGATTGGCTATGCCTGCTCTGGCATCTTGCTTGCAAACAGGGCAGAATGTTCTCCAGGTGGTGAGCCAGGAATCAACACAAAATGCATGGAACTCTGCACAATAATGCAACAAAGAGTATAGAGTGAAAGTATAGAATAAAATACTAGCAAACTAATTGAAAGGCAACAAACTACTAGCAAATTTTTAGTCGGCCAGGTGTCTCTCAGAAAACCAAATCTTGTTGAACAAAAAATGCAAGAAATAAAAGTGGCCTTTAGTCGTGCATATAGTTGTGCAAAGTACTGTACTCCAAGTATGCTTTACACCAATTATTATTCCTAAATCCCAACCCCCCCTCCAGAAAAAAAAAACAAAAACAAAAAATAAAAAAAAGCTTGGCAAGAAAATGCTAATCAAGAAAGCTAGCAACTCTATTTTTTAAATATTGATCTAAATTTTAATTAAACATGTCAAAGACCGCTGTTAGCCCAAATTTTATGTGGAATAATTGCTTCTCGCCCATGAATTTTCATATGTGCAGTTTGTGCTTGTCCTATCAGAAGTATGTTACAGAGATGCAGCAAGGTTCAGGCATTGGAGCTTCTAAGGAGTATTCAATCCCATTTGATTACAGAAGAGCCTGATGTTAATTTCATTTTCCAAATAAACCAGGATCATGCATTCTCTGTCAAGCTAAAAAAATCATCTAAAGTGAAATGAAGGACATGTTTATTAAAAAAAAAAAAATTGGCATACTGAGACAACAAAAGGTATCATTTGGCAATTAGGTGTGGTCCTTTGAGTGTTAGATGTGGGATCACTTGGGTATTGTGACGGAATGGTGCCCCAGTCCACTGGCAAGATGGGGAAATTTAGCTTTAAAATTTGGCCACTCTGCTATTATGTTGGATAACTGAAGGGGAAAACAAAGAGTTTTAGAGAACAAGGATAGTCTTATGTTGAGTTAAGCAAACTTAAGTGTCAATCATATCCAACCAGATTAACATTGGCAAACATGTCCACTGATTTTAATAGGTAAATTTTGTGGAATCCCTGTCATGGTGACACCTTCTTGCATGGAGAGCAAACTTAGTGCATTACCATTCCCATTTCAAATGATTGGAGAGTTGAGTCCTATTTAGTGTTTTTTTGTTCTCTTTTTATTACAAACTTATTGTTCTGATACACCAAAAATTCCTTGAATTGTAAATCCTCAAATATATGCACATGCTAGTAGCAAAAAATCGTATATGTCTATTTTGTTTAAGTATAATTATGGGAGGAAAAGTCAATATTAAGGGTGCCAACTAGCTTAGTCAATAAAATCACTGGGTTTTGGAGTCCTGGTTACTAACCAACTTTGCTTAAAACCCATCTACCGGTACCGGGCACCGCACCAGTTGCTCGACGGGACGAGTCGGTACCCGCGCCGTGCCGGACCCATATTGACATAGTAGAGGAGGCAGGAAAAAGAAAGAGAGAGAGAGAGAGAGAAGGGGGAGAGACGGAGGAAGGCCGGCGACCCAGGCAGGAGACAGAGGAAACCTTTGTGGCTGGAAAACAGGGTGGGTCCCCTATTTCATTCAAAACAGAGGTCTGCAATTGCTTACTGAGTTCACTTAAAAATCACAAAATAAAAAAAGGGCCGGACTTACGAAACAAAGGACCCATCCTTTTTTTCGGCCGCAAAGCCACAGAGCACGAAGGAGCGTCCTCTGCGCGGCTCACAGGCCTCTATCAACCCTCCGCTGGTCGGCCTACACCTTCCTCTCTCTTATTCCTCTCCCTCTCCCTCCCTCCCCCGCTCGCTCTCTTTTTCTCTCTTTCCTTCTCCTTCTCCTCCTCCGACAATGGATTTTGTTTTCGTTGCCGGAACCATGCCGGTTAGCTGCCGGGGCGGCTCAGAACGATCGAAACCCTATAATAAGCAATACACCGGTTCTGCCTGTCACGCCCCCGCCTCTGCGAGGCACGTGAGGCACCTAGTGTCACGCCCCCGCCTCTGCGAGGCACGTGAGGCACCTAGTGCCCACGTGGGGGCCACATGAGGGGGGAACACGGGGCTCCCCTGCCAGATATTGTCCGATTCTGGGGCTTCACGCAAGCGTCCTTCACCCCTCCCCGATTTTGTTTTCCTCCTAAAACGCGTCTGCAGGATTTGGAGTCACCCGCCTCATATGCCCAGGCTCTGGAACGAGTTTTTCCGATGTGGGACTATTGGGCTTCACACACTTTCCACCATCGGACAAGAGCCGTCCTCGGCTCTGATACCAAATGTCACGCCCCCGCCTCTGCGAGGCACGTGAGGCACCTAGTGCCCACGTGGGGGCCACATGAGGGGGGAACACGGGGCTCCCCTGCCAGATATTGTCCGGTTCTGGGACTTCACGCAAGCGTCCTTCACCTCTCCCCAGTTTTGTTTTCCTCCCAAAACGCGTCTGCAGGATTTGGAGTCACCCGCCTCATATGCCCAGGCCTTGGAACGAGTCTTTCCGATGTGGGACTATTGGGCTTCACACTGCCGACCCTACTTACATCTGGTCACACTCCTATAGCAATACACCGTTAGCAATTAGTTTTTTGGATTTGTAAAAAAAAAAAAAAGGACCAAATCCATAACCTAGTACACAGTGAATACCTTAACTAGATAATAGAAGTAATAAATTAAAGAATTTTTTGCATGAATACCCTTCTAAAAATTTAAATTTGCGTGAATACCATTTAAAATTTATATTTATTTCTGTACCCTTATAAAGAACTATTTTTGCACAAATGCTCCTAATATAACGATTCTTCTAACATCATTGATAAAAACCATATTTATTTTAATTAAAAATAAAATAAAATTTTAAAAATTACTTTTTTGTCCTCCATCGTTATCGTCTTATAAATGTTTCATTTTGCACATCTACCCATTAAGGATATTTAAGTCATTTTAATTTGAAACCGTTAATTCTTTAACGGTATTAGTTGGTATGGATATATATGCAAAAACAAGAATTAAAAAAAGGACAGAATAGCTAAATAAGTGTTTTACGAGGGTATACATGCAAATATGAATTTTAGGAGGGTATTCTTGCAAAATTCGATTTTAGGAGGGTATTCATGCAAAAAACCCTAAATTAAATAATTTTTCTTGCTAATACTATGCATCGAACCAAAATCATTATATTTTAAATATGTCAAAATAATGAGTTCCAGAACAGTCAAAATATCAATGTATAACCCTCCATTGATAGGGTCCAAAATATAATCAAGTTGAGAATCCAAAATTCAAAATTTATCAAAGCTATTAATAAATCATATATATCTCAAATTCTAAAATAAGTATGCAAGTTCGATAAAAGATTTTCTAAATATGAATACATAATATCTGGGAATAAAAATTATAATTTCAATTTACAATTTTGTTTTCCCAGTTGGAGCTTATTGTTTTTCTATTGAAGAATCGTTTTTTCCAGTTAAGTTATTTATCTAAGGCTCAAGGGCAAGAAATGACTCTACCTACTATACCAATGGAGCAAAGCCCTTTCCATACATCATCGATTGGTATAGCTCAGAATGGTTCTAGATCGATTCCACCGAAACTTCAAAACGATTACTAGCCGATGTTCCGATATGGCGGGTGTAGAAGTTATGCCCGATAGCACATAGGGAGAATGATTGGACCTAAACCTTTATACATGCTTGCCTCTTTTCCAGGCTAGCTCGCAAAACCTAGACTCCAGTGGTTTGCTTGGAAAACATTCGTACATTGCTAACCTCCTTTGTTGGGCGATCAACCAGGTGCTCCTACCCAACCGGACTAATGAACTCACTTTCCTATCATTCAGTAGGAGATTCCTTCTTGTGGCTTGAAATGATTTCCTGTTGCTAATGGGGAGAGAACTTTCATTAGGGTTTGATGCTCCTCAATGGAGATCCCTAGAATAATAGCTTGCTTGTAGAACCCTTTGTTTGGTACTTTAATGGGGGTATTCGTGTACAGCTTGGCCCTTTCCCTGGCGCACTGCCATCGAATCTACTCACAAAATTCACAAGTTGCATGTTAATTAATTTATATTTTATTTGTTATCAATATTTATTCAAAGTAAATAAAGAAAAATTTAGGAAAGTTGAATTATTAGTTATCTTACGAGCATATTTAGCCGACAAATTTAACGAATTTTGAAAATTTTCTTCAAAATCTAATCTAAAAATATATCATGTCAAAATATAGCCATGATAAATTCTAAAATAGCATGAGGAGAGTTGGAGGAAGGACAAGGCTGGCTCGGTAGCGGTGTTTGGCAGCCCAGATCAGTCCAATCTGGGTAATTCAGCTGATCAAATCATGAAACAAGAGTCCGATCAAGGTAAACATAGCATGATAGAACTTGTCAATGGTGGGGTCCAATGAAGCCCAACAAAGACCGGGGTAGAAGCCAACTTGATGGGTAGTCATAAAAACATCAATTCAAAATCTGCTACTGAGATCGACGGAAGGGCATGGAGAGAGAAAGTGAGAGGAAGGGAACCTCCACTAGGGTTCACCTCGATGTTTAGAGAGACAAAGTGAGAGAGAGAGAAAGAAAAAGAGAGGGAAAAGGTATCTTCATGGCCTTTCTTGGGAAAGAGGAAGACGAGGTGGGAGGTGGTGGTCTAGTAGTGGTGGTGGTCCACACTTGTTGGACGACCGATGATGATCGACTATGGCGACGTTGGGTGATGGTGAAAAAAGAGAAATAGAGGAGAGTCATAACAAGGATCTCAATGGATGATGGCTCCATAATTGAGCCTTAGCTTTCTTACTGGTGGCTAGAGCTTCAATGCCAGCCACAGGATGTCGAGGAGAGACGGCCGGAGGCCCACAAGGGTTGTTATTACAAAAATAAGGGAGATAGTGTATCATGGAAATAAGGATTGAATTAGAAGTAGAAACTCAGTGGTTCTTGGTGGGTTATAGATCGGCAGAGACGGAGGTATGCTAGGATAAAGTAGGAGAGGAGGTGACAATAAGGTAGGGGCTCTAACACCTTGTCTCCGACAAGGTTTGAGGCCGAACTTTACCAAGATTAAGATGGCGGCATGGGGAGAAATTATCCCCAAAGAGAAGAGAGGAAGGGGGGTGTTGGACAGTGTTGCATCTCAAGGGCCAGGAAGAAGTGCAATAGAGGCAAGGCTAGGGTTTTCCAAGCCTCCAGTGAAGTCGAGGAAGGAGTAGGAGTTGGTCTCCTCATTCGACTCGAACAATGGAGAGTTAATTTGGAACTCAATTTAGGGAATCATGGCCTTGTTGTGCTATTTCAGTCACCAGGTCAGGTCTCATAATACTAAAACCTCATTACTAACAAGAAGGTTATTTTTTTTGCCAACTAGACTTAGGTATCATGCTAAGATCCTCTCTTGCCCAATTTCTTTTAGCTAGAATCTGGTGTCGATTCATAAAAGGTCTCCCCATTCATGTCAAATTGAGACATAGTCTTAAAATGTCACAAATTTCAACAAAACAATTGACAAAACCGATGACATATAGATGGGATAAACTTCGATTTAATGCTACGCAAAAAACTATTGAGCTTTTCTTTTTCTTTTTCTCTGATTCACCTTGATTACTCCGACATTGTCATGTCACCTTGAATATATTGTTTCTATAACTTTTTAGGTTATCCGGTTCAAAACCATTGGTATCGTATTTCAAAAAAATGAAAAACAATCAATACCATATCAATTAGTATGGTATAACCAATACGCACCAATATGTCTGGTTCATATTGGTATGGCCATTTCGATATCCTAGCACCCGCATCGGTGCCAGTTTCATACCAAAACAGTACTCTTTATATGTGTGTATATAGATATATTGGTCGTACTATCACATATTGGTGGTTTTTGAAACCACCAACTCTCAAGTTCTAACAATTCTCCCAAAAATTTCAAATCTAATGGTTTGGGAGTATTCTTTGCAATCTACCAAGCTCAAATATCCCCAATGATATTCTTATTTTATTTATTTGATTTTCTTAAGCGTGCATTACAAATGCCCGGATTGCTACTACAATGCAAGGAAAAAAATATGCACTTGTTGGTTGGTGGTTGGTGCAATTTATCAATTAATCAATAGAGGAATTCGTGTAAAACGAAAAAATAATCATTTAAATATGTTTATAAGGCTTAAGCAACTTTGATTTTTTTTAAAAAAAATATGATGGTGATGAAATATGTCTACTTGAGAAGAGGGGATAGAATCATTAGCTAGTGGATGGAGGAGCAAAGCAGCTCCGTATAGAAGGGTGGCCTAGTGCACAAGGATCCCGAAATCACTGGACTAGGGAGGATTAGATGTACACATGGCATTACCAACGCATGTGGAGGGCCTATTTCCATATTTTGAACCTATAACCTTCAGATCGTAATGGAGCAACCTTATCGTTGCGCCAAGGCTCTCTCTTAGTCCTATACAGAAAATTCTGATAAAAATCCCAAATATCAAAATCTACTTAGATTCAAAAGATCGTGCAAGTAATTTTCCATGAGTGATGTTGAACAGGCTTAAATAGTGACCAAATATTTTGCATAGATGCACTACATTGTTTTCAGTTCCTACAAACTATCCACCATAAGGATATGTTTAGGATGCATATAAAAGGTGTTGTTCTTAGTCAAAAATTATAATGCCCGGTTATGCCATGACTACTAATGTTGCATAAATTTAAGGGTAACCTTTTAGCCACTTTGCATAGCAATCAAAGACAATCAGACTTCTTACTGAACTAAGTACGAGCAAAACTAAAGTTGATTTTGTTATGGATAAGAGACATACTGTGACGGCATGGCAATATTCTAAGCTTCTCTCCAACTCTATAGTCTTCTAGGCAGATAGCACACGTTGATGAAGTGCAATTATCTTCCAAAACAGACGTGAATATGAGACTTGGCATTGCTTTGACTAGTTGACTGCTCATCCCATGGAACTCTCGGACATTAGGAATGCTAGGCTGTTCACGCCTTATGCGGTGTCTGCGCACAAAAAAGCATGTAGCCAGCACAGCAGACATGGCGAGGAGTGAAATGAAGGAGATAGCCATAATTGACCATGCTGAACTTTCAAATGTTGGTATTATCCACAACTCGACGTCTGCACGGCCTACATATTCCTTCAGTATCTTGCCTGAGGCCTTAGAGACAAACACAGCAGGTATATGAATGCCACCCGAAGATCCTGCCACTGAATTACTTCCATTTTTAGCTAATGAATATATTATTGAGAAAGAGTGACTATAAAATGCAACTAGCCAGGTCATGTGGAATTGCATCAGAGAAGAGGTAATATCCTTAAGAGGATAAAAGTGAGAAAATGCATAGCAGGAATAGGATATAATAACCTAAAAGATTCAGTTCTTTGATTTTGATGTGCAAGTTAAACATTATACAAATTTATAAAAAGAGAATCGTCAGGTCTGGTCAGGCTATATGAGAACTACATATTACATGCAATAACTATCTTCATAATGATATGATTATGTAGCTATTGGCATTTTTGGAAGGATTGAGCTACGATGGAAACCAGGAAAAGTGGGTTGTAAAATAAGCGCAAAATAAAAAGACTGTGGTTCTATGTCAATTATCTTATTTTCCTATTCATTATCAAAGATAGCTTTAAGTACTTCCTGAGTCAAACATCAAAGAACATGAAATTTGACCAGGCTTTTATAAAATTACTTGGTTGTGTATAACAAAGGGTTTTATCATGTTCCAGGACAACGTCAACTTAGAAAGTCTTTTCCTTTTTGTGCCAACCCTTGTCAATGCCAGCACTCTCACACACTAAATTAAAAAGTGGAAATTACAACAAATATTAACCAAAATGACTTATTACTCATCCTACCATGTCAACATCAGTTCTACGTACCCTAGTTTGTAATCGATTCCAACGTTCTATAAAGGAAATTGTCATTATTTTCCTTACAACCCCCATTCAAAATCCTCTTTGCTCTCTACCTCCATTTTTAAACACTTTGGCTTGATTCAATACCAATTTGACGGTTAAGCATTTTCGGCCTGTTATATCCTTTTTTTTTATTTTTTCTTGCCACCTGCTGGGTTCAAATTTGAAACTTCTCCAAACATCACATGCGCTGAGGAAAGGAGTGCCGACAAAAGGACTCAGGGCCTGTTGGCCCTAATACATCCAATTTAATATAGAACTGTAATTCAAGTATTTTGAATCAATAGTCAACCCTAAAAAATAACTAAGCTGGAAATTTTCTAATTAATCCTCTAAATACTTCAACATGAGAAGCCTGTTATCAAAGTATTTCACAGTTTTCCCTGCATAAACATAATATCAGTTGCTATGCAGTAAACACATCCCCAGATTTGATTATGGGATTATTTTGTGCAGAATTTTAAGACTTATCTGAATTCAAGCACCTGAATTAGAAGCTACAACTACAACCTCTGAAATAGCCAAAATATGGTCAGATATTGAATCGCGAACATCACTGTATAATGCCCAAGAATTCCAGAATAACTGAATTAAGTTAAGGGAACCTATATTAAAAAAGGCATAGAGAAAATGTGCTTGTTGACAGTTTTACTAATTCAAATATCCCTCAAATTTTTTCCTTACAAACCCCAAACACTAGATAGAAGAGGGTTCTTCATAAATAAAAAACCACTCAATGGAAATTTTTTATAAAGATATTTTTTGCTGGTCTAGACTCCTAAATCAAAGTACTTATTTTTCTCCTTCTGTTGTTCTTTTCCTGGTAATAAGGGCCTGATCTGCAACTCATTTGCTAATTGCTAAATAGTCTTGTCAAGCAACCATGTGATGAGCACGGACCTAGAACATTGAGTGCAAGTACTTCGCAAAGCATTCGAAGAATTTATTTTAACTTTATTTTATAAATTTTCCGGCTACATGAGTTACATTCAAGTAAAGATCCTGATGTTAATTTAAAATCTTGTTCATGAATCTACCTTTTCAAGAAAGACCTATTATTTAAGTGGATTTCCCACATTGAAGTACCATATAGATAGCTGATGAAATTGCAACAGCATTGTTACCGAGAAAACCATAACATTAATGGAACTACTAAAGGTGCAGCCTAATCCTGCCAACAAAGAAAAAGTTTCACCCACTAGTAACTTATGAAGTTCAAGTATATACTAGATATATAACACTGTACTTCCTGTAAACATTCAGTAGACCTACTCAAGTACTTAAGAGCATCACTTCCCTACTTGACATCTGGATGTGCTCCACATACTAAGCTCAGAAAACTTACTTTCAAATTCTAAAGTACAGCTGAATGTTGAGGAAGGCGGACCATAACATTAGACTAAAAAAGAACTACCTATCAGCCAATCACCAATTCATGAACAAATCCCAGCAATATATAATCAGCAAGCAAGATATTAGTTTGTGTACAAGTGAAGAATATTTACTTTAAAAAGGAAAGATGATCAATTTATTAGCATGTGTATAATTACATTTAAAGATACAAGCAGCAATTCAAAGAAAACTTCAATGTTGTCAGGCATTTTAAACTTATGATTCTAACATAGAGAAAAGGATGATCCTCTGGGTCATAGCAACCTAAAACTGAATATATATAATTAAAAGATTTTGAAGTTAGAAACACTGTGACTAAAGCAAGAAAAATTACTTGAAATCAAGACGTCGCTATCTTCATTGTCATATACAATAGCAGCCTTGAATCCGGCATTTTCTGCATGTCTAACTTTATCATCAAATGTGCATCCTCCTCTTATGATCAACACAAATGGAGGATTTGGGCCCTCTTCAACTTTATTTGTCAATGAAGTGCATGCATCTTGAGGCTCAGCAAGATGTAATACACCACATTCACCAGACCCTTTCACTGTCGGTGCTGGACAAATAGAATGAAAACATGATTATGTGACCTCAGAAGTTACCATATACAAACAAAGTGAAAATGACTTTGGAAAATGTTGTTGATGCTCGAACAGTATTGCATGATGGTCAGAAGAAAATTATGCATCGTATTTAACCAACAAAAAGATGAAAACAACATTAATACACCTATCTATGCATTATAACGATCATGCGTTTGCCATTAAACAAGCTTTTTGGCTAAAGCTTTTTTAACATTGTAGGCTTCCCTTTCTACAAACATGAGGATACTGAATTCTTCAACAACTCATAAATTTTGTTACGGTGATGAAATTCACGAAAGATCTTATTGGCACCTCTTTTGTAATATGCTTATAGATTTTGGCAAGATAGAATGAGAATAAATATCCAAACCAGGAGCATTTTTCCTATCAAAATTAAAAACGTTACCCTAGATTCAATGACACTAAACTTCCCTTCAAAATACCTTCAATTTTCTCCATGCACTATAGAAAATCAACCCTCACAGTTTAGGGCACTAATCCCTATTTTCCTATATAGGTTGCCAAAGTTCTCCTCAAGTTCCCAGCAGTCCTCTTTCTCCATTTATAATGTTCCATGAACCTACATGATTTGCATATTTCCTTCTTCTTCCATATTTCAAGGCGATATCTCACATTTGATCCTTTTGCTAAGTGATCTCTGTTTTTCATCTATGTTCTCCATTTAGAACCATTTATTGCACTTCAAGAGTAATGAATTTTAAATTTCCTCTATTATATTAACCTTGTAAAACTTGAAAGTCTTCCACGACTTGTTGATATTTTTGATCTATTGCTCTGAACAATCTCTTCCACCAAATTCTGAGTGCGTCCTAAACATATTCAAATTTTTAACCAATGGCATCCCTCAATCTCGAAACCACCCCCATTGCTCAATTTTGTTGCTTCAGGTTAATATGTTGTTTGGCGTTTTCCCCCAATTCTAAAGGTTTTGCATCTTATTTTTCCCTCCTAGAATTCTGCATGATCCAACAAAGGTCCTAAGGCATCCCCTTTGATTAACCAATTTGGAAGAGGCTTCCATCTTGAGGCCTTCTCTGATAAAGCTTACAAATTATCTACATTAACATGTGCTATGATTGCTTGGTTATTATTAGTTGATTTTTTAACCAATTTGCATAGGTTGCAGCTTGTGGTTTTGCTTTACTTTTTTATGAACAATAGAAGTTTCAACATTATACTATTTTCAGCAACATGAATATAGTTCCCCTTAAGGATCAAGTCTTGCAAACTTTCTTATCAACACAATCTTCACATTCAACATGGCATAAACCCTATGGTTCCTCTTGTACTCAATCAAGAAATTCTACTTACACAAAATCAACTATGTGCTAACTAAAAACTATTATCAAACCACACAAAACCCAGGCAATAGAGATATTACTTCACTCAAGATTGAAAATTGTCAGAATTAGTATCCAAAGTCATATAAAAAGGTTCTAGCTCTCACCAAAAGTTGCTTCGACCTCTTCGAATGACAATGACACGTTCCTCCCAATCAGCACCACGTTCGCAGCTGCAAACCCAACCAGCAGACAGAGAAGAGTGCCTACAAATAGCGCACTTCCCTTGGAATTCAACAACCCCATCTCGACAAGCTCACAAAAAAACACTTCGGTTTAACACTGTATTTACCACCCTATACTTCTAATCACTTCGAAATCCAACCTTTATTTCATCAAACCGAAACGACCCACCGCCAATTCAGATTCTGCAAATCCCAAGCATCATCACAAACGAATCAATAAATAAACCGATTCAAAAAAAACATAACTTTTCCTTATTAAGATAGAAAAATCAAAATTTGGGAGAAAAAACCAATCTTCGTCGCATTTGAGAAAGAAAAAGAGAAAGAGAAATCGAAAGAGATAGATCGGAGAAGGGGGGGGGAAGATGGGAAAAGATCACCTGAGGTGTCTGGATGAAGAGAAGAATCCTAGGGACTACGACAATAGAAACATCGGCTTCCATGAGAGCCAGGGGGATCGAAAGGGAGAGCGCTGGTACACGGAAGGCGGCGGATCGCGCTGGCAGAAGGCGGCGGAACACGCGGGCAGGGGAAAGCCCGATCTCTCTTCGCGGCTTCAAGCCTATCCGCCTGGCCACCTAGAGTTCTCTAATTATTGTTTAATTAATTCGATTAATGGCGCGAAAACAGGAGAAATTAATACGTTATAGACGCTGTCGGGGCGAAGTGGGGGAAAAAAAAAAACCTAAATACTGATAAACTAAGACTGGCAAGTGGATGGATGGTGGAATATTCCTTTTGGTCGGATAGAGAATATATGGTGGTAACGATGGCTTCATTCGGATGGGATGGCTGGGGAATGATCTAATGATGAAGGCGGTGCAAGATGATGAGTGGTTGAGATTAAATCTTGCAGGATTATCCATTGGAGGCCAAAAGTAGGCTCCAACCTGAGGTTTATCTGGTGGCCAAGTACCATGTACAAAGACCTAAAGTACACATTAGATTAGAATGCTCATTTTTCTTTTGTGGCCAAAAAGCCATTAGTTCCATATGGAAACTACTTAGGTCTTGGGTGAGAAATTTAAGCACTCAAAATTGAGTAATTAGGATGGCAAAGCTAAGTGTGCAATGGCAATTTAGATAATTTAGATGGGGAGCTTGCATGCAGCAAACAAATAGGGATAATAAAGGAGAATATTTATAATTATCATGTTTGCAATGGGATATCATATGATATAGGTCATAGGATAAGTTAATGGGAGTACCTTCCAAATTTAGAACGTGCTTGCAGTGCGAGAATTAGTTTATATTTTTTTTTTAAGTAATTGGTCCACACCACCTATTATAGTGGTGAAGACCATTGACATCATTTATGTGTAGGATACCGAGTTAGATCAATGATTGTATCATATTATTTATACGATCCAATAATGAAAGAAAATTAACTAAAGGAGCTTAGGATTCCATGGCAATTGTTGGTTAAGAATATATTTCCAATAACTTATGCACTTATTAATTTTTTCTAAAAAAAAGGGGTTTGATGTTCTCTTAACTAAAAGAAAATTTGTATCATAGAGAGAGGGGGTGGATTAATGAACTAGTGAGCTCAAAAAATCCAAATATACATAAACCTCAATCCTTATCTTTACCACAGATATCAACAGTTTATTTGAGCCCTGTCAGAAACCAAGGGCCGAGAAGATACAAAAGGCTCGCATGATTAGGATTGCTATGAGCCTTTCTTGGTTATCTCTAGAAAGCTTTACCAACCGACAGCTCAATAGATACATGTCATTTCTCCTGACGAATAAAACCTTATCCATGCTAAGCCAAAGTTAAATAATATAAAAAGAATGCCCAACGCTTCATAGGTAAGTTGTCCGTCTCTATCAGCTGCGAAGATCATTGTACAAGTGGCTACGGACCCTTCAACTTTTTTTATTTATGAAATGAACCTGGCCGCTGGCCAAGGGCCTTTTGGCACCTTCCAGTACCATCTTTTGTCAGCGCATAGGATATCAGCGGACTTGGGCGGCCGAGGGTCCAATCTCTAAGCCATCTTGATTGGTACCTCCAACAACAACTAAATCATCCAAAATAGCGTATTTGAGCAAACCAGCTAATGAGTAGCAATGATAAGTGGATGACTACAAAGAAGAAAACTATGGAAATAGACATATATATTTTTCAAGTTCCAAGTTGGGTGCATATTGAGGTAAAATTATTACAAATCAAACAATTTCTTGATTTTAAAAATAATTAATATATAAGCTTATCTTTACAAGAGATAGAAAGATTATATATCTATATAATGGCTTGCCGAATACCTCAACCTTCAAAAAGGAGAAATGGTCATGAGTAACAGCTCAAATGCCATTTTGGCTGCCTAGTATGCTAGTCACACAAGACCACCTTAAATTATGCAATGGCATAGTCAATCTTAACTTGAAATTATTTTTGAGCTTGAAATTTAGGATCAAATCGATCTAGGTTAGATCCGATTTCAAAGTAAGCCAAACTCGAGCCTATTTCGAGCAACTTGATAACATTCATGAAATTGAAATCAATTAAAGCTCAATTTGAGCACACTTTAAGCCTGGATCAAGCTAATTGGGGGCAAAAAGATGGTAGCCTACAGAGTGAGCCTAATTGTGCTAAATTACGAGTTGCATTAGAGGGGGAAGAGGGATGGAAGCAGGGGAAACTTGAGCAGGGATCTAATAATTTGGGCTACAAGTGGTTGAGTCGAGCCTAGTCCCAAAGCAAGCTCGAGTCCCAAGCAAAGATTTGACCCGACGAGGCATAATACTTAGGATTTGAGTTTAGACCAGGAGGTATCTGCTCCAAATTTAACCCAACAGCAAACTCGGCTACTTGCCAGCATTAGCACAAATCAATAAAATCATTGCCTTATGGTACACGTCTTGATGACATGTCATTTACAAACCTTGTATAAGTTAAATAGTTTTAGCATTTAAGTAGTTAGTCAAAAGAGAACTATTATCTAGCCTATCTGCAAGTAATTCAGCGAAAAAGAAGTATCAAAGCAAGTTATATTCATTTAAGCAAAGCATGCTACAGCAACATTTGAACTTAATTTTAGCTAAGAATATCTCTCGGTCACACAGACCATAGCTCTAATCAGGCTACATAATAGAGGACAAGGTAAGAGCCCACCAATCAATCCTATATCACCATGGGAACAACTATATCAATTATTGTTTTAATACTAACTAAATAATTAAAAATCACATGGTGAATGGGTTGGAGTTGTTTTATTATAGAAGTCCACATATCCTGCTTAATCTAGAGCCTAATCTGACCAACTCCTTGGAGAAAAAGTGAAACAAATCAAATTTGTAGCTCATATGCGAGACCCTGTATATGTCTCTTGTGAACAAGGTTCTCAAATCTCTCACTTGTTATTCCATTTTTTCCTAATCCTTGAGCCTCCATTTCATCCTAGATTGTTCATGCCTAGCGATCAAGAGAGACTCTAAGAGATGGCCCTGAAACTCAACCATGGAATCGGACCGAGTATAAAGATTTTGATCTCCTATGAAACTGCTCTCTTAAGATCAGGTAAGCCTCCAATCTTTTCCCACAAATCACCTTATTCTTCTTTGAATCATATTTCAGATCAAGTAGATATAAGGATTAGAAAATGATGTTAGTCTTTGTTTAATATGCACTAGATCGATTTGATCCATGACATATATTTCCTCTTGGAGGGCTTAATGATTTTGATCTTATAATTTGTTACATGTTGCTTGTTATTTTAGATTTAGCAAATAGATTTTTTTTTTCAATATTTTGATGGATGTGTTATGGGATGATGTGGAAGATGAAATTTTGATGGTGAATTATAAACAGGTGATTCAAGAAAAAAACACATTAATAAAAGGCTTCATTTGCAAGGTAGAAAATTTTGATGTGTTTCTCATTGGGAGTTAGCTTTGTTTTCGAATGTCTTTCGCCATCTATTTGTAATTCATTTTCATGGTTAGTTATTTCTAATCTCATGGTGGCAAATATTGAAGGCTCCAATTTAGGTGACTTTTTGGATTATTGGCCTAGCTAAATTGGAAAGGTCTAAGGGGAATGGGCTACCCTTGTTGTGTAGCATGATCAAGCCTATAGACTGACATATTGAACAAAAAATAAAATGATAGAGGACTTATAAATTGCAAATGAGGGAAGGGTCTAGGCCTAAGGGTATAGTGAAGATGGGCGCAAAGCCTACATTGTTGACTAGGAGGAAGTTGTGCAAGTTAGGGAGAGAGGAGAAAGATTTATGACATTGGGTGGGGGTCTCGAGAATGAGTGGAATGCATAAAGAATTCAAATTCCCCATATGATATTTACAATTTTATTAGGAATGAGTGATTTATGATAAAAAAAAAAGTTAGAAATAATATTGGTTAAACTCATGAAACAAGCCATATTAATTAACTTTACAACTAGTTACTTGTTTGTTTTGCTCCTAATGCTAAAGCATTGGTAAGGGGTTATTGAGTGGAGGAATTGGCTTGATCTAGTTTTCTTGTTGTGCAACAGTTTTAGAGGAGACTTTTTTGCTTTTTACTCTTAATGCAAAAAAAAAAGTAAAAGATGCTAGTGAAAAACTATGACTAGAATCCTCACCTTGCATGAAAATTCGTGGAAAATATATCAAGAAAGAACCTAGATGTTTTGAAAAGATTATTTCAGATATGGATAAGATCTAAGCGGATCCTGAAGTTGCTTCAAGCATTTTCTTTTGTGATAAATGCTCTTGTCTTGCCAAGGCTTGAGTTGGTTTTGATGTTGCATTGCTAACTTATCGATAATGTACTTACTTTATCATTTTAATTCTCTTGTGCAAGTTGCCTCTTCTCTTATCATCACAATAATGAGATATGAGTTTCATATTTACTTTTGAACCCTTTTTTTTCTAATTAGAAGTTCATTTTTTTAAAACGATATCCTATAACTAATTATAATTATGTTCTTCATTACAAATTTTGGTTATTGGTGGGGGAGGAGTGTTCTTGGGTGGCAATGAATTGCAAATATCTCTTCACTTTTTTATGTGATGCATTTTCATGTGGCAATTTGGCCTTTTTATTTCGATCCTCATTTGGATGGCCAATACGTTTCTTATTTATGGTGAAATTCTGAATACATATAATGTTTAAGAGTTGAAGTTGATATGATTATTGCTTGGCGTGAATTGTCTACATAATCAGTTTATTTCTCATTTGTGGCCTTAAATCTATTTTATGACTATTAATATCAACCAAAACTAAGGCCTTAACAACACTATCAAGTTGAGATCCACTAATACACTTTAAATATATTTTCTCCATATGTAGGTCATCATTATGTTTTTCTTTAGTCCTATCATTCCGGCTTTAGGTAATTTAGTGTTTCAATCATACCAATATGTCACGAAAAGCAATTAGTCACTTTTGAATTTCAAGTAATCTAAATTGATGTTCAACCACCGAATTTATTGAAGTCAACCCCTTAAACTAAGGAACTTACTTAGGGTCCTAATATACTAAATACATATGGGCAACCACAAGTCTAGTTCAGGTTGGACTTGGTCATATCAGTACCATAACTCGAAGTACATATGTTGGCCTCAAACCTAAACCAAATTTATAATCCTTGCATGAACCTAATATTGGACCCAAATATAATAGGGTATGGGTTTGGTATCAAATTGTAATCAAGTATTTATCAAGCTATTTTAGTATTTTTCTTTTCAAGTTATTAGATGCACACAACATGTTACCTTATGAATATTGAACATCATTGACAACACTAATCACCAAGCTTTCACATTGGATTGTTGGTGCCATTATATATTAATTAATAGTGGTTTATGGGACCCACTTAATTTAGTTGGATTGTGACCATGACTTTAAATTTTGTTAATCAATTCTTTGCAGACCTACTCATTCATGGCTTTTATCAATTCAAAATACATGGTTATGATTTAATCTATAAAATAAATAAAAATATAGTATGCATTGAAGTATATTTATATAATATATACATGCACATACATATATATAGATAAAGATACATACCAAACTAGGGTTTAATTTTTCAGGTGCAATAGACCTAAATTCAAATCCAATCTAATATTCTCGAATATAGGTTCAGGTTCCAAACCTGAGATTTACGATTCTCTCTGGTTCTACATATTACACACACATAAGTATACATAAATACATACCAAAACAGGGTTTAGGTTTTTAGGTATCAATCAATCTAAATCCCCACCCGACCAATTAATGTCTTGGGTTCGAATTTAGGATTAAAATCCAATATTTAGGATTAATTTAGGTTCCACATAGTGGATTACTGTCTCCTATTACCACTCCTACTTTTAGGAGTATGTTCATTACAAATTGGAAACCTGTCTTCTCTATAACTTGCACTTCATCACTCTATTTCTCTCGAGTCCCATTCCCTTCATTTTAATGATTATTTGTTTTTTGCAAATCTTTTTGCACAATTCAAAATTCTGAGTATTTTGTGATGCTTACCTCCATTTACTCAAAAAGTTTGAATAGTTGTTGGAGAGTCTATATATTTTACCTCTTTGATCTATTCTTTTCTCCTCCGTCTTATTTCTTCAGCCAATTTTTCAAGGTTATATTTATATATCAACCTTGGAGGCTCTTTGCTTATCTCTTTTACCAATTAATTCGAGCAAATTTTCTTCAGCTGAGGGGTTGAAGCATGCAACAATATCAATGCATTATATATACCAATTCTTTGCTTCATCTTTCTTCCTCTTGGTCTTCTTGTTCCTTTTTTCTTTTTCTTCTTTTGGTACTGTTACTTCTCCTTATTCTTCACCTCTTGAGTACAAGAGAGAAGCTGAAGAATATGAGCCATTATGCAAGATTAGTTGGTGTAACCAAGGCATTAGATGGCTAGGAGGTCGAAGTGTGTCGCATTAATCGAAAAGGTGGATCAAGAGTTTCAAAAAATTTAAAATTAAGGAGAAACCTGGGTAGGGTGGGTTGAGTTAGAACCAATCAAAATCCAAATAGGCTAGAGATATTTGCTTGTTTGGACCTAACAATTCTAGTAATGAACCTGGCCACATAAATCCAAACCTAACATACGTCCAAAATTTTCAGCCCAAAGAAATTACCCACTAATTTGGGACTAAGGAATCTCGAAGGCCAAATTGTGATAAAATAACGACTTTTTTATTTGGGATCAAAATTTTAAATGAGAGTATCCCAACCATCTTGCCTATTCTGTAAGAAAACGGGACTAGGATAGGGGAAAGACTCTGAAACTCGCACACGATGGGAAAGAAGAAGAAAGGGGAGAGATGGAAAGGAAGGATGGAAGGAGAAAAGGAAGAGAAAGAATGAAAAGAAGAAAAATAACAGAAAGAAAGGAAGATGGAAAGCTAGAAGAAGGGAAAGAGAAAAAAAAGAAGAAAAATGAAAGAAAGAAAGGAAGGAAGGAAGAAAAAAAAAAGTAAGGAAATAAGACAAGAAGGAAGAAAGAAAAAAAAGAAAAAAAAAAGAAGGGGAGAGAGTCGGAGGGTACATATTGGGACATGCTATTAGGACTAGGAGTATCAATTAGATTAGGTTGGGTCAGATATGGGTCGGACTAGATGTAGGTCAGGTTAAGTATTTGTCAATCTAAATCTTATCTATTTATTAAATAGATCAAAAATCTAAATCCAAACATGACCTACATATTAGATAGGTAATCCAATCTGACCCATATAACTTGTTAACTAATGGGTCAAATCAGGTTAAATATGTTGAACATATTTGGGTAAAAAGATTAAGCAGGTTGCATTAAAAAGGACAAAAAAGAATTAAGTAGATTTTAAGTGGATTAAAATGAGTGTTAAATGAGTTAACCTGGTCAGGTCATGATATGAACTAATTGTTAAACATGTCAAAATGAGTTAAATGAGTCAAAACAGGTTAAACCGGTTTAAAGGTCTAAACTTGAATATGACCTATTAAATAAATGGGTCAAGGTAGGTTAACCTATTTATAACATGAACCCATTCTACCAAACTGAAACCTGCTTAAAGAGGGCAAGTTGTGCATTGAGTTGATGGATCAGGTTATAAATTGCCACTCTTAATAAGGATGGTCTTATAGTGGGGCATTCTGTCTCGTGGACAAACCAGGACACCACTAACTCATGGGATTTAAAATCTTATTTAGGATAACTCAACCTAATCCAAATTTGGGTTAAAGGTTTTGGAGGGTTTGATTTGGGTGATTGGGTTCTGGTTCGGTTTCTGCAGGGTATTTTTGCAGCTAAGTTGGGTTTGGGTTGGCCCTCAACTCGGGCCTAATCTGTCCAAGTTGCTCTCCAATTCTTGGGTTTCTTGAATTGCTCAGTCCTCCTTTTAGGTTAATTTGGTACATCTTTGCCTTCTAGCCATTCATTTGCCTTGATCACTCCAGTTGACCTTGTATCTAACCTCGAGCATCCCATAACTTCAGTCCTTCATCTCCTTTTGTGCATCAAGCAGGGAAGAAAAGAGGAAAAATGTGGAAGAATCGATCGATATAACTCGTGCAAGTCATCACTCTATTTCAAGCAATAGGCTAAAGGAAAAAAGAATAGAAGTGTCCGTGAAGCCATTGGTAGAAGAGAATTAATAAGCACAAAAAAGCTTCCAAAGCCTTATCCAGCTTTATATCTAACATTGAAGCACATAGTTGACGGGATAAAAGGAGGAGAAATAACAAAGTCAAAAAGGCATATGAAGACCCATGCTACGTTCATGCCAAACCCACGTACAACTTGGACCGGATGAAATATGAGAAACTCAAAGTGCCTCTCGCAGTGATAGCAGTCTTCGGCTTCAGTATGCATAAAGTTTCAATCTTGCACCACCAGCTTAATTTCTTGGTTGTTGGAACAAATCCAAACATAGCTTGGTGGAACGTTTCTGCCTGGTAATTGCTCATTTGTTCAAATTTCATGATGCAGCTTCCTTGTGAAGTTGATTATATATATTAGTAGTCAGAATAAACATTGATACTTGTTTCTCAATGTATGAGATAAATTCTTCCAATTCTTTAGATATAATTCTTGCATTTTTGCTGGCTTTTGCTGATCACTACTATCCTTGGAGGATGTCTTCTTTTCTTCTTTTTTTTTTGTACAACGGTAACTCACATTAATCTGGCGTGAGAGCAACTAACTGAGTTAAAATATAATACATGGAATAAAGATAGGGTACAATATTAGCCCATCACTATCCGTTGTATATTGCTAAGAAGAGGATGGCCGTTGATTTGTCGCTCAGCATCTCAAATTCAATTGATCACCATATCTGAGTCTCCTTTCAGGATGATCTCATCTGCCCTTAGGACACTTCTTGCTAAGGAGAGGACCTCCTTTTAGAAGAGGCTTTCACAACACATGCCCTGCAGTCCATATATTGGACCCTGAGAATTAGCTCATATTGCAGTAAAGTAGTTTTGTGGTGTAGTCGAAGAGAATCTTTTCCATCTTATTCACGAACCAGGTACCAGAATTATATTGTGATATGATTTGCTATAATATTTAGCAATTTGGGCATCCAGGCCAATTTATGCTATGATATCTCCTATGAGGAGTACTGGATATTGATGGTTGAAAAGAACAGGAGGAAGGGATTAGAGAACTGAGAATTCAGGCTGTTGAACCCAGGATTCTGAAATCTTTTACCCTCGCCTCTGTAGGTCTTAACTTCGAATTCATGAAGCCTAACCAAGTCATTTTGTTCCCAAGTAGCTTGTGTTTACTTTTTCGTTGATCACACTTTTTTTTTCTTTTTTTTTTCGCAAACCAAATGAGATTCTGACATGCATAGACCTGTTTACCAATAGATATCTCTTGATCCCTTTTTTTTTAAAAAAATTCGGTAAAATCTCTGCTAGTATGAGCCACTCATCTCTATTTGTAAGACCATAAGGTACCATCGAAAGAGAAGCACTTCACTTCCAACTTTCACCTAAAAAAGAAGAAGAAGAAGAAAGAGGGGAAGAGGGGGAGGACAGACAAAAATCCTCGGATAATGCAACTCTGTTATTATTTTATGTTATTGTAAGCCAGCCTTTGCAAGGGAAAGGGACATGTACGCAATGGCGTCTTCCTTCCCGTATCTTTTCATCTGCTGCCCACGAATATGACCATTAATCATTAAATTAACGAGGACAGTATCTTCAGCACGTGCTCATCACGTGAGTTGTTAGAAGGCGCCACTAAAAAGAAAATAAATATAGGTACATTTAGTTGACAGCTATATTCGGAATTAGTATTGGAATCAAAATTATAATTAGAATAAAAATCGGAATGGCCATATCATTGATTTATAATCAAAATCAGAATTGAAAAAAATTATAATAATTGAGTTTTAGAGAAATATGGTATTTTTATTTTTTTTGAAATTGAGATAGAAATAAAAAAAAAATCAACTAAATTGCCACTCCTCCGAGCCAACATGCCCTAAAGGAGTCTATTCTCATATTCACAAACAAACAAAAATTAGAGCATGTTTCATGTCCGAGGGTTTAGAATTGAACTGATGAATGAGATGCTAACATCGGGCCTTGCATAAAACCGAGAAGTCAAATCAGAGATGGACTCCTGAGAATTTTTATTATAACCGCAGGGACACATGGCCGGTCTAGGGAAAGGAGAGAAACGGAATAAAGAGACTTTTGGAATATATTGCCTTTTAAAACTCTTTCATTCAGCTTTCCAGATTTTTGTTCGACTCGTGTTGAAATTTGATTAATAGAGGCCTTCCATTTTCGGTACGAAATGGTTCCGATAAGGCGAGGATGGCTGGTAAAGAAAAGTCCAAGCAGAATATTCTGTGCTTTATTGCCTACTTTAGCATGTTAAGCTGCAAGTCAAACATTCTTTGGTCGAGGTCCAACGCAGTGTTTTCACCGTTCCTTTCCATGGACATGAAGTAGTGATAGAAATAGGCAGCGGATGGCCCAATCCTGCAGCAATTGTCAAACGATGACAACCATTTCAAAACTTTTCGCTGAAAGCAGCTTCTTTTCTCATCCATATTCTTGAATGATCCAAAGTGGTTACTTCCCCTTAGCTCATCTCATCCATTACAGTCTTCTTGGGTTTGCCATGTGTTAGCTTGTCCATTTATATATCACAATCGAGGAAAAAAAAGCCAGTCGGAAGATATTATTTGGATTCTTTGGTTCTTGGTTCTGTATAAGTATCTAAAATCTATCTAGTGTATAGCCGATGTAGGATTAAACACACATCTGCACGGATCCTGACATACCTTTTTCATTTAAACCTTTGCATTTTCACCAAGATAGGAGTTCAAATCCATTTAAATCTAATCACAAGTACCATGATTGGCCATGTACTGTAGTGTCTTCTAGTCCATATAGGCCATAAGCCGGATCTGCTCTGATACTATTTATCACAACTTATGATTTCGCCCAAAAAAACTAATTGAAAAGTATTATTTGGATTTTTTTGCCCTGTATAAATATCCAAGATCTACACAGTACGTAGCCATGTGAGACTAAACACATTCTCGCATAGATCATCACACTATGGCTGTGATGGTTCAGTAATTGCACACATTACCAATCAGCTTGGGAGCTGGGGGGATTCATTTGGTTCATTTAGATGCACTAAAAGGAAGTAAAACAAGAAATATTTAAGTCAGATGATTTTTAGCATTATTTATGTTCATTTTCTAGTCAATTAGTTTTAAAAATGATTTTTGAGCTCCTCTTCTTCTCTACTCTCTCTTTATTTATTTAGTTATTTTAGAAGGCAACCATCTAAACTAGCTCAGTTCGTAAAGTCACTGAGTATTATTCTGTGACTGGGTCAAACTAATCTCGGTGCATCTCTTTGCATTTTTTAAAAGAAACAGAGAAAGAAAAGAAAGTGAGAAATAACTATGTGATGCCATATACTAAACCTGATCCTTTTCTAGAAAGAGGAGGCTTCCCTGCACTATAATTATTGAAGTCCATATCTTTGAGGATGGACCACATGAAAATCAAATCAAGAACCTCCGGTTGCTATGCAGAGAGGTGTGTGATCAAAAGGGCAAGCCCTTAATTCACTATAAGAAAAAGTTCTTATTGACAATGATGAAATTGGAACATTGTATAGCAACTGCTCCATTTTGTGCCAAAACATCCAAAAAATATCATTTCCATGGATCAATGCGATTATAATGTTATCTTGAAAATTTTATGGTTAAGTTTCTTAGATTGGAATGATTAATTCAGATGAATTGAATATGCAATATTCTTGATTTGGTAATACAGTGCTGATTGTTTGCAATCATTTAAGCCTTAAGTTTCCTCTATAGAAATGAAGTTGATCTAGTTCTTTAACCTATTCCCAATCTAATGGTTGAAGTTTAGGTTCATACTGGGCTTTTCTTTTCTATAGCAATGAAGTTTAGGTTCACACAGACACACAAAAACTAAAATTTGGGATGATTTTGCAAAGTATGCAGTAGAAAAGGAAGTAAGTAGAAAAATTATTAAAATAGGACAAGCAAGATATAATTATTGCAAAAGAATATTTGATAGAGTTAGCAGTTTAGGGACAACATATTTGAATAATTATCTTGCTAGTTGTCATCGATTTTTGAAGAATGTTGATGCTAAAGACGAACAAATATTGCAAACATCATTAACACGAGAGGATGGTACTCGTTCTTTGGACACATATAAATATAATAAAGAGGTTGGCGGAAAGAAACTTATACGGATGTTTGTTATGCATGAATATCCATTTTCTATGGTTGAGCACAAAGGATTTATTGATTTTATTCAATCTTTGCGGTCATTTTTTGAATTAAAAAGTCACATATCTCTTAGAAAGGAGATTATGGAGACATATTTAGAGGAGAAAAAAAAAGTCTATGATATATTTAGTCCACTTTCTTCCCGATAAGTGCAACTACGGATTTATGGACTTCTAGACAAAATAAGTCTTATTTGTGTGTAACAGCACATTTTATTGATTATAATTGAATTTTGAAAAAAAATTTAATTTTATGCATATGGGAGGAAGACATATGGGAGTCAATTTGTGCAACATATTTATCAAAAATATGATTGATTGGAATATTGATTGTAAGTTATTTGTATTAACCTTGGATAATGATCATGCCAATGATATTTGTGTTAGAAAAATTATGAAAAGGTACTTTAAAAAATACTTGTACGTAATGGCCATTCTTTCATGTGAAATGTGCTGCACACATTATTAATTAATGTGGCAACTGAAAATATCCAAAAAATGGTGAAGGTCGTTTGAATCTCTCCACTACAGTTTGAGGAGTTTGAAAAGAGGGCTAAAGAAGATAATTTGGAGACACAGGTTTATCTCTTAATGTCCCTACACGGTGGAACTCTAAGTATATGATGTTTAGGGATGCTTGTCACTATAAGGAGGCCTTCAAGAGATTACAATGCTTTGATCCTTATAGATTCGACATGTGTCCAACAAATGATCAATAGAAAGAGGTAAAAATATTTTGTCAAGCTTTGAAAAATTTCTATAACATCATTGAGCTTCTTTCAGGTACAACATATCTAACTACAATTCTCTTTTTTCAAGATTTTTATAAAATTCAGTTGCAAATTGTTGAATGGTGCACAAATTCTAAAAATCAACTTTTTCTTTCTATGGCATTATCTATAAAGGAGAAGTTCGACAAATATTGGTAGCAATCTAATTTTGTGCCAATGGTGGATTCATTCTTAGATCCTTACTATAAAATGAAGATGGTGGAATTTTATTACTCATAGATCTATTCTTTGAATGGAGACAAAGAGATCAATGATGCTCATAATATCATTCGGAGGCTTTATAGTGAGTGTGAAAGAAAATTTTCTTCCTTTTCTATTCCACTTACGAATGATATTGGTTCATCAAGAGATAGTGGATATATTTTTGATGAGTTTGATGAGATGGAAGGAAGAAAAAGAAGGTTCACACAATTTATGAAGAATGCACAACAACAACAAGTTAAAACATATTTGGATATATAGATGGAGGAATCTGTATGGCCATGGGTTGAAGGTGATGTCTTTAATATTTTAACCTGGTGAAAATCTAATAGCCTAAAATATCCTATCTTAGCTCAGATTATAAGAGATATTTTGGCAATTCTAGTATCTACGATAACATCAGAATTAATATTTAGCATAGGTGTACGAGTGATAGATTCATTCTAAAGTTCATTAGATCCCGATATAGTTGAAGTTGTGATTTGTCTTCAAGATTGGCTAAGATCGGAGAAAAAATTGTTGTATTTTACATAACATTTTTATAAAATTTAACTTATTTATAGTGCTTTACTAGTTATTTTTTTATTTTATTTTAGGTACTATTGCTTCTATTGTTCATGATCTTGATTCTCCTGTTATGTCGGATAGCTACTTTATCTTTGTTGAAGACGCAAACAAATGAACATTAATTCAGATACTATGATAAGGTAAATAAATATGATACATAGTTTTAATATATTAATTATTATTTTTGTTTATATATGTTGAAATTTTTATACTAAAGTCATCATTTTTATTGCATGGGTGATTAGAGCATTGAAGGTTGTCACATGACGTCGTTCTATTAAATGGAACTATTCTACTTATTAGTTTATGAAACTTTGCTAAAAATATTTGTGTTGGAATGTATTTGAAGTTTATCTTTGAACGAGATTAACCATGGTGGATGGTGATTGTGTTTTTGATACTATTTAATATATTTAAATCCTTGCTCTTATATCATTTATCTTATGGGCAATATGCTAAATATTTGAATCATTTATCATTTAAATCCATGCTTTTTTAATGTTGGATGCCTAAGAAGAAATAATATTATAGTTATTCTTGTAATAATTATGTCGTTATGATGAAGCCAAAATACAGAAGCTCTAGTGAGAAAGTAAGTGTATATTTATTTTTTTGAATGATTATTGTTTAGGATTATTCATACGTCTTGATTGACTTTCTTATTTTCTCATATTTGTATTTAGGTACTTCTATTACAAGTATAGAAGAGCATATATTTATATTAACTAAGGAGAGTGTTCATGATTATTTTGATCCTCAATTAATGGTACTTCTTATTTCTTTTTCTGAATTCTATGTTCTACTTCTTAATTTAAATAGAGCTTTGAATTATGATTATCTCTCTTGCATGAAATAAATGTTTACTCAAATTATAATTTTTAAATCAAATTTATCCTTTCTGAATATATCACTATAGTTTTTATTTTTGAATTCTTGCTTTCATTAAACTTTCGCTTCTTGCTTTTGGTAAATGATTGCTGAAATTATAATTTTTTATTAAATATATCCTTTATAATTTTATCAGTATTTTTAGTTTTTATTATTGATGAATGCTTATTAAAATTATATTTTTTAAGTGAATCTTTTTTACGGTCATGTCTTTATTACTATTTTTCATCATTGAATTTTGCTCAAAATTTGATTAATATCCAAAAAAAATCCAATTTATATCCATATTTGGATAAAAAATATGGATATGTTTAATATCTAATTCGTTTCTATATCCATTTATAACAAATATAGATATGCTTAATATTTGATTTGTATCTGTTTAGAATAAATATGGATATCAATTTTGATATTCGTTTAATATTCGTATCCGTATTCATATTCGTTAAAAAATATGAATATAAATATGGATATATCAATATTCGATCCGTATCCAATCCATTTTTAGCCCAACTTTTGTAAAGTTTGCTATAATAAAATTCATAACATAATAATTTTAAAGCCGATGCCAAAGATGTGATTTACTATGAGGTAAGCTTTTTTTTTGCCTTAGGAGAGAGAAAGGTTACCACATTATAAGGTATTATTATAGGGGTATCCCGGTAAGTTGAGGTTATATGGGGAGATTGTAATGGGCTTAATGACGTTGCAGATGTTGATCAGTTGAGAAACATCTGAATGTCATATAATAATCTACTAATATTGTTAAATTGCTCATGAAATTTTTCACTCTTCTTCCTCTCCTCCTTTAGTTTTTATTTTCCTGGATGGATGCAAAAACTTTGTAGAATCATTTAGTTTGCTCACTATGAATCAACTAATTGATCAACATCCACTTGGTTGCTCTGCGGCGGGCGGTTATTACTCCAAAGTGTCCCTTTAAATTTTGGCATCTAACATAAATTTCTTGTTTTAGCAAAAAAAAAAAAAACATAAAATTCTTGTATTTCTTTTCCTCAGCATAATAAAATTTTATTTCCTTACCTTTTTAATATTGACTTTCATGGGCAATTTCGTTCTTTTCAAGCCTGGCAAAAACAAACCTCCATGCTTGCCTTACCTCATCAAGTTTCCAAGGTCTCCGAGGAATCACAGGACAAGCCATGACTTGGTTTATTCAAAATCGGCAATGAGAGACAAATTTAGATCACTCCATATGAAGAAGGTTTAGTCTTTGACTACTTGTACGGTTGTACTGCCCTTGGATGACATGAATGAGACATGGCCTCAGACTCGGATCAGGAAACACGCCATTGTAACTCAGCTCCAATACCAGTCCAGCTCCACCGGCGCCCGACATGAGTGGTGGAATTGGACCAGGGGTTGGGACCTACGGCTAACCAAATTTGATCACAACTGGGAAAAGAGCGGAGGACGGCTTCTTGCGTGGGACGACGTGGCGGAGGAAAGAAACAAAGGCAGCGTAGGGTTCCTGGATATCTTTCGCGATTTTTCTCCGTAGATGGACGGTTTGGATCATTGAATAATGCCGAGCGACGGGAACGAGCGGCCGAGATGTACGGCGCTGTTTCCCCTGGTATCCGCCAATCATATTTGACGCCGGGCTATATATCTGAAGATTCGTCCCCCCCCCCCCCGCCCCCCCCCCCGTGCACTCGTAGGACGCCCCAGAAAGACCGGAGTCGTCGAGCGACGAACCGTCCGCCTTTCCTTGCCCTTTCCATGGCCGCGACGATCTCCACCACCGCCGTAGCCGCCGCCTCCCGCCAACTCTCCTCCGCCCACCTCCCTTCTCCCAAACCCTCCCTCTCCCTTTCCGTCAAAACCCTCCCAAAACCCCATCTTTCTCTCCACCTGCGCCTCCGCTCCTCCTCCCCCCACCGCCGCCTCCTCTCCAGCGCCGTGGTCCCCGGCGCTGAGCCGTTCCCAACGTCGCCGGACGACGAGGACGGCTTCCCACTGTTCGACGATAAGCCCCGGGAGGAGTGCGGCGTGGTGGGGATCATCGGCGACCCGGAGGCCTCCCGGCTTTGCTCCCTAGCTCTCCACGCTCTCCAGCACCGCGGCCAGGAGGGCGCCGGCATCGTCGCCTCCGACTCCACCACCCTCCGCGCCATCACCGGCCTCGGCCTCGTCTCGGAGGTCTTCTCCCCGGCCAAGCTCGACTCCCTCCCTGGTTCCGGAGCCATCGGCCACGTTCGCTACTCTACCTCCGGGTCCGCCTCCTCCCCTCTCAACGTCCAGCCCTTCCTCGCCGGCTACCGATTCGGCCAGCTCGCCGTCGCGCACAACGGCAACCTCGTCAACTACCCAGCCCTCCGCGCCGACCTTGAGGCCCGTGGCTCCATCTTCAACACCTCCTCCGACACCGAGGTCCTCCTCCACCTCATCGCCACCTCCACCACCCGCCCCCTCCTCTCCCGCCTCGTCGAGGCCTGCCGCGCCATCGAAGGCGCCTACTCCCTCGTCTTCCTCACCGCCGGCAAGCTCTTCGCCGTCCGCGACCCCCACGGCTTCCGCCCCCTCGTCATGGGCCGCCTCCGCCGGCCCTCCCGCGCCATCGTCTTCGCTTCCGAGACCTGCGCCCTCGACCTCATCGGCGCCGATTACGAGCGCGAGGTCGAGCCCGGCGAGGTGCTTGTCGTCGACGGCAAGGACCTCTCCGTCACCTCGCTCTGCCTCCTGCCCAAGAAGCCCCGCAAAGCTTGCATCTTTGAGCACATCTACTTCTCCCTCCCCAACTCTGTCGTCTTCGGCCGCCCCGTCCACGCCTCCCGCTACTCCTTCGGCGCCGCCCTCGCCGAGGACTCCCCTGTCCCCGGCGCCGACGTTGTCATCCCCGTCCCGGATTCCGGCTTCTTCGCCGCCCTCGGCTTTGCCGAGTGCTCCGGCATCCCCTTCCAGCAGGGCCTCATCCGCTCTCACTACGTAGGCCGCACCTTCATCCAGCCCACCCAGGAGTTCCGCGACCTCGGCGTCAAGCTCAAGCTCGCCCCTGTTCGTGGAATTCTCGAGGGGAAGAGCGTCGTCGTCGTCGACGACTCCATTGTCCGCGGCACCACCTCCTCCAAGATCGTCCAGCTTATCAGGGATGCCGGTGCTCGTGAGGTCCACATGAGGATTTCCAGCCCGCCCATTGTAAGCTCCTGCTACTATGGGGTCGACACGCCAAGGGCCGAGGAGCTCATCTCCAATAGGATGGATGTGGAGGGGGTGAGGAAAACGATCGGCTGTGATTCACTCGCCTTCCTCTCGCTCGATAGCCTCAGGAAGCTGCTTGGGGATGAGGCACCCACATTCTGTGATGCGTGCTTCTCCCGCAACTATCCTGTGCCGCCGAGGGAGCACAATGTCGTGAAGGTAATGGAAGAGTGTGCTTAACTGCGTCCTCTATTCCGATGATGGCGCTGATTTATACGAATTCTTGTCTTGATACAGAAGGAATCAAAAGAAGAAATTTTGTTTTCTGCTTTGGTCATTCTGCTTTTTAGCTTTCACTGAGCTATTTTTTTAACTTAATTATTGTCATTACATTTGCTTGATTTTAGATTAAAAGAATATAATTTGTCCGCCCGTGCTTTGCTCTTTTCTTCTATCATCATGCTCCTTCTTTAATGACTCAGTTTGTAATTGTGAAATGTTAGTGAGCTTATTGCGTTAAATTATCATGTGCTTGGAAGCAACTACACTGTTAAATGATTGTCGTTGCATATTACTTGCACAAAGTATGAGATTATTGAGATGATGTATGTCTTGCAAGATTTTGGTTGCTCTTCTGATGTATGCTAGCTTGAGCTGATGTAATTGGTACATAGCTTTTTAAGATGTAGTTTGGACAGAGGGGCTGTTTTCTCTGATATTTTAGTCTTAAAGTTATCCAATATGTCATTCTGATTTCCTCCATTTTAAGTCTCTTATGGATTTCACTGCATTGAAACTTCTGAAAGAGTTTATTCATCATTTTCCCCCCTGAAATGATGTATCAAGAGGACTTTTTGAGAATTCTCCATTTATGATCTTAGGTTTGTTGTTTTGTCTGTGATCTGTTCAATCTAAGAGCTGCTACTGCTTTCTTCTGTTCGATCAGCAA
Organism: Phoenix dactylifera; assembly: GCF_051530095.1. NCBI lineage: Eukaryota > Viridiplantae > Streptophyta > Magnoliopsida > Arecales > Arecaceae > Phoenix > Phoenix dactylifera. Next base: position 4,565,939 of record NC_143191.1, read on the forward strand.
GTCATAGTTACAAGCGTCCATGTTTTGTTTCTAAATTATTTATTGCCAATTCAACTCTTAGGAATTGATACACCGTTAAGAACTAGTCCCCCCGGCACCAAAAAAAAAAAAAATCTTTTATGTGAATCTGCATTCTTCTTATCAAAATGTTATAGCAACACATTGTTCTGTGGATATGTTAGTTTACTAATAACTTATAGCTTTTTAAATGTTTAATCCACAAAAAATCAATGATAGCTTTTATTCTCATGGGCCTGCTTGTGCCAGTATATCTCACAATTGGAACTTCGAAGCGTTCTGTTATAAAGGTTGACAGTAATGCAGGATTATCAATTTGTTTGTAATGACTAATGCATTGCGATGAGCCAATAACAAATATAAAATCACTACCATTAATAGTAATTTAATGCAAATTGAGGGACCATTTCTCATGTTGATAGTAATGCAGATACTCATGTGAACATTGATTATGATGATGCACTATATAAAATGAGATACAAAATTTTTAGCTTTCGTACTAGTTCATCTATGTAAAAAACTCATACCATTAGTGATGTTACTTTGGATTTTGAGGACAAAGTAATGCTGCAGGTAATATTTATCATAAAAGGGAAGTATGTAGAAAGTTCTCATTCAACATAAGAGATCAAAAGTTGTGACTAGCTTCCTAGGCACTCAGACGACCCTGAACTTCTTAATATTCATCTACTCAGATAACTTTTCTGCATCAATACATGCATACATGCATACATACATACATATATACATACGTACATACATACATATATTTATTTATATGTATATATATGTGTATATATATATATGTTGAACTTTTTTTCTTTAAAGGAACATTTTCATGTTTACAACTAAAGATTTTTTTTTTTTAAATGTCTCACTTATCTAAATTTATAGGGTATTTTGCTTAAATTTTCTTGCAGAATTCTCTTGTTTGTCACCTTATGATATTTAGTGTACTATGATCTTTTGCCTTGATTAGATTCTGTTGCTGCTTAACGCTATCAATGCCTATTTGGCTAACAAAACTTCAGCAGCAGACTTGTGATGTCATATAGCATTACTATCTTAATAAGCCATTCCACTATGAAAGTTTATCTTGACTTATGGAGGTTTAGTGAACCTTCGACAAATATTTCCTGTAAGGGTTTATCCATTATTATTTCAGACTAGAACTTTTTCTTTTTCTAACATATTCTGGGTCATCGCCTTCTCTGTCTTGACACTTCCACACAGACTTGAGCTCTTTCCCTGAGAGAACCTTGTTGGATTTCTGCCGGGCATGTGGATACCCTCTCTATCTGTTTTCTATCTTCATCTGCAATTGGAGTGACTCCTATACTTCAGTATATGAGTTCCTTACTCTATCCTATCTTGCTGGCCTACTGCCTATTCTTTCTCATCTTTGTTATTCTTATATTGCATTTCTTGGGCCCTCTTGATCACAAGATCCTGACCCATAAGATGCGGCCCTCATTACCATCTAAACAGTATAGCCATGTGCAGGAGCCCATAAATTCAGGTCTATTAAATGAATCTTCTTTCAGTTGTTGTTTTGCTGGGTCAACCAAAAAAACTTAATGTAACAATGAATGTAGTCAATGTAACAATATCACAGCAAATTGCAATTTTTTTCCTCAAAAATTTAATGCCAAATCTAATATATTCAAATGATAAATTGCCAGGAGAGTAAAAAAGGCTGTGAATATTTGCTATTGACAGGAATTCCAAATATATCAGGAGAAAGAAATTCTGTCCTAGCAGAACCAGAAAATAGAAAACTCTTAACATTTGCATGAAGAAGCCTGGAGGTTGAAAGATAGAATGAAAATGTTTGACTTCACCTCTGGCTTGTACCTTCACCTTCCAATTCCAAGTTCTTTTTTGATGTCCTGGGTAAGGCTAAATTGCAGTGTATGATGCCATGGAAACAGAGTTTGAGTGACTCGAAGTTTCCTGAGAAGATCTTACAATGGGAAAAGGAAAAGAGTTCCATGACTTAATAGCAAGAAATGAATGAGCGAATTGGTCTTTAATAGCATTGCATGGTGAAAATTTAAAAGGAACTTCTTTTTATATAGAGAAGAGGAGGTGCATATGGAAATTTTAGAAGGAACAAGTTTTTGTAATGATGGAATTTTTAGGAGGAACAATTTTCTTTTTCTTCTTCTTTTCTCAAAGAAGAGGGAGGAGGAAGAGGAAAGGAGAATAATTTCAGGTGCTTTTCCATAGTTCAAAAGATGGGAAAGTGCTTCAAACAATAATTACAAGGTTTATCTTGCGCGATGCTAAATTTGGGCAGGTTTATATGAAGGGCATATATAAGTCAGCTGCTCCATCCAACATTACTTCTAAAGAGTTTTGTTGGAAGAAAAACACTTCAATTAGTCATCATCCCCTCCTCATGCATGCCATTTCCATGTGAAAACTGTTGAATATGTCCTTGGTACATTACTAACGACTATCGCAAGGGGACCTAAACTCCATCAGTTCATCAAGCAATTCTTCCTTGATTTTTTGCCAAGGCAGAGGCAAATTCATTGAGGTATTTAACATTCTAATTTAACATTAACAAATTATACTTTCTCAAAGTCTTGTAATACCTTGAAAGAGGTGTCAGGTAAACTTAAATATGATGCTTGTTTAGACATAGAAAGTTAATACTCTGCTGTTAAATACTTAAAATATAACATCAATCCTCAAAACCACAAAGAGAGACTGAAACCTCGAGAGAAGCCATACACTCAGCCTCGAATCATGCCAGTTATTGGAACATCACAATCTTCAGGGGACTGAAAAAAGTGCAGTGCCCTGGTGTCAGTAATAATATTCATGCTGCTCACTAAAAGAAATTAGATACAGTTCAGTAGCATCTGATGCGCCTTCAAGCGCAATTAAATTGATCTAAGCGTATAACACGCTATAGTACCACTACGTGATTATAATGTAACACTATGGTTGAGTACTGTAACATTGAACAAGCCAGTGATGAACCCAAATGAGAAGTTGCGTCTGAACTCAGATTGAAGAACAGATGTGTGTCGTGCTGAAAAAAGCTATGGCTGAAGGGTGAAACAAATGTCAAAACAATTATCTCAGGAGTTCAGTATAAAAAACAGAACCAATAGCAATGCCGTCCTTTGAGGCAACCTCAAATCAGATGGCTTAAGGCTGTTCTTGTTTATGTTGATAATACCAACTTAAAAGTTTTTATATTTTTCTCATTGAGCATATATCTAGTATGGCAGCTACAGGTGACAGAATAAGTTGTATATGTTGAAAGGCCATTGCTGCATAATTTTCATGATGGTCAAGAGTCCTTGCATTTGTTGTTTGCTTTCAGCTTAACATTTCTTTCTTCAGGATAATGGGACCAACCTGCATATGCTTAGAATTAGATTTGTGCAAGGTATGCTACATGAAAGAAATTTTGGCTTTGATTCAAAATGCCTGCATCTTTCCATTTATTTCCATAACTTGCAATTCGTCCTTGAACTCCTAATTCTAAATCGAGCACCAACACCCATTGCTCAATAATACAACAAGGTGATATTTAGGGGTGGCAGAAGAGCTAACAAAGTTTTCTCCATTAGTTAAATTTTATCTATCATTGTGCGTAAGTACTATGCAATCTTGAAATGCATGCATGCATGCACGCGCACGCAAGGGGGCTGCTTCACACAGTATGAGTGCAAGTGTACCTCTTTATGAATGTTCATGGAATACTAGTTACTTGTCAATTACTAATAATATCCTAAAACGCAAATGATAGTCACTGACAAGAGTAGATTTACTTTTTAAACATTTTTTTAGGCTTGTTATTATGCTTAAAGGCGAACCAGCGTAGTTGCTGAAGTCAAGAACATTTAAAGTTTTTGTAAATAAAAAATTACTCTTCATCTTAATTTTACTAGCGTTACGCCTTCTACTTCTGTTTTTTCATTAAATTCTTCCTTCTCCTTAATATTTTTAGTTAGTGCATAAAAAGAATCTTTCCCTCAACCTCTATCAATATTTTGGCCCGCATCGGTTGCCAAACACTACTTGTGCATATCTGTTTTGCCTTTCAGATATATCCTTATTCAGTTACATGATTTAGGAATCCATGCGCATCCTTTTTTATGATCCATTGTTTGCATATTCAGATTCCAACCAGACAGTTATTCTGTCCACCTCTATGTCAATATTGAGTTAGGTCAACTAAATACCATGCGGTTGTATGTTGTCCAGAATTGTTCCATAATTGCTGTGACAATAACTTGAAAAACCTAGTTGTAGAACATTGAGTTAGTGCTCTGCTGCTTGTCACATGAACAGAACAGTCCGGCAAAATTTGCCTGCTTTTCTTCTTCTTGTCATATCAGTATCCTAAAAAGCCATTCAAACACACTGTGGATGAATTTTATTAGCCATTCAAAAACAAATCCAAGCCTATCGAGAAATGGTAATCATCTTCATATTGTAGCAATAAATTTCTTCTGGACTTCTTCTGTTGGAAGTTTTATGTATCCAATTTTTATTTTTCTAGCAAACAAAACTGGGGCAACCGTTATGAAAAACTATATCATTCTGTTTCCTGCATGACTAAAACAAGTGATTCCAACTACAGATGACCACTGTCCTTTCTTTTGCATGAGTTTCTATCGGTTGGCTTCCTAATTGAATTCCTCTAATAAGCCTATAAAATTATTTGATCTTTACCTATTAGGCTAATATTTAGAGATAATCAGGTTCCCTTCGCCTTTCAAGGAGGGGATACCTTTTATATTGCCAAGCATTTTATGCTTTAGGATATTCTCTTGTTCATCGATTTTTTATAATTAAACATATAGATTTATGGAACAGTTCTTGATTTTACTCTTTGAACTTCTTCTAACTGGTGTTCTTATTATGAAGAGCATTTGGTGCTCAGATTGGAACAACTTTATGTTCGTACTTAACAAAATTAGTGGCTGCATATTTTTTTTGGGTACTAGTTTTTGCATATAGCATTATAAAATATTAACTTTTTCCTTGTATGGGCTATCCCATGGGTTATGGAGGAGTTGCTACCTAATTTCAGGAAAGCTAAGAATCTATAGAGATAAGGCTTTGGGTTTAAATCTAGGTTTGTGAGGGGAAGGATCCAGAGGGTGCACTCTTCCACCTCTCCTTTAATGAGGACTTAAAGGAAAGATAGGTCTTCTGTCTCTATTTTGGCATTCCTTGTATGCTAATGGAGTAAGAAAGAAAATAAATTAAAGAGAGAGATGGGAAGGAGAAGGTGTGGCACCCAAGCTCTTATGAAGTCTTTCTTCTTCCTTGTTGGTTCCAAGAGGCTAAGGTATAAAGATTGGGTTTCCATGGGAGAAAGTGTGGTGTAAGGATAAGGGCTAGGGTTTCAAGAAAAAAAAATTGTGTGGAGCGTCCTATATTTCTACTATTTTCTTCCCAATTTCTTGCGTGGGTTTTCATGATTATTGGGATAGAATGAGGAGGTACATATACAAAAGGGGGATGACTTAAGTGCTAGAATTTAATGAGGGATAGGATAATCCTAGATCTAAAGGTTGTGATGAAATGCTAATTGGCCTAATCTTATTGTTTAGGATATTAAAAAAGGGATTGATAAGGTGGTTAGGTTTAAGGTCTAGGATTTAGGGAAGTTTTGTTTCTTTAAGATTCAATTGGCTAGTATTTTGTAGATAGGTAAGAGGATGTTTTAAGGGTTAGGATGAGAGCTTATTGGATATAGTAGCCATGACTAATTTGAAGTCACAACCTCTTATTGGCTAGAGAGGGGGAGAGGAGGATCACGAATATGGACGGCTAGGATTAGATGAGGTTGTGCTTCTTAAAGTGTGTTTCTTTGGATAGTTGAGATGAATAAAGGGAGGGGAAGACTAGAATTAGGACAAAAACCAATCCAATGATTTGCAGGGATGCTAGATAAAGTAACAAGATTGGCTCATTCCTTCCTCTTGGATTGGTGAGGTGGAAGGAGATTGCATGGTAGAGATTTTGTAGGAGATGCAAGAGGATCCAAGAAGAGTTTAAAAAGCTAATTTGGTCGTTAAAAGTTGATGTGAATGATGAACATACTGCACCAACTTTTACCCAATGCATGTCATGAAAAGAGTATCAAGAAGAGGGACTGATTCTTATAGATAATGTCTTGATTGTATCCTCTGGTGAAGCCAGGATTGGATGCGAGGGAGGTAGTATGAGGAGATGGTATTTGGAGGGACATGTGGCACAATGGAACGGAATAAGAAATCAAAAATGGTTGAAAGCAATATTAAGCTGGAAGCATGACAGGATGCCACTTGTTAAGTGGTCTTAATGGTGGGTGGGAGAGGGATGACGGCTTAAGAAGAGAGTGAAATTATCATGATGCACTTTCTATTTGAGGGTGGACTCATCATAGGAAAATGAAGCATGGTCCGAGAATACCAAAGGGAATGCGGATTTATTCATATTAACTAGGTCTAGCCTAAGTCCATGTTGGGTTCAAGATAGGTTCATTTTGTGTGCAAATATAAAGTTTTAGTTTTTCAGGTGCATACATTGTATTTTGCCCTCCGGGTTGAGTCTATTGAATTTGGATTGGATATGATTGAGCTTTGATCGATTATGATCGGTTACCATCGGATGCAACCGGGTATGATTGGGTGCTTTTGAGTATGATCAGGTGTGGTTGGATGGGATTGAGGGGGTTGGTTTGGGTTGGGTTGGCTAAGTTTAGGTTGGATTGACTGGATTACGCCAGATTAGGTGCAATGAAGTGCAATTGGGCATGACCAAATGTAGTCAATGGGGGATTTGGTGGCTTGATTTAGGTTGGATTGACTGGATTACGCCAGATTAGGTTGGATTCGGAATAGGTTAGGCTAAATTAGATTAAATTGAGACTAAATTTACTCATCTTACTATAGTTAAAGGTGTCTGCTCTTTGGCTCCCATAAATTCTTGTATATATTCTTACGTGTTCTTATTACCTTAATGACGTAGAAGTTATCTAGTAATTCATAAATATATCATGGACTAGTCACAAGAATATTTGACTTACTGATTAGATTCCTGAAGATTTTCTGCTCATGATGTTTATCGTAATTGAATCACATAAGTTTGATGTATAATAATACAGGCTTTAACACTTTTTACAACTTAAAAACCAACTTTGATTTTGTGGAATTCTTGTTGGGCAGCAAATGAATTTTTCTCTTGTTTCTTAAAAATAATTTGAATTTCGCTTCCCAGTTGAATTTTTTTCCATATGCTTTATATTTGATTATAACAATATTATTGTGAGGACCTGTGCCGGCGTGTGTTTAGTTCTACATCAGTTATTCACTGGATAGATCTTGGATACTTATATAGGATCAAAAAACCCAAATAGTAACTTTCAGGTAGCTTTTATGAGCGATGTCCTAGGCTGTTACAAATGGTATTAGAGCGGATCCGGCCTATGGCTCATGTGGATTAGGGGATACTGTAGCACTGGTTCTTTGAGGCTGACTACGGGTCGATCGTGGTGCTTATGATTAGATTTGAATGGATTTGGACTTTTAGCTTGATAAGGACATCAGGATTTAAATAAAGAGAGAGTATGCAAGAATCCTAATGGGTATGTATTTAGTCTTATATTAATTATTCGCTGGATAGATATTGGATATTTATAGAATCAAAAAAATTTAAATAATAATTTTTGAATAATTTTTGAGTGAGGTTCTGAATAGTTGCAATCATCCTTCTTGAGTTTTATATTCAACCATTGTACACTATCATCCTTCTGAATAGTTGAATAATTTTTGAGTGAGGTTCTGAATAGTTGAATGATGAAGGATCATTGCCAGCTGTGGAAACTGATTTCAACCTGACGCCCCCGCAAATGATAAAGCCTCGTAAGCAGAGCTTTTTGGAGCCCCAAAGCTTATCAGAATTTCTGTGCTCTTCTAAACAGGGATTGCAAATTTGTTTTCATATGCTTAAATTGCATTATTACTATTATCATCATACCTCTTTTCTCCCATAATAGCTTAATTCAGAGACCATGGGACCAATCTAGTTATTCTGCAGTTAGTTCCTTTTTTTTTTTCTGAAAAAAAAAGAGAGAATGTTTCATCAACTTGTTAAATTCTTGGAGCTCGAGTTGGCGTGGGGCTTTTTAATTGCCAAGATCTCTTATTCATGTGTCTCCGACAATGATGGGACTGGCTGATGATAGGAGCCGGTTATAAGGCCAAAAACTGGTAGAAGAGATGCGAGAGTTATTGTTTAATCATTTATGCTTTATATGTAAAGTATAATATGTGACTAAACACACACCCACGGTCCTCATTTACTTCTTTGTTTAAGCCCTTATGTCCTCGTCAGACAAAAGGGTTCAGTTCAAATCTAATCAAATTTAATCACAAGTACCACAATTGCTCCGTGGTTAGCCTCAATGGATCCGTGCTACAACATCCCATAGTCCACATAAGCTATGGGCCGAGTTTGCTTTAATACCATTTGTAACTGTTGGCAGCGACCCGCACCGGAACCCACTCACACCGGTACAACCACCAACGTCGGACAAGCAAAGAGAGAAGCAAACGGATAAGCACTCTCTCGCTCCCTCGACACCGGACTCAAGGATCACCGCTTCGCTTCCGCTACGAAGGGCAAAAGATTACCCCGTGGTATCAATAGGGTAAAACACTTGAGCACCGCAGCGGATTATCAAACCAAAAGAAGAAGAAATAGGAAGAAAATAGCAAAGCAAACACAAAGATGTAACGAGGTTCGGCTACAAGTAGCCTACGTCCTCCACCGCTCCAAATCTCAATTAGGATGAACAGATTACAGAGATAGCACACACCCGAACGATCACACGCGATCGCTCTACAAGAGATTCACACAGAATTCCCTTTGCACAAGAAGTAGGATCCCAATCCTCTTCTTCTCTAGAACCCTAGCCGCACAAAACAAGAGTCTCTCTCAAAAAATATCCTTGAATATCTCACCTCCTAGGGCTCTCATGAGTCCTATATATAGTCTCAAGACCTTCAGATGATCATAGCCGTCGAAACGCCACCAAAAACACCAAAAGAAAATCGTCCGTACGATTTTTCGTGAGCCCGAGTCGACTCGGCTGTGGTTCGAGTCGACTCTGGCACGTCTGGACAAAACTGGCACGATCTAGAGTCGACTCGACTGTAGCTCGAGTCGACTCGACGATGCTTCGAGTCGACTCGACTGTATCTCGAGTCGACTCTGACAGTTGAGACAGAAACATGGTTTTCTCGGTCTTCTGGCCTTTCTCCTCCCGGGTCGACTCGACTGTTCCCGAGTCGACTCGACTGTTCCCGAGTCGACTCGACTGTAGCTCGAGTCGACTCCGACAGTCCGCCAGACAGAATTATGCAGAATTGATTCTCCTTCAATTCTCTTCATCACCAATGGTCTCCACATACCCCAACAATCTCCCACTTGGAGACCTTGGGTATATCCTCTTGTTACTTGGCTCTCCTCTGTGCTCCCACTGAAACTGAATCATCCTAGTGAGATAGGTACGATGCTTCCTCAACGTCTTCAAGCATGAAGACCAGCAGAAGCTGAACAACTCCTCAGCTTCTCCACCGTGACGACCTTCGTCAACATATCTGCAGGATTCTGACTTTTATGAATCTTCTCCAACTTGACGAGTCCCTGCTCGAGCAATGACCTCACAAAGTGGTACCGTATGTCAATATGCTTCGTCCTTGAATGGAAAGCTGAATTCTTTGCCAGATGAATTGCACTTTGACTATCTGAATATAACATGCAATCCTTCTGCTCCTTCCCAAGCTCCTTCATCAAGCCCTGAAGCCATATTAGTTCCTTGCACGCCTCTGTGGCTGCCACATACTCCGCCTCCGTAGTCGACAGTGCAACAACTGGTTGCAACCTGGAAATCCAACTGACGGCTCCACTGCCCAGGGTGAACAAGTACCCTGTCGTGCTCCTCCTGCCGTCCAAGTCCCCTGCCATGTCTGAGTCCACAAAGCCCTGTAACCGGATCTCAGAACCTCCATAGCACATTGATATGTGCTCCGTGCCTCTCAGATACCTCAGTATCCATTTGACCGCACGCCAATGCTCCAAGCCTGGGCAGCTCATAAAGCGACTCACAACTCCCATTGCTTGAGCAATGTCAGGTCTCGTACAGACCATAGCGTACATCAAGCTCCCCACCGCCGATGCATACGGGATTTTTGACATATTGAGCTCCTCCACCCGCGTCTTCGGACTTTGTCCTTTTGAAAGCTTTAAGTGGGCACCTAGTGGTGTGCCAACAGGTTTGGCACCCTCCATGTAGAATCTCTTGAGTACTCGGCTGATGTACTCCGCCTGAGATAGTCTAAGGATATGTTTAGACCTATCTCTGCTGATCCGCATTCCAAGGATCTGTTTCGCTGCTCCTAGATCCTTCATTGCAAATTTTCTTGACAGCTTCAGCTTCAATTTTGCAATCTCATGCATGCTAGCTCCTGCAACTAACATGTCATCAACATATAATAGCAAGATAATATAAGATGTACCGAAGTCCCGGAAGTAGCAACAGTGATCCTCCTGACATCTCCTGTATCCTATCTCAAGCATGTAACTATCGAACTTGAGATACCATTGCCTGGGCGCCTGTTTCAAACCATAGAGGCTTTTCTTCAATTTGCAAACCAAGTCACCCGTGCCAGCTGCAATGTATCCCTCCGGCTGCTGCATATATATCTCCTCATCGAGATCTCCGTGAAGAAAAGCTGTCTTCACATCAAGCTGCTCTAAGTGAAGATTCTCTACTGCCACCATGCTCAGCACCGCCCGAATAGAACTCATCTTGACTACAGGAGAAAAGATCTCTGTGAAGTCGATACCTGCTCTCTGCTGAAATCCTTTTACAACCAGCCTGGCCTTGTACCGTTTCTTCCCATTCTGCTCTTCCTTCAGCCTGTAAACCCATTTGTTTGACAGTGCTTTCTTCCCCTTGGGCAGATCCACCAAATCCCACGTTTGATTCTGCTCCAATGACTCCATCTCATCATCCATGGCCAACTCCCACTCCTTCCTGGTATCAACCTCCAATGCCTCCGTGAAGCATTCAGGTTCGCCATTATCTGTGAGCAGCAAATAACTAAGAGTCCCATCATACCTTTGAGGAGGCTTCCCATGAGTACTACGAGTGGACCTTTTTAGTTGTGGAGAGGGTGCCAATACTTCAGGTTCTTGCTCTGACTGAGTCTTCTGACCAGAATTTGTAGACTCCTCTTCAGGATCCACAAAACACGGCTCAACAGGTTTTGTTTCTGATTCAGTGCTCTGCTGCATTTTCTCATTAAATACCACATCATTACTACGAATGATCTTCCTGTGTTCTGGATCCCAAAAACGATACCCAAACTGTTGACCTCCGTATCCAACGAAAATGCACTTTTTTGATTTGGCGTCTAATTTGCTTCTTTGATTGGAATCAATATGGACATAACTGGTACAACCGAATACTCGTAAGTGCGCCAAATCAATCTTCTTCGCTGTCCATGCTTCCTCAGGAATTCCAAATTCAAGTTTCTTTGATGGCCCTCTGTTGATCAAGTAGGCAGCAGTGTTAACTGCTTCTGCCCAAAACTGCTGTGGCAATCCAGCATGTATCCTCATACTCCTGGCACGCTCATTAATTGTTCTGTTCATCCTTTCAGCAACTCCATTTTGTTGTAGTGTCCCTGGAACTGTCCTCTGCCTGACGATTCCAGCTTCTGCACAGTAGTCCTCAAACTCTCTGCTACAATACTCACCACCGTTGTCTGATCTCAGGCATTTTAACCTCCTTCCTGTCTCGAGTTCTACCATTGCCTGCCATCTCCTGAAGACCCCAAATACCTCTGACTTGTGCTTCAAGAAGAACACCCAAAGCTTCCTGGTAGCATCATCAATAAAAGTAACATAGTACTGAGATCCACCAATGGAAGAAGCCGGTGCAGGCCCCCACACATCCGTGTGCACGAGATCTAGCTTTTCTTGCTTCCGAGGTTTACCTTCTTTGTTGAATGAAACACGCTTCTGCTTTCTGAGAATACAATCCTCACAGAAGTCCATCTCAACACTCCTGAGACCCTGCAGCTTTCCCAACTGGTGCATCACCTCCAGTCCTTGATAACTCATGTGCCCAAGTCTGCAATGCCATAACTTGGCGTCCACATCTGCTGCAGCAACTCCAATAGAGTTTTCCGTGCCGTTGGCGATATAAAGTGTCCCAACCTTCTTGCCACTAGCCACCATCAACGAACCCCTGGATATCTTCCACTGATCAGCTGTGAAAATAGTCTTGTACCCCTGGCTCGCCAACTGTCCAACAGAAATCAGATTCCTCTGCAGTTGAGGCACGTGCCGTACGTCCTCAAGCTCAAGTGAAGATCCAGAAATCAACTTCACTTCCGCGCTTCCCCTTCCTTGTATGGTGCAAGGCTCTCCATCCCCTAAGTAGACTTTGCCGAAGTCTCCCTTCTCATATCCTCCAAGAAGCTTCCGTTGGGATGTAGCATGGAAAGACGCGCCTGAGTCTATCACCCAAGACTCGTCACCGGTAGATAAAGATAGAACGAGGGCATCCATGTCACCGTTTTCAGCAAGATTTGCCAGATCCTTGCTGACTCCTTCGGTGTGGTCGCCTTGCTTCCCTTTAGGAGATTTGCAGTCCCTCCTAAAGTGCCCCATCTTCCCGCAGTTCCAGCACTTCGCTCCCTTGTTCTGAGGTGCTCGAGACCTGCTGGATCTCGACTTCGAGTCGCTTCGAAATCGACCGTCCTTCTTTTGTCTTCCCCGGTTAGAGATGTTTAGTGCACTTCCAGACGACTCCGTAGCTCCAGAAGATTTCCTTCTTGCTTCTTCACTCAGAAGCACTCCCACAACGCATCAAAGATCAACTTCCCCGTCGCCGAAGAGTTGCTCACCGCCATCACCAGGCCCTCCCAGCTATCAGGCAGTCCGGAGAGGATTAGCAATGCCCGAATCTCATCGTCAAAACTAATCTCCACTGACTCCAACTGGGCCGTGAGTCCGTTGAACTCGTTGAAGTATTCTGCTACGCTGCCGCCATTTTTCATACGAAGATTAAACAACCTCTTCATGAGAAATACCTTGTTTGATGCTGAGGGTTTCTCGTACATCCGTGACAATGTTGCCATCAACTCCATCGTTGTCTTCTCGTTTTTGATGTTGAATGCCACTTGGGATGCAAGTGACAATCTAATGGTGCCGAGCGTCTTCCGATCGAGGACCTCCCAGTCTTCATCGGACATCTTCTCTGGTTTCTTCGCTCTACCTCCAAGAGGTAAATAGAGATCCTTCTGGTAAAGATAATCCTCTATTTGCATCTTCCAAAATCCGAAGTTCGTGCCATTGAACTTCTCAATTCGCAACTTCCCTTCATCCGCCATTGCAGAATACCAATAGCTCTGATACCAATTGTTGGCAGCGACCCGCACCGGAACCCACTCACACCGGTACAACCACCAACGTCGGACAAGCAAAGAGAGAAGCAAACGGATAAGCATTCTCTCGCTCCCTCGACACCGGACTCAAGGATCACCGCTTCGCTTCCGCTACGAAGAGCAAAAGATTACCCCGTGGTATCAATAGGGTAAAACACTTGAGCACCGCAGCGGATTATCAAACCAAAAGAAGAAGAAATAGGAAGAAAATAGCAAAGCAAACACAAAGATGTAACGAGGTTCGGCTACAAGTAGCCTACGTCCTCCACCGCTCCAAATCTCAATTAGGATGAACAGATTACAGAGATAGCACACACCCGAACGATCACACGCGATCGCTCTACAAGAGATTCACACAGAATTCCCTTTGCACAAGAAGTAGGATCCCAATCCTCTTCTTCTCTAGAACCCTAGCCGCACAAAACAAGAGTCTCTCTCAAAAAATATCCTTGAATATCTCACCTCCTAGGGCTCTCATGAGTCCTATATATAGTCTCAAGACCTTCAGATGATCATAGCCGTCGAAACGCCACCAAAAACACCAAAAGAAAATCGTCCGTACGATTTTTCGCGAGCCCGAGTCGACTCGGCTGTGGTTCGAGTCGACTCTGGCACGTCTGGACAAAACTAGCACGATCTAGAGTCGACTCGACTGTAGCTCGAGTCGACTCGACGATGCTTCAAGTCGACTCGACTGTATCTCGAGTCGACTCTGACAGTCGAGACAGAAACATGGTTTTCTCGGTCTTCTGGCCTTTCTCCTCCCGGGTCGACTCGACTGTTCCCGAGTCGACTCGACTGTTCCCGAGTCGACTCGACTGTAGCTCGAGTCGACTCCGACAGTCCGCCAGACAGAATTATGCAGAATTGATTCTCCTACAATTCTCTTCATCACCAATGGTCTCCACATACCCCAACAGTAACAATCCAAAATTTCATCCAAAATAGATAGTCAAAAGTTATTTTTTGAGTTTTTTAGTTCTGTATGAGTACCCAAGATCTCCTCAGCGAATAACCGATATATGACTAAACATATGTCCGCATAGGTCCTCACACTGCCAACCTAGCTTAATTCGTTGGCTGTTTGGCATCTCTTTCCAGTTGGGAGAGGTCCAATCGAACTGGTATTGCTGATCTCATGAATGGGAAATTAATACATATAGTACAAACAGCCAATGTTAAAGCTTGTACACTAAACTGAAGGTGCAATTTCCCTGAAGGGCATTTGGAATTATAAATTTGTGTGCAGCATTTGTAGTGCACATCCAAGTTGGCAAGATACTGAATGAATGCATATCGAATTACCATACACATGAAAAAAAATTCATAGTTCAGCACACCCTGCTACCTTTCTCTTTGCAACGCATTGGTCTCTTTTTACCACTGCATGCGAACAGGAGTAAAACTGTGATAAAGTTGATGCTGCTGTAGCTCTTAAAATTTATCGTCTCTTCTTTCTTTGCTCCTTTCTGTTTTCCTTTCTTGATGTTCCTGCATGTTTTTCAGGTCAGGTAAGCGGTTTGACTGCTTAAAGCAATCTCTGTCCACAAAGCTTACAAGCTTTGTCAGCCTTCTTTCCTTCAAGCAAATTAGTCTGATTAAGCCATTGGTAACCTTGGAGATTGCTTAGATTTGCGCCTGAACATAAACGATAGATTAAATTTTAATCTTAGTTTGATACCACAAGCAGTAGTTAACCATTGAAACCAGTACTGAGCAATCTGGAACAAAGAAACAAACAAAAAAAAGAGTACTCAGCATATGCATTATTGCATATGGTTAATTGATGGGCACTGGATGTGATATGGTTTTGATGGTGAGATATTTGAAATAAAATATTTGGCATCAACCTTTAGATCTAGTTGATCATATTTGCCTGTTTTTTTGCTTAGAGGATCAGTTTTCTTGAAAACTAATCGTAGCAACCTCTCTGGATACGGTGATGCCTTCTGAAGATCTCACAACACTCGGTAGTACAAGCGATAAATATGCCATTGGAGTGTAGAGTCCCCTCTCAGCTTCATTTAGAAGCTTATGGTGTCTTTGGGACGTTGCAAAGCCTTGGTTTAGGCCCCCAAGGGAAAAAAAAAGATCTTAAAGCCTTGATTCTTATAATGCGAGATAATAGGAATTCAAAAGGTGGAGAAGTAAGAAAATAAAGTGCTTGTGCTACCTGACCTTCAATGGACAAACCAATCAGCTTATAAATGGTATTCTTGGGTACGAGTTTGGATGTTGTCTCTCAAGATTTTACCCCAGGAGATTATAATACAGAGGACTCTTCTGGATAGCTATCCTCAGTATTACTTCTTCACATTCATTTTTCAAAGAGAAATGAACATAGATAAATTATTCTAAAAAGATGCATTATATAAATTGGATATTAAACACACCAACATTTATTTTAAAGAGGTACGGATACGAGTTACGAAGTAGTTTTATCCATATTTTTCTATCTAAATATATATAAAAATTGGATATTATTCATATATAAATTAATATTATAGAATTTAATGATAAAAACTAACATTAATTAAATAACCATAAAGGATGAGAATAGAATACGCTCTAACCTGTACAAAGACCGGTCTTCCAAATTTTATGAAAGAAAAAAAGATTCGTGAATTTGTTTTTCTCTTCATTGGCCTGGTAGTTAAAAAATTCAGCCGAATTTTGCTGGCTTTTTCAAATAGGCTCTTGGATTGAAGCTTAAACCTCCAAGTAGAACAAGTCAGGGCTTGTGAAACTGGAATTTTGTTAATTGGAACTTGAAGTAAGAGCCAAACATCACCTGTAATCGAATCCGTACTCAATGATATATCATTTTTTAAACTTGATTTCTTTTTTTGGATAAAGTAGGATGTCTCATCCCGTCCCATATCTTGTTTCCAAACCTTAAGGGCTTGTTTGGTTCGCGGGAAAAGAAGGGAGAAAGTGTGGTCAACGAAAAAGTAATGAGATGCCTCTTGTTTGGTTGGAGTTTTCAAAGGAGAGAGACGGAAAAGTTATATTTCCATGGAAATATGATTTCCACATTTCATGGGAAAGTCTTTCTCATGAGAAACATGAGAAAGTTACTTTCCTATGAGACAGAAATCATCCAATTTTTATTTTTTTTCAAAATAACCCTTCAGCATTAAAGAAGCATTAAAGAGGTATTAAAAATCTAATTTTTATAAAAGGTATAATAGGAACTATACATAACTTTTCCAGAAAAGTAGATGGCCAACCAAATATAAACACTTTGGAAATTTGTCACTTTCCCATGGTCAACCAAACATGCCAAAAGTATTTTTCTAAGCATTCTCTTTTTAAAAATTTATTTTACAGAAATCATATTTTTATAAAAAAAATACTTTCCGCGAACCAAACGAGTCCTGAAGCTTTTAGGTTAGCCATAGTAGAAAAAACCTTATTCAAATGTAAAAAATTCCTACAAAATAATTAATATTAATTTTGTAAATTAAGATTTTAAAAAGATTGATAAGGAAACATGGCGCGGATATTTACTTCTTCTTAAATGAAGCCGTTAGAGAGGTCTCGCCAATCATACGTGGGCTGCCGCTTTATTGGGGACCCAAAAATATTAGTGGAGCCCCACCATCATTACACGCCATGTGCTCTCTCTTCCCTCGATCCCCATCCCCCACCGCCAATCTCTAACTCCCTATCTCCGTCCTCAATCGCAATCCCTTCTCTTCTCTCTTCTCCCTCCCCGAATCCTTCATTCTTAGCTAAAATCCACGAGAAAAAGCGGGCAAAAAGAAGTATTTTTCATCATAATTCGCCCCCTTGGGGCTCCGGAAGATTCGATTTAAGGCTGGGACGGTGGCAGGCGGAAACCCTCGCCTTTTTCCGCTTTTGGCTCCCGCTTTTATCAGAGGAAGGGAGGGGCAAAGGCCAAAGAGAGAAAGAGAGAGAGAGAGAGAGAGGGAGGAGGGGAATCCGATGATTCGCGGGGCGCGGGGCCCCGTTGACCGCCCGCGCCGTTGGAGGCCGTGAAGGGCCCTCGTCGCTCGTGTCGAGAGGTGGAGACGGGAATCAGTAGATAGGACGGTAGGTAGGGTTTGGGAGTGATGGCGGTGGGTGGGGGAGGGGAGGAGATGGAGAAGGATTTCGAGGCGAAGCTCCGGTTGGAGCAGCAGTCGCCGTCGCCGTCCCCGAAGGTGCAACGCAACAACAGCATTACCTTCAGGGCGCCGCAGGAACAATTCACCGTCAATGATTTCGAGCTTGGCAAGATCTATGGCGTCGGTTCCTACTCAAAGGTTTGAGCTTTCTTAGGTTTTATGGTGATTTTGTTTGTTGGTTCTCTGGTTTCTTACATTTCTCTTCATGTTGCTTGCTATTTCTGTCCCAATTTATGGCATTTAGCATATGTTTAGGATCTGGTGTATCTTTTGTTGCTGGGTTCGCGTAGGCACTAGGAAGCCGGGAGGAAAAAGATGGATAAGAGAAAAAAGGAAGAAATGCTCGTAAAGAAAATGGCAGTAATTGGCTGTGAATTTTTTTTCCTAAGAATTTATGGTGTAAATCATGGGGTTTGTGTATAATGGAAGCACCAAAACGAACAGGGTAATGTGATGTATGGTTCGTAGAGGTTTAAATTTAAAAGGGAAGTGAAGAAATTGTGGTGTGGTTTGTTAAGTTTAGGGCTTAACTTATCAAATGAGAAGTTGAGATGGGGATTGAAGGAAATCTACTCTCGTGTCTACAAGATGGGTGGAATACAATGCTAAGTGGAGCCTTAAGATGCACAAAGGACAAGCTTGAGTTTCGCATTCATAGGCCTGATAGTAAATTTTGTTCTACTTGATTTCCTGTCCTGATATAAATAGCATTGCATTGTAAAATCCATATGCGACTTATCAGAAATTTGCTTTCATTTTTTCACCATTTTATAAAATGATGGATATCCAAATGAGATGACATGGGCATATCCAGTGAAGATGTATGGACACCCTGGTTTGGACTGCTCATGTTTGTGGTGAAGGATCAGGATAGAGGAGAGAAGGACCGTCAACACAGCATTTGAACAATTTCTATGGGTAGAGAAGAATTCCACTTGATAAAGTCAAGTAGCAGATAAATTGTTGGGAGAAGACTTAACTATTTTTTATGGTTATATAAGTTTTCTTATTTCTGTAGTTGCTTAATATAAGGCAAGTTTTCATAAGCTGGTAAAGAACAAAACAGATTGAGAGAACAATTTAGATCTGAGTTGGCCAACATCTTGGTTTGCATGCCTAGAGGAAGATGGCTCATCTTCTGAGCTAAAGTGACCGTTGCAGTCCTGGTACTATTTTCTCTCAAAGTGTAGTTGCTGCTTGTTTGGAAAGTTAATAACATGACATACAGCTCCCTAAGCCATCTTGACTGAGAACGAGGTTCCCAATCTTCGATTTTCATGTCTCATTGCTATGTACCTTGCACAGCTCTAATTAAAAGTAAACTTTTATTGAGCAAGCTGGTCATTCTAGCATGCATAATAGCTTCTGTTTTATATCATGTTCATGATGTTTTCGTGGTTCTTAATACCTTTATGATCTGTCAAATCTAGGTAAAAAATATATAGGCAATCAATTGTTAGCATAAAGTTGATGGTCATGCTCCACGATATTGAGGGATTTTTTTCTTCTTCCTGTTTTTGCTTTATACTGGCTGATGGTATAGGTGCCGCAACATACTACTATTTGTTCTCTTTTTTTTCTTCAAGTTGGTGCCTAATCTGACATTTCTTAAAGCCCACTTTGTTGATATATGACCTGTTCATACTTCAGGATCACAATCCCTATTACTAGGCATAAAAGATGTTATGGATGTTATTCCCGTGTCATCCTTTTGCATATCTGGTTGTGAGTCATTTTGCCAGACTATTGAATAAATACCTATAAAATTGTAAAATGGTGATATAGTCAAGTTGAAATAAAAACAAAAGTGGGAATATTCTGACCTTCAAGAAACTCCTTATAGGATCCTTCGCATGAAAGATCCTATTTGATTTTTTGAATTTATTACATGGACATGGACATTCATGTAGCATTCTAACTCTTGAATGATTTTCGACAACTGATGCTAAATTTGTCAATCATCAATTTTCAACTTCCTAATATTGCCTGTAAATGTTCATGGCTGCTTAATTGTGGCTGATATACTCAAAAAACACAGAGATAGAACCAAGATGTTATGACAGACCAAGAACTGTGTAGCTTCGGTGAAATCACTATCCAAAGATTTTAATAGCTGTTGGACTTAGAAAGATCTATAACCTGAACACTGAAACACCTTTGTTTTGGGAGGCTCTGGATGTGTGGTCATCCATCTCCACCTTCTATGACAACTACAATTTTAAATAAATATATCCTACATAGTTCAGTTTTGAGGGGCACCTCCCAAACTTGGGTTACTTGATTAAAAAAAAAAAATCAAATTAGGCAATTTCAACCATCCATGGTATCTCTTCCATCTTTACTAATGTATAGCATGAACTCCTGCCATTCACCTGTTGGACACCCAATTATGACATTCTATTGTCGCAAACTTCTATGTTCTCAAGGTGATACACATACACACATAGATGGGGAGGGGGAGCGGAGATGGACGCGGTCTCTCTCTCTCTCTCTCTCTCTCTCTCTCTCTCTCTCTCTCTCTCTCTCTCTCTCTCTCTCTCTCGGATGATGAACTGTATTACACACCATGTTCATCCATGCTTTTCCATCTGCACAGCATGTGCCCCATGCTAGTATCTTATACTAAAGCCTTAAAAGATTTTTTCTACTTTTTTGTGATAACTTATTCTTGAGTTCTCTTGAGAAATATTAGGTTATTATATTGACCATGTGTCAAAGAAAATGCTTCCTATTTCCAATAAGTGATGGGCATACTTTGTTTCCTAATGATATGTTAGCATTATTTACTGCAATCTATAATTTTTAGAGTTGATTATATGATTAACTGATGTATCTAAAGTTTGTCATTTTTTTAATTCGAAGCATAGATTCTATTATCCTTTGCAAAATGTCATTACTATAGGCCCTGAGTTTTCTTCTTGAAGGCCTTCTTGTATAAAGAGCAAGGATAGGGGTTTCTAGAGATGATTATTGAATTATATCAGAGTTAGTTCTTAAAATTTGTAGTAAATTCCAAATATCCATCTTAGTAGAATAAATAATCTCCACCACCATAACCACATTCTTCTCACTGTCTTCCTCCTCTGTTCTCTTGTCTTCAAATTGTTTTTATTTGGTCTATCTGCATCACACTGACTTCTGCCCAATGGTGTTAGATTCTAGTTGCAAAAGTTTGTTAAAATGGTGTGTTACAGAGAAGATGGCAATGTGAAATGGCATAAGTTTGGTGTGATGAATCTAAGATACTTTCTCACAAGAGAAAGAATGAGGGGGAATCCAAAGAGAGTAGTTTTAACTGCAAGGAGGAATGAGACACTTGAGCTCACCTTATCATGATGGAGAACAGTTCTCTTGATGCTGATAGCCCTTATTCCAACCATGGAGGTGAGTCCTAATTCTATATCTGGAATTGATGGAGCTTGCATGATTTGCAAACTTCGTATTATGTCCAATGCGAAACTTGTCGAACTTTCTTCTAGATCTGCAATTGTGATTCCTCTGCAAGTATGCTCCAATGGTAGAAAGAACCTCTCTGTCCTTATGCTTTTTCCTTCCTCCCATCCTTTTGAACTGTGTTTACTCCTTCATGTTGGCATCCTAATCTATGCTTATCCTTCCCATGTAGGTGCTGTTGTATAAATTCCTAGCTTTGCTTTAGGCCTGGAATCTCCATAAGCCTATCTATATGTATCAGATAGTATCACAAACATGTGAAGTCAAATGCCCTTGATTATCATGAGGAGATGGAAGATGAGCACTTAAATGAATTGTTTGGTTATCTTCTGCTTTTTGTTTCTGCTATCAAAGTGGCAAAGGCAGTTTTTAGCATCAAAGCTGACACAAATTCATATATCTTTGGAATTGTCTGTGCGAGTTGATATCAAACTTGTAGTGGAACTCATGGTTCGCCGTACTAGCCAGAACCGGGCGGTACAAGGCATACCGTACCATGCTGGTTCAGTACTGGTATCCAATGTGAGTGGCGTACCCAGCGTCGGTACGCCGAAAAGATCCCATATCATACCAACACAATGCCAGTGTGGCACCAATATGGGGTCTGGTACCGAGACAACGAACTTTGGTGGAACTATTTTATTTAATTCTAAATGAAACATATCAACTATTCTGCATCCTTCAAAATGTAACTTCTTTTTGAAGTGAATGATTATCTATAGGTTGGGGAATATAGATACTTTATTTTCTTGTATGATCCCCAGCCTCTCTCTTCCTTATACTTGATTACTCATGCAACTTCAAAAGCTCCTTTGCAGTATGTTCATAAATACATCCTAACCCATCTAATAATGCTCTTCCCAAAAGAGATCTTGGTACCTGTGTGCATCTTTAAGTCGCAAAACTAGCAAAATTAAAAAGATTAAATTCCTTATCCTGGTTCTTGTGGCTGGTCTTTAAAAGGATACATATCCCACCCACATGTATGGTTGTGGACATATATGATGAGCATGGGATTCAGTAGGCAAATAATATCTAAGAGCTGTTTTTAGCCTGGCTTATCAGAACTTTCTGTTTAATTATATTTCTGGTAATCTAATGTTAGAACTGCATAGTTGATTCTTACCATAATATTTTCCTTCTTTGTTCTTTACAAATCTCATTGCATTCAACAAGTGGTTTCAAATCTGATTCTTCTATATCAGGTAGTGAGAGCAAAGAAAAAGGATTCGGGAAATGTATATGCTTTAAAGATCATGGACAAGAAATTCATCATGAAAGAGAACAAAATATCTTATGTAAAGCTGGAGCGTATTGTGCTTGATCAGTTAGAACATCCTGGCATAGTCAGATTGTTTTTCACATTTCAAGATGCTTACTCCCTTTGTAAGTCTTTATAATTTGACTGGTGTTTCATGTTGTCATCCAAGTTGTGCTAGTTGTCATTTTCTTTGTGGAAATGTTACAAATAATCGTGTGAAAGTTAAATCAGCCTATCCAATCTATGACCTGATGTTGTCTTTTTTGTTGCATTGGAGACATGGCACTTGAGTCTTGTGAAGGAGGAGAGCTGTTTGACCAAATTACCAGGGTAATTCTTACTACTTAGTACTTTGTACAAACTGCTCCTTCTACTTTATATACCAAGCTTATGCACCTTGTTGCAGAAAAAGCATCTTTCTGAGGATGAGGCCCGCTTTTATGCAGCAGAAGTTATTGATGCCTTGGAATATTTACATGGCCTAGGATTAATTCACCGGGATATTAAGGTACATATAGGGATGCAAATATAGCCCCTCCCATATCTCCACAAACCCCCCCCCCCCCCCCCCCCCCCCCCCCCAAAACAACAATTTCTCCCCCGAATGACTCATGGTAAATATCTTATAACGCCAGCCAGAGAACTTATTGCTCGCTTCTGATGGACACATTAAAATTGCTGACTTTGGTAGCGTGAAGCCAACTAAGGACAGCCGAATCACAGTCCTTCCAAATGCAACAAGTAAGGTTATAACATATGCTGAAAAGTACTTATGCTCAAATTATCAAGCAACAGATAATATCTCTTTTTATTCCTAATTCAGATGAAAAGGCATGCACTTTTGTGGGGACAGCTGCATACATTCCTCCAGAAGTTCTC
Source organism: Phoenix dactylifera (assembly GCF_051530095.1). NCBI lineage: Eukaryota > Viridiplantae > Streptophyta > Magnoliopsida > Arecales > Arecaceae > Phoenix > Phoenix dactylifera. Next base: position 4,589,158 of record NC_143191.1, read on the forward strand.
AACTCGTCTCCAGCAACCTTTGGGTAAGGGAATAACTCTTTTGCTATCGCATATTCAACGCTCTTAGATCCTTAGATCTGTTAAAGGATCCCTATGATAATATAAATTACTTGAATAGCATACTTTTGTGGTGCTTGTCTTTTATGGAGACTGTAATAATTTGATTCATTGTATTGATCCTGCGAATTTTGTTTTGCGAGAGTTTTCCCTATCGAGTCAAATTTCTTTCTATCCTCAGTTTTAATGAGTCCTATTATATTTATTTTTGTCCTCCTTGTTTTCTTCACCTTGCAGACCCTTTATAGTACATCACTACCATCCCTATAGAGGTCCTTTTGCTGTGTCTGTGATATAAGCTACAGTTCAACCTCTCTAATGTCAACTAGATATCTAGACCATGAGAAGCATATCTTTCTTTATGCCACTGTTACAAAGGATGTATTTTGGATCTTATTTTCATACATTATAGTGGATATAGAATTCCAAGTTTAATTTCATGAATGATGGAAGAAACAGAAGATATGTCTTCATTCTTCCTGGGATGTTTTTTTTTGTAGATGATTTTATCATTGTAAAGGAAGTTCATGCACATCATGAACTCTTTGCTGGTCAGAATTGCGTGATTTTGCTTTAGGCATGCCTATGTCAAGGGTTATTTTGGCATTCTATGATGGAGCATGATGCAGTGATAATGTGTAGTAGCTATGGTGCTGTAAGTTATTTCCAATTTGCTGTCGATTATTTCCTAAAATAGAAGAAACATTGTAATTGAACTGGTAACTAGAAGATTATATTAAAATGGGTGCTAAGGTGCATAAAAAGATGCTGCTGATGGTATCAAAGATACAAAACAATTGATGCGGGGATGCATCCTCTTATTTCTTGTATACTAAGGGGGCCCTCGAATACGGCTTCTGATTATGAGGCCTTATGTTTCCTGCTTTCTGCAGATAATTTGCTTATTAGTGAGATGGAAGTATAACTGCTAAGCTGTCCACCTTTTCTCTTTTCTCTTTCTTGTAGCTCAAATGCAAGCAAGCAATCTGAATTACTTTTTATGTTTGGATGGCTGACAGTGCACTAGTTGTTGGATCCCAGACATTGTTTTTTTTTCCTTTTTTTTATAAAAATACTTTAGCTGCAAATTTTGGTAGAAAATGACTACCGCAATGTGAATAAGAAACTTTGCATGCAATTATTGTGTCAGTTTAGTGAAAGTTTAGACTATTTAGAGTTATCTTCAGTTCCTACTTAATTCAGATTTAGCCAATCACACACAGGCTTTGTAGAAGCTAAATAGTGTCCGGCCAGTCTTGACGATCAGTTTTTGTAAGCCGGTTGGCTTTAGCGAAAGCTTGGTGCAGTTCAATTTTCTGACCTTTTGTACCTCTATCAAAACGGAATAATTGTATCTTAGATAATGAATATTAGCTTTGAATGTTCTGTTTTACAAATGCAATTTCGGTTGAAATATTTTCTGACATAATGTTTGTCTCCTCTATCAGAAATGACCTATGGGCCCTTGGGTGCACCATATATCAGATGCTTTCTGGTTCTGCCCCCTTTAAAGACGCTAGTGAATGGCTTATTTTTCAAAGAATTATTGCCAGGGATCTCAAGTTCCCTGATTATTTTTCAGATGAAGCAAGGGACCTTATTGATAAGTTGTTGGTAAGAAACAATCTTGCAATCTCAACACCTATGCATCTAATTATCTTAGAATTTTCTGTCTACATTACATATGTTTATAACCTTGCACTTTATGTTTTGATCCAAAAATATCTGAAATAAAGTGGAATTTTGGACTTTATAATTGCATTTAGGGAAACTCCCTTGCATCATTTGCAAAAACTGACGTTATTGTAAATGTTAAATTACAGTCCTATATCTTGAATTTTAATTAATTTTAGTGCTGGAAGCATGCAGTTGCTAAAAATGATCCGTGTCACTTGCATGATCAAACCCTAGGCAATGACAGCATTACAAGGCATGTTATATTACAATCAAAACCACTCATGTATCTCTGGTAGCATGTCTTTCCTCATGTCTTTTCTTTGCTTTTTCTTCTTTTTTTTAATTGAATATGCTTCTGTTTATCAAGGTTAAATATACTCATAGTTTGCCAATTGAATTTTTATTAAAACAAATTTTAAGAGTTTTAGACTGAAAACTTGTTTTAGTTGATTTGCATGGTGGGATTCTGTCCCTTCAGCTCGCAGATTTTAGTTGATTTATTGTTTTCCTGGAATTAATGAAGACTAATTCTATAGGATAGGTCTTTATCAGCATTGTTTGGCCGTACACAGGGTTCTATTAAGTGGAGGCAGTATGCAGGATGTCAGGGTACTGCACATCGCCTAGGCGGTTGGGTATTAAAAAATAAGATTAAAAAAAAAGATACAACAGTAGAAAAATAGAAATAAATCAGGGCATATTTCCCCCCAAAAAAAAAACAAAAATTAAGTGAGTGGCGGAGGATGTTGAGAAAGGGCGGGGGAGGTGATGGCCAAGGAGGGAAGCTGATGGAGGAGGCAAAAGTTAGAGGATTGGAAGGAAAACCAAAATTAACTGGATAAAGTCTGCCATTGCCTCTCTTATCTGCTACCCACTGGATCCCTCCACTGCCCATTTGCCACCTGGGACTACCCATTGCCATCAGCCTCTGTCAGCTCCAATATGAGGTTAGGGTGTTAGCATTTCTACCCTCAGCTTTCAGAGTGCGGTCAGAGGCTTTATATTACCATATGCCAAATTGCTCAAGCCCTGGCTGTCTTCTTGGTCAACAAGTGTCCTGTCTTTTGTGACCCATGTCTGCCTGGGCTACACACATATTCAAGTGACTGAGCTTATGGAGGTTGCCTATGCACCCATTACGAAGCCTATATTTATATAGGGTAGTAAGGGCAGCTTGGGCCCAATGCATACGATGCCAAGTTGCCAACTGATGGCTGAAGTGGGATGAGCAGAGAATTGCCAATCGAAGTATTTCTATATGGATTGTTATGTATTATTATTTTTTATTGTGTAAAATGTATTTGATCTTTTACTTGCTTCTTTTTATAGTACTCAACAAATCGTGCCTCTTTATATACAAATTGTCTGATAATCATCATAGTCATGTAGGTCATGTTTGGTTTTGCATTAAAGGAGGGTTAAATGGCATAGAGCTCCTTTTTCTTTTTCACTTTAACCCACCAAACACTAGAAAAGCAACCAATTTATTCTGGCGCAAAATGGACATTTTAAAAAAAATGTAAAGCTACCTTTCTATCTAACCTGGAGGTAACTGTTCCACCCTATGGGGTGGAGTAGTTCACTCTGGACTAAAGACTGTTAAGAGTAAGCTAACCCATTTACTCTGGATTAGCTTATTCTGCAACCAAAACAACGGTAGAAAGATTATCTTGTACTTTTCTTTTTAAGAAAAAAACAAGAGAACCCCACTAGCTACTTATCTTATCCCAATTTTATTGCAGGATACAGATCCTAGCAAAAGACCAGGTGCTGGGCCTGATGGTTACGCCGCCCTCAAGATGCATCCTTTCTTCAAGGGAATCGACTGGAAGAATTTACGAAAGACACCAGCACCAAAGCTTGCTGTGGAGTTGAATGTACTGCCACATCATATACTTGTTTGTAATTTTTATTTAAAGACACTTTCCTAGAATAATTTTCACTGTCCCAAGTAGCTAATGATTTTACTTTCAGGTGGATGAGGATGATGATACTCAGGATTCTACATGGAACCTCGCACATGTTGGAGGTGGTTCGACACGTCAACATGCCATCCCTGATGGGAATAATGGGGCCACATCATCATCATCTGAAACACATTCTCATATGTCTAGGATTGCTTCAATTGACTCTTTTGACTCCAGATGGTATGTATAAAAACCTCATGTATCTAATTTTAGTAATGCTAGGGCATCCCCCCATGCACACAAAAAGTTCTAAAATGTGGCATGAGGGATTTGTGCAACACATGATTGGTGGAATATAGGTGGTGCTTGGATATTGTGTTGCCAAACCTGAATTAATGGGCCTGAGGAATCTTTCTTGTGCCCATAAAGAGCGCCCTGAAGCATATTTGATCTAATTTTTGACATCATTTATGGTGTATATATTACCAAGCCTTTTTAGGACTACATTTTCTTGCTTTCTTGGACACAAACCTTAAATTGATTGATCAAATATTTGTTTCCCCATCTCCACACGGATGACGCATTTCTTTGACAACTCTGATATAATAATTGATTATTTTGCATAAATTTCATATAAATTTGACTTTCGTGTTATTTATTTTGTAATTGATGATTTTTTTTCTTCCCCAATTCTTTCAGTTATCCTTTTAACGCTTTAGAAGTGACAGCAAGCTCTACATATTTTGCATGATGCTGTTCCAATTTGTTTAAATGGCAGGCAAGAGTTTCTGGAGCCTGGAGAGAACATTGTTATGATTTCAAAGTTGAAGAAACTTCAGAAGCTATCAAACAAGAAAATACAACTCATTCTCACAGATAAACCCAAATTGATATGTGTAGATCCTTCCAAGATGATGGTTAAAAAGAACATTATTTGGTCTAATAACCCCGCCGACCTCAGTGTCCAAGTATCAAATTCTTCGCATTTCAAGATATGCACAGTATGTCATTCGTTCAAACTTGAATTATCCTTTTCTAAAATGCATGTATTCATTCACCGAACTATGTACCGATTTAATTTACAGCCAAAGAAGGTGATGTCATTTGAGGATGTGAAGCAGCGAGCATGGCAATGGAAGAAGGCAATTGAAGGTCTACAGCAGCGCTAGATTCAATTAATTCGATCTCACTCTCCTATAATACTGCATCAGTTCATTTATGTAGGCTTGCTTCAGAGGAGAATTATTATAGAAAGAGGAGAGCAGCAGTTCCATTCTCAGCAGCCTCCAATGCTCTGAAGGGGGGTCTCTTATGCTGGGTCACTTGAAAAAGTACTGATTCATTGTCACTAACAGAATTTTTTTCATGTTGATTGCATTGTATCATAGATTATTAGATATTTGCAGCTAATCTTGTGGCTGGATGAGCGAAATGTTTGTTCAGGGGCCAGAGAGAGAGAGAGAGAGAGAGACATGAAAAAGGGGTAGGCTAGTATCTTTGTATTGTTTGAACTTGTCAATGTTTTTTTTGATCTTCTTGATGAGTTTTTTTTATCTTTGTATTGTTAAGGAAGCTGTTCTTTTTGTCATGGCATCTCATTATCCTGTCACCTTGGCTCTACTTATAGTTATATGATGTTTCAGAACTACAAATCAGTAACCAATGGCATGCCGAAAAAAAACCAATGGGGTCGATGGTCCAGTCTTTATCAGGATTAACAAGCTTTTGTGTAAAATATATATGCACAGTTTCTAAAAGCCTGCATGAGAGGCAGCATACCTAGCCAACCAGTCAGTGCTCGCTTCACAGTTTGATGGATCGCATGGAGCACAGCTGAACTGAATCTGCCAATGAGAAAGTGTACAACAGCAATGGATTGTAAACATCAGAAGTATTCCTAACCCTATTTATCTATCTTACTATGGTTTTTAAGTCCCTTTCAAATCAAATCTTTGTGGTTTTGTAATTTGTGTTGTTTGACAGCTGTGAAGAACGGCTAATGGTAGTTGCTAATCTCGATTTGACTATGTTGGCTGAGATATTGGCATGTGAAATTCTCTCTCCTGCTATATATATACATTCATACACGTACAAGCAAAGTAGATATCCTTAAAATATTTATAAAAAGAATGAATCATCGAAGCGTTTGGATGCCCATAGGAGAGTGTGCAAGAACTTGCTTGGGGCCCAATTGAGCTCCTGCATAACTGGATTAACATTTATTTAGTAATTAAATTGAAAAAAATACTTTTAGTATCAGAAATGATAATAGAGGATACTGCATAGTGTTTTTAATTATCTAATTATTTGTACTATCAAAAACTTCTAATATTTACCCTTAATAATATAATAAATAATATTTTTAAATTTTATTATATCATAATATTTTTATATAACAATATGATATCATTATTTTAATATACTATAAAAGTAATATATTATAATATTATTAAGTATAATAACACTATATTGTTATAGTATAATAATGATAATAATGATATCATATTGTTTTAACTTGTACAGCTTCGTATTAGGGATGATGTTAGTACTCGAATGCAATATTGTTTGGTGGATGATGTTATCACTCGAATCCAATACTTTACGGAAAACATAGAGAAATACAATCGCCTGCTTGGTGGAGGTCCAAACAGTCCCATTCAGGCATATTTCCTGTGCATGTATCCTGCTATCAGGGTCCATCAGATTGTCTTCGACTTGGCAAATTTGGATTTGAATTTTGACTGAGAGGCCATTGCTGTAGGTTTTTCTACATTCTATAAGTTAACTGGACACTAATGTCCATCTCCAAGATTCTCTGTTAGAAACATATCCAGGTTGGATGTTCCAGGCACTGGGGTTCTTGTCAAATTCACTGTTTTCAACTATTTAAGATTCTTGGAAAGTATTGGATTCTTCCAACAGCTACTTGTCAAATTCACTGTTTTCAACTATTTAAGATTCTTGGAAAGTATTGGATTCTTCCAACAGCTACTCGGTCGGCCATAATGGCTTTAATGTGAACTTTTGTTCTATGTAGATGTTGGTCAAGGATACAGGAACTAAAATGATTTTGTGAAATGTGAGTTTTTTCTTTTTTGCATGATTATGTCCTAAGATATCGAATTTTGCATGAATACCCTACGAAAATTGATATTTGCATGTACAAGCTCGTAAAACCCTTATTTTGCTATTCTACTTTTTTTTTTTTCTTATTTTTGCATATGTATCCACACCATTCAATGCCGATAAAAAAATAATAGTTTCAAATTAAAATAATTAAAATATTATTAATGGGTATATGTGCAAAAAAATATTTATAAAACAATCACAATGGGAGATAAAACAATACTTTCAAAAAATTTTATTTTTAATTAAAATAAATATGGTTTTTATTGATGGTGTTAGAATAACTGTTGTATTAGGAATATTTATGTAAAAATAGTGTTTTATGAGGGTGAAGAAATAAATATAAATTTAAGAGGGTATTCATGCAAATTTGAATTTTTAGAAAGGTATTCATGCAAAAAAATCTTTTTTAGAATTGAAAATTTGGATGAGAAACATGTAGATTGAAAGGCCTTATTAAAGAATAACATGTTTTAAAAGTTCTAACGGTATTTAAAAACATGAATGCATGATGTAGCCAAGCTTGTTAATTTCCTACTCATCTTTATATATATATTTTTTCTTTTTGCAAATTCAGATGCTTGGATAAGTGTCTGAATCTGATTTTTTTTTTTTTTTTTTGATTCGGTGTCCACGTTTTAGAGTTTTACATTGTTGGCTTCAACCATCAAATATTATTCTTGGGCAAAAGGAAACACTTGCAATAATTCTAATATATGCAGGATGGCTTATGTGAGGAATGCATCGGGGAACAAATTTGCAGTACGCTGGTCTGCTTTTCGTTTTTATTAGACCATTTGTTCCTGCTTTTCTTAAACGATAACCCTGAAGCCTTGATGAACTATTCATGGTTCTATTTTTAACTACTTTTTTATAATTTCTGTCAAAGGCCATCAAGTTCTTGAATCATAAAAGCCTCTCTCTCTCTCTCTCTCTGCGCGCGCGTGCGTGTCAAGTTCCTTTTTTGTTACCATTTTTTTTTTTGACTCATTTCCATATTTTTCATTTAAAAAGTTATTTACAACATCGATGGCAAATGGTTAAAAATTTAATTAATAGATGATAAATCCATATCCCATCCATCAAATGCAAGTATTTGCTACATAACTAAAATTTCTATCATCATCGTCATCGGACTAAAACAAATGGTAGACTTGTCGAGATTCATTCTCATGCCTTGCAGTAGTCCTCCAGAACCCCTCTGAGGGCCAACGCATCAATAGTCCTTGCCTTGACTAGGAGAATGAAAGTTAATCGAATGACAGATATTGGTTTCCTGCTGTATTTGGATTTAACTAATAAATCTCCTACCTAGATCTTAGTTGCATGATTCTCAAAATCATGTCTGTACCTGAGTTTTGATGTCCTGATTCTGACACCACATTTCTTATTTTTTCCACAGAGGTTGCTGGACCTTCCATTTTTCAATGGGAGGATGTCGAGAGAACTGATGGATCCTCTCAGGTCACTTCGTCTAGACCACTTAGCGCCGATGATTGTTATTCTAGTTAAGTTCATTTAAAAGATAATTCCAGCGGACATTTTAAACCACTGCAATATCGTCATCTGTCTTCTACCTGCATTTATTTAATTTAGAGGTGAGCAGGTTGTTTGAAGAATTAAGCATAGGAGTTGAAATCTGACAAGAGTTAAGAGAATTTGTCTAGAAAATAGCAATTCAGGAACTTGTCATAATTCTTGTTTTTAAATTAAATACAAAATGGCATTTGTTAGAAAATTAAAACTTTCAGTATAGAGAAAACCAATTAATTTTTTTGACAATTTTTAGTATGCGTTAGAATGGTGATCTTCCTTATTGATAGATCACATGCTGCGCGCGCGCGTGCACATAAGATTTATCTAACACCGAATTAATAGTTTCTCATCAAATCTAAGGGTATGTTTAGATTTTCCTACCGGATTAGAATGAAAATTCTGTAGATTTGCCCAGTACAACTAGCAAGATCACATGCTACAGTCTGGGCTAGATAAAATATCTAAAAATACCTTCAGAATGGGCTGAACCGAATCCAATAGCAAGAAAAGAAAAACCTCAGTAGATCTTTCTTATAAATATAAATCAAGCCCAATATCTGGCCTGTGATCGTGTTGGTTGTGCTGCCCCAATCCACGAATGCTATAGAATTTTCAGTCTAATTCTATTAGAAAGTCCAAATAGACTTCTGTTTTTATTTTAGCCTCAGGCTGATCAACCAGACTATAATCTCTAGCAGTTTCGAGCCACTCTATCTCCACCAGAGCTGCTACTACAATTGAAATCAAGGACCATCACAAATCACAATGCCTATCCATTGAAGCATTGGTATGCCAGAACATTATTGGAAAAAAAAAAATTCTGTCTATGGAACGAGGACAGAGTCGTAGATAGGGATGAAGGCTACAACGGAGCAGCAAAAACACCATCATATAATAAGCAGGTTGCCTGTATTGAAAATAATTGAAGCACCTCCCTTGCTTCTTCTACATGATCCACATTGTCTACACCATCAGTCTCCTTAAAGATGTACAATGAGCAACATCACAAGGCCTACGTAAGGAGGAACATGAGAGAGCCAGTCTGATTAAGATGAAAACATAACAGCAGTAAATCTACTAAACAAATATTCCACCAGCAGATGTCACAGTGGTCTTACCTGAACTCCTGTGTTTCTCTCACTTCTTCAGATGTAATGAGGACACCTTGCGAATGACATAGAAAGGGCTTTACTTATTTGAACAAACCTTATGGAGTTGCATTAACGTTTGCAACTTGAATAACGTAAGTCTAATTTGGCAAATAAAGATTCCAACTACTAGGTGGCCTCTTATGACCTGAGCCATATCAGCCTACCAGTCATGTTACACAACTGCACTGCTTCCTTTTTTCTTGTATGCATAAACCTGTGCAAGGTACAAGTAGATGACGAGTTCTACAGCACTGAGTCCAGCAAGAAGCCAATAGAAGTAATCAAGATGAGCACGGTTTAGATTGTTGGAAAACCAACTCTCGCCACTCTCTGCAGTTGCTTTGTCAATCATAGACACAAGAAAGCTACTGATGAAGCTCCCAATGCCGAAGATGCTCAAGTAGAGAGCAAGTCCAAGGCTCCTCAATGCATCAGGGATCTGATCATAGAAAAATTCCTGCAGGCCAACCATCGTGAATACATCTGCAATCCCATACAGAACATACTGGGGAACCAACCACCACAAGCTCATGGGAATGGTTGCTGTGGGCTGATCGACCAGGCCGAAGTCTCTGGCAGTCTCAAGTCTCTTCAGCTCCACTAGAGCTGCTACAACCATGGAAATCAAAGAAATGACCATTCCGGTGCCAATCCTCTGAAGCATGGTGAAGCCTGCAGGCTTTTTGGTGAATTTTCTGGCTATGGGCACAAGGATACGATCGTAGATGGGGATGAAAGCTACAATGGAGGCACTGATGAAGCTTTGTAGTGCTGCAGGCGAGACTTCAAGGTTTGAACCTATCCTTCTATCCAAGGTGCTTCCTTGCTTAGTAAAGAAGGTTGAAGACTGGGCAAAAACAACAGCATATATTAAGCAGGTTGCCCATATGGGAAACAATCGAAGTATCCCCTTTGCTTCATTTACATGATCCACATTGTCTAGACTATCAATTTCCTTGCTCGACAACGAACAATTTGGACCACCAGATGGCCTATAATTGACAAACATAAAAGAGCCCTACAGGTTAATATATAATCATTATATTACTAGGTCTACTAAACAAATGATCTCATAAACAGATGCCAAAAAGTACTCTTACTTGTACTGTAGTGCTTCTCCTGTTTCTTCAGATGTAATGGGAAATCTTGCTTGCCTACGTCTTACCAATGCCACAAGTGTTTTGCTTACTCGAACAAATGGACTCTCATCTTCTAGGACATAGAAGCGATAAGTCTTGGTCCCAAGCAAGAAAACAATGAGAGCAAACAGCATTGCAATGCATGGAATTCCAAATCCAAGGCCCCAACTAATGTTATCTTGGATATAGCTTACGATCACCAGTGTAACTACAGTGCCACCACACAACCCGAAGTACCACCAGTTGAAGAAGGAGCTCTTATCCATGCATTCCTTGGGGTCATTTTGGTCGAATTGATCAGCGCCAAAGGCTTGAACACAAGGCTTGTGGCCTCCCTGGGCAAATGCCACGAGATAGAGGGAGAAGTAGAAGAAGGCCACTTGGGCAGGAGATGGTCTGCAGGCTGTGAGATCCGTTGTGTCACCACATTTGGGTGCATGAATGGATGGCAGCACCGATGAGAGGGTGAGCATGCCCAAGCCCTGTGGTTCTCCAATCCAATCAACGGAGTAAGAGTCAGGATTTTGCCTTTAATTCGGCAACAAGTCTTTGAGAAAAACTAGAGCGTTTTAGTACATCCTGATTCGATTTTGTTAAAATATTTGCAGAACAAAAAAAAAAAAAAAAGAGAAAAAAATAATTTTATTTTTCTATTCCATCATATTCGATACATTTTAGAGGTTATATATACTCATGTACAGACCTTATATAAAAATAATAATATAAATTGATATGGGATCATGCTAACAAAGAAAAATAATACTCACTGATATAAGCTGTTATGTGATCCTTAATATTACTCTAACAAAATCATGCTGACAAAGAAAAATAATACTAACGATACCGAATCATGCTAACAAAGAAAAATAATATGGACTGATACAGATTGTTACGTGATCCCTAAAATTATATTAACAATTTCAATAGCATGTCAGTATTCTGTTTGGAGTAAATCCAGGTGAATTTTTTAGGCTAATGCAATTGAAGTGGCCATTTACATACGATCACTAGAGGAACTAAATACTAGGTTCAACTTTCTTAGGAAGAAAAAAATCATTATGTCAAATTCTCTCTCTTACCTTTTTTAAGTCTTCTGAGAGGCAAGATCATGATACATTTCCATAATTTGAAATATTTACTATATTCCGTACAAACATAATTTACATTATGCAAAACAATAATATTATATAGATATTATTTTTTTGGTGTGTATATATATATATATACTATTAAATAATATTCATTTATATCCTTCTTTGTCACCAAAAACAGAAATAACGATAACAACTTTTAGACATTGCATATTCAGTCAATGAATACTTGCTTGAGGTTGACCGATCTGGATACTGGACTGGTAGATATTACGAATCAACTTGAGTTCAAATAGGTGTCTTTTAAAAAGGAAAATAAATAATTATCTACCAAGAAAAGGAAAATAAATAATTTACACCTCTAATTTGGTTTCAAATAGAACTCCTGGAAAGGAAATAGATCGAGAACCTCTAGGCTTCCAATCAAATCATCAGTAATTGCAACCTAGAAAATCTCCATCTACAAAAGAAAGCAACAAAAAAAAAAACAAACTAAAAGTGAGTAAGTAGTGCATCGAAGGGCTCATTTAATAGGGGTCAGGCTATTCAATGAATCCGGCGTTCCATGATTAGGATCTTACAATCCATGATTGGATAATCCCACATCTTGAAGGGAAACAAAAAAACAAAGAAAATGATCCAAATACCCAGTTTGGATCATTTGAGCGTTTTTGATCCACATCATACGATCCAGAGACCGTGGATCGTCCCATCCTAATAACACTAACAAGAGGATTCATTTTTGTGCTTCAGCTACCATGGAGCGTAATAGCTTTCTTTAATTGATCCACAGCCTAAAGCAGGATCCTCTGCGGTGCATCTTTGGCACCACAGGCATCTCTTAATTGCCTCCGCGATGGATCTTGCAACTGGTAACTTTCTACGTGATATTTCAATACAATGGTCTCAATACTATTCGTGCATGCACTGTCTCCCTATCATGCAAATGATGCACCGCATAGGATTAGGGTTGCAAATGAGTCGGATTGACCGATAACTCGACCCGACCCGTTTTGGAGGACTCGTGGGGCTAGGTTGGATCCTAAAATTGGACTCATTCTATTTTTCGAGTCAGATCTGAGTTTACTGAATTTAGACCTGACCCAACCTATTTGAAATTTTGGGTAATTTTAGGTTTTCAATTTCTGATCTAATCTGAATCTGTAAAATTATTTCGGTTTGCGGACCGCAGCCCATGAAGGTGCAAACAACATCTGAAGCCATGGATGGGTTGATCTGAACCGGACCAGACTCGAACCCGAATCGGATTTAATTTTTTTGGATTGGGTTCGGATTATACATGGATTCCAAGAGAACGTGTGCAGGTGATCTAAAATGATGCTGACTCGAGTGAGGGGAGAGGGCTTATAGATTACAGCGGCTCAATCATGACCGTTGTACAGTAGATTGACGGTCTGAACAACTTCCTCTCTGTTCGGAACACAACAGCCGATCGGTCGCACACAGCGAAGTGGACGCTCCAACTTTCCAATAAAGAGGACCACAAAACATTGCAAGATCATAAAACACGGCGGGGAAGAGGGGAGAAAGGGGAGAGCGAACCATGATGTAGAGGAGGGATGCGAGGATGATTGTCCGGAATCGGCCGAGATAGGAGTCGGCGACGAAGGCCCCGACGAGCGGCAGCATAGAGGCTACGCCGGACCATGTGTTCACGGCGGCGGCGGCGGCGGCGGTCGACTCCCCGAGGGGACCGGTGAGGTAGGTGATCAGATTCGAGGAGATGCCGTAGAACGCGAATCGCTCCGCGATCTCCACTCCTGCAGCCCATAATCCATATGATGATGGATTAGATCGAGATCAGACGGCTGAAAATCGATGATTGGTGGTTTGGGGGTGGGGAACTGCGTAGTACCTATAATGAATAGGGCAGAAGACCAGCCGCCGGAGGAGGACCTGGAGACGGGGCGGCCGCGGTAGTCGACGGCGCCGGCTACGGTGGCGGATTGCCGGAGGAGGGGCTCCGGGTCCATCCTCGCTCGCGCTTTCCTCCTCGGCGATCAGAATTCAACGGAGGGTAGGAAGCAAGGATTCTAAAATAATTGGAGATGGCGCTGTCAGTTTTGTTGTCCTATTGGTGACGTCGGCTTGCCTTGGCTGTGGCCGTCGTGCATTTGGTTTGGTCGGTGGGGTAGAGAATGGTGACGTAGTAGTTTGTTCGTGTGCGGCGAAGGGCCGGGCTCCACGCCGTCGTGGTGACGTATCATGACAAGAAAAAAAGAAAAAAAAAAAAAGCGAGAAACATGAGAGAAGAAAAAATCTCTCTACCTTAAATAATGTTTACCCTACAATTTATAAAAAATTATTTCGAATTCATAAAACGGATACATCAAAATACATTCAAGGATAAACTGATACAATAAATAAAGATTTTAACATAATAGTAGCCACCAAGGAAGTGCCTAAGTTTCACTTAAGAGGGGAGGAAAAAAAAAAAAAAAAGACCACCCCACCAAGGCTCCCTTCTCCATTTCATGCTTTTGTATAAGTTTTGACGTTGCTCTAGGAATGGCTGGAGCTCATACAAATTATAGTTGAGACTATCTATCCTTTCAGGTATTGCACCCTGACTACCGTATGGGATGGTAGAATGATGGGGATTGAAGATTGGTAATGGTGCAGGAGGACAAGTGCCTTGAAATATTTGCTTGATATCTTCAATTAAAGTGCCATGAAAATATAATTGATGATCGGGCAAAAAAGCCTTAGAAGTCACTTTTGAGGGATTTTTTTTCTTTGGAGGATAACAAACAAATAAAAAGCTTCATTTGCGACAATGCAATGGCAAACATAATAATTGTTCAATTAAAAATAATGCAAAGAAATACTAAAACAATGAATAGCTCTCACAAGTAAATATTAAACTTGACATTCAAAAAAAAAAAGGGGAAAAGAAATAATATTCTCACTCGCTCAACTTTGTCCAAGTTTCCTAAAGCTTGTTTTAGTTTAAAAAGAATCAATTCATATAGTGTTCAGTTGTAGTTATGTTAGGTAGCCTCCTAGATTTGAACGCACCCAACCTAAGACCCACGAGAGAGCATCATCAGTCTATGGCCAAAGATGAATCGCTAAGATGTAAGGCCCGATCCATTGGCCAGCCCAACCTAGCATAGGCTTGATTCGTTGATGAACTTGGAGGTGGATTGGCCCATGGCCTAGTGTTGAGTGAGGCCCAGAATGGTCGGATCCTAATATCGATCGGGGTAGAGCCTTTGTTCAAGATGGACTGGGACTCCACCTCCTCCTCAAAACTCCTACGAGTTGCTGCATGGGACTCTGCAAGCTATATAAACTCCCCCTCTACTCTTTATGAGGCTGCACCAGTTTCTCTCTCTCTCTCTCTCGTTCTTCTCCTCTCTTTTTCTTTTTTTCTTCCAATTTTTGCAGCAGTGCATGTTACTGTGCTCACCATTATCGCAACCAATTCTCGTTGGAGACGAGATAACGGAGCTCACCTTTCTCTTCTCCCCGATTCACTCTCCCCTTCCAGCTTCGTTTAGCATGTTGTTAGCCTAATTTCCACAAAAAAATGGTGACCAAAACCCTTCTCTGTTCAATGCTCAATCTTTCTTGCTCCATTGTTCCGAGGCTTGGATTTCAATCAAGCCCTATTCCCCCATTTTCTCTTTTGTTTTTTCATCTTTTCTAGCTTTCACTGCCATATCACCAGACAACATGCTGTGGCCACTGGTGCCACTATTTGCCACCGTGGTCGTCTCTCCTCTTCATGATAGAGGCGGCAACAATTCCCTATTCCGCCATCTCTTCTCTTTTTCTCTCTCTCTTTTTCTATTTGATGTTGAGTGGACTCCAAAGGGTCTCTCCTCTATGACTTTGATCGGCCCTAGTAAAGGGTCCTGAATCCCTCAGTGGCCGGGCAATGTATTGGCCCCCATCCGACCCTTATCATACACCATTGAACTCTATCATCATCGATGCTTGTTATGTTACCTATATACTATTTTGATTCTCATTTATAACACCTAGTTGGCCTTGTTCTTCCTCCACCTTTTCTCATATTTATCCACTATCACCCTGGTTTCCATCACAATATTCTCTAATTAATGAGCTTAATCCTATGTAGGGACGTCGAGACTTAGGACTTTATTTTAAAATTTATCATGGCTATATTTTGATAAAATATAATTTTGAATATGAGGTTCTGAAGGAAATTTTTTGAATTAGTTTAATTTATATATTAATTATTTTCATAAGGTAAGTAATGATCCATCTTTTCTAGATATTTTGATTAATTAATATAAGTTTTTGCTATTAAATAAATTTAGAAGAAATATTTTTGTTATGGAATATTCTATATGTCATTTATTAATAATTATGCATGTTGTTTATTGATCCTATATAGAATATGCATATTTTTGTTGAAATATAACCTATATTATTCTATAAAAAGAGCTTTGATATATTTTGGATTTTGATTCATAGTCGGACTATATTTCGATACCCTGCTAATAAGGGTTATACACTGGTGCATCGATTCATTGTTAGTGAGGGTTTCTTGATTAGCCCTGAGCATAGGGCATTTGTGAAGGGAAAGAGTGTTTTCAGATAATATTCTGGTGACCGAGGATGCTCTGGTGTAGAGCATGCCCATGGCTTCTCAAAACATCACTGCATCAGGAACCTGATCATAAGAAAATTCTTGCAGGCCAACCACAGTGAACACGCCTGCAATCCTAAACAAAACAAACTGAGGAAACCACCATAAGCTCAGGGAAATTGTTGCCTCCGGCTGATCAACCAGACTATAATCTCTAGCAGTTTCGAGTCTCCAGTTGGTCCTGAAATTTTAAAGCTTTGATGCATCCAGTCTGAGGTTTCGCCTGCATGGATTTCAACATTCCTTGTGGGAACGAATTTTTCACCATGCTGACATATTGTTTTTTTTTTATATATATTTTCCCTGAAAACAAAGTTAACCAAACTTGCATGCGTTGGTCTCATTGTTTCCACCAGGATTGGGGTTATATTTAAGGAAATTCAAGTAACTTGTGCAATTTTCATGAAGATAAAGAATTATAGCTATTGCTCAACTGTTGTTTGGGACTACAAGGCAGTGAATCATGAATGTACACAGTAATTTTGTTACAGGAATTCAAACTTCACCGTTAGTGGCATGGAGAATAATAATCCACTTGTAGTAACTGGAGAATGATACTAAAAGGATTCCTAAACTGAGTTAAGAGGTGATACAGCTCATTCCAGTCTTAATGGAATGACATTTGTCTGCCATTCTTCTGTGAGCTGTATAAAATTAGGGCCAAGGGGTTGCCCCGGTAAACAAGATACTACTAAGCGTGGCTGCAAATCAGCAAATGTCTAGCTTTGCCCAAGCTTGGTTGGACTGGGTGTTGTCAAGTGTTCAGAAAAATCTGACATTGAACTTTTTAGAAAATCAGACATGGTAACATTTTCATATTTTGTATGGAATGTATCCAAATTTTGATATCATAGATAATGAGCTAGTCCTATTCTTCTTAAATCCATGGAATATGATAAAAAGTGGTTTTTGATTATTATGTTAGAATAAGAGGTGCCATTATCATAATTTTGATGCTATCCAGAGTCAGGAGTGTTATGAAGTGTTAAAATTGTCTAGGTGAAAAGAATGTAGTACTTAAGAGTGTCTAAATGACATGGAATCTGTCAGAGTCACTCAGAACACAGGTGGGATTGTAAAAATATGCAGATGATTCTAGTGAAATAACAGAAGTAATGTTTACGCAGATAATATTAGATTCAAGAAACTAAGCTAAGAAGATGATCTCAGTTGACACCACCAATCTCACTAGGTTCAGCACTAATTCTTGATTGCACCATCCAGGGTGAATTCAGCACCGATCATTAGTTGGTGATAGGCAGTAGTAGTAGTGCTCGCAAATAACAATATAGTTAAGCCTAGCCCCGGCTAAAATAATACCCTCGTGTTAGGGGTGGTAATTAGGTCAAGTTAGATACAAGATAGATCAAAAATCAGCCAGTGAAACTAACCTCTTTATTGAGAGTGTCCAAAATCCACATTCACTCCCGATCATTTTATTAAAATGGTAACCTAATTAATCTACAGTATGTTGAATTAAGTTCATAGGGCTTAATAGGTTCAGCTATGCCACCCCTATATCGGGCCTCGCATTTCGAATGGAGCAATTGTCAAATTTTATATGTTATCTATTGCTAAAAAAATAAGATCACTATAGAGCATAAATGAATGGTCAAATTGATGAGAAGGGAAACATCATTAGCTTTGAATTTTCTGTCTACTAGTCAACGCATGGGTTGATGAGAACCTATATTTTCATGAGAAGTAAACATCATTAGCTTTGCATAATTGACCTATCAAAATGCTGACCAAACTCCCAAAATTTGGTTACGGTTTTCCAGCAAGGGAAAACATCCTATTAGACTCCACAACACTTGAGCTAAAGGATAAACATCTTTTAGTTTTTAATTCGGATGTTAAATTGAGTTTGGTCCAAGGAAAAGATCACGAGAGGTAGAACTTGACGATACAAGCACCTAATTTTGACTACTATTGCCCGGTAAAAAGGGGCTTTTGTCTCTGCCTTGCTGGAATTCTGGATGTTATCTCCACATCAGCATATTATATTTAAATAGGATGATCGAAGCTGGTCATCGCAGCAAGAATTGTTCTTCAAGATTTCTTCTTTAGTTTTTTTTTATTAAAAAAATTAGCTTTTTGACTTCAAAATATCATTCAATTACGACTGCTTTTACCACTTATACGTCAGTTCATCCCATGCTTAAGATACTGGCGCTCGAGGGGAAATGTAGTTATAATCATCATATTACTACTTGATTAGGAAATCTTACTGTCATAAAAATCACATCATTCTTTCATTGTAATCTTTTTTTTCTTCAAACGTCTATGACATTACCGTTTCATTAGATTTATCTTTTAAAAAGTTAAAGGATCGGACGATTTACTTACTATGCAGCAACTTATAAATTATCGAGGTTCTTCTTTTTCTGTCCAACATTTTAGAGAGATTTTTTGAACTCTGCATGCATCTATCTCTCCGTCATTGCGCCATCTTCATTCTCTTGATTTTGCTAGTAGTGCCCATGCGAGATTAGCATGAGAAGCCAATTTACTTAAAAAAAAAAAAAGAAAAATTATGGGGGATCATTGGCCTAATAAATAATCCTATATGGCAATTGAAGATTGGTGCAAGAAACAGGGATAGATTAGCACTTGCATAGTTGAGATATGGTTTAGTCCAATCATGACAGTACGAGTAAAATTGTTATGAGAACAAGTTGGCTTTAGTAGGCATCACAAATCTTAGATAGGTCTCCAACAAATTTGATATTGTCATCATTGTATCAGTTAAATGGAACACTTAATATCTCATATCACAGGTGAGATGGTACAATCGGAGCTAACACTTGGTGGTATTATTATTGTAATTATTATTATCTTGTATATACTTCTTTAGTCTCTTATGGACTGCTTGTCACGTCTATTTATGTTGGCAATCATGAATACCTTGTGACAATCTACATCTGTCTTGCTTATATAACTTTGGAAGTTTCAGTCATAGATCTCTCACGGCTGTTCGTTGGGTTCTATCACATACTTTTAGGCCATTCCTATCATTCCTCAAGGGTAGACAATGGATCTGCAAAAAAATAAGGGGTGGGTAGGTGATATGTACACCTAACCTTTTGTTTGGTTCCATCCAGAAGCATTTAGACATCAGAGACCACCGGTGCAATGAAGCATATCTGCAAGGAGAGGGGAATAATTTTGGGACCAAGCTGGAAGAAATCTTAAACTATTCGTTGCATTATCTGTTTTCAAATTTTATGCCTAGTTGAATCATATACGGATCGAAGTTTTATTATATATGTTGAATATTGACATCATGATGATGATGATGTTGAGATTTATTAGCTTGAATATTGACATAATGATTATTGATGATGATGCCAATAACGGTGAAAGTCAATTTCTTATTTCATCACGGAGTGTTGCTTGGGGCACAGAAATATCTACACTTGAAATAATTGTACAACACAGAATTTTATCCAAAAAGACTAGTCGAAAGGTATTTTTAGATTCCTTAGTTTTGAGTATCTAAGATCTCCTCAGTGAATAATCGATGTAGGACTAAACACACTTCCGCACGAATCCATACATACTCCCTCCGTTTAAGTCCTAATATCCTCATCAGACTAAAGGTCCAAATACATTCAAATTTAATCACAAGCACCACGATCTGTTCATGGTCAATCTCAATAAATATGTGCTGCAGTGTCTTCTAGGTCATATGTGCATCCTTTCTAAGAACGACTCAACTCTAGCCTTTGTTTGGATGTTAGGCTTAAGTTACCTGCTGACAACTTGGCTTGCTGGCAGAAAGGATTTGGTGATGAAGCAGAATGAGGAGGAAAATTTTGCAGTGGGAGAAAGTTTTGGAGCGTATTATCATGAGATCTTGGGATATTAGACTCCAATAGAAAGATGTTTTGCATTGTCTCTAAACTTTAGGAGTTAAGAATTGCTTGAAATTTAACATCTGGAATTTGCTATTATACTTTGAAATAATAAATTGAAATAGAACTTTATAACTACAAAGTCTTGAAAATCAATTGGTTGAAAAGCTTGTCTGGACCGAGGCGTCCGAGAACATTGCCCAATGAACATGACTCATCCCCTATGTGCGGTCCGTGGCAATCTCATCCTTCTTTAAAAAACACGATCGTCTTCAAATATTCAAAAAAAAAAAAGTAGAAAGTAAAAAAGAAGAGAGATAGAGTCTTCGTCTAAAGAGTTTCTCAGAAAATAGAGCACCAATAAGTGAGAGATCAAATAGTGTTTGATTTTTCTAAGTTTCTTGGGAGATAGAGTACCAATAAGTGAGTGAGAGATCGAATAGAGATGGAGTCTCTGTCTTAGAGTGCAGAAGAAGAATCTTTCGAGAGACAAAACACAAGTAATGAGTGAGAGATCGAATAGTATTTGATTATCCTAAGTTTCTTGGGAGATAGAGCACTAATAAGTGAGACACGACAATATTTGATTGTCCCATGTTCGGCAAAAAGATGTACCATACGCCTTATGAACGTACCTTCACCACATGCATAGCTGAGCCGAGGACATGCACGGGACTGGTCACCAACCTAGTTTCCTCGAAAGCTCGACTTGGACTTTCTAGAAAAGAATTTTTATTTACCCTGCTTATATTTGATGTGAAACTAAAAAAAAAAATTGTAAAAACTTTGAAATAACTAACAAATAGGAAATAAAGTTGTGTTTATTTTTAAAATTTATTTTTTTTATAAATTAAAACTCCAACAAGTACTTTCTTCCTCAGATGGGACTTATCATCATCCTTTGTCTTGTCAGATGCTTGAGTTACCAGCATAAAGTTACTTCCACATCCAAACAACCCCAATCTTACGATGCCTGCGGCCAGTTGACTTCCAAATTTGTTAAAATAAATTTACATTAAAAAATAATATTTTATTAAAATAATTTTTTGGCTGTTTTTCATAATTTCTATATACGTGTTGGATTCTAACAACGGTAACGGAGGGACCTGTTAGTACTTACAATTGGCACCGGGGGTAAATGGGACCGATCGCGTACCGCCACTCAAATAAAACCGCCGGGTCTGAGTTATTGAAATCCAACGGTCAAATGGAGGACCGGCGATCCGTCGATTCGGTCGTCCCTCTTCCATCTAAAAGAAACACAAAGAAAAAGAAAAAATCGCACCTGCCCCAAAGGAAAAGATACGGTCGTCAACCTATCAGATATTCTCCCACGCTAACTGCCCAATATTTTTTTTTTTTTTTTTTTTTGATAAAAACGGATTTTCATACAATATGTGTGCGAATACACATAATAAAATCAAAAAATACTAACTCACGGAGAGCCAGTGGCAGCTCCCTTCTCCCACCCAAAGGGTGTATTCTGAATAATGAGCCGCGAAGTCAGCCACCCAATCGGCTGCTTCATTGGCTTCTCTAAATACATGCTTGGCCTAAACGGCCA
This sequence comes from Phoenix dactylifera, assembly GCF_051530095.1. Taxonomy (NCBI): domain Eukaryota; kingdom Viridiplantae; phylum Streptophyta; class Magnoliopsida; order Arecales; family Arecaceae; genus Phoenix; species Phoenix dactylifera. Next base: position 4,610,905 of record NC_143191.1, read on the forward strand.
CTCCAACCCCACACATCATCTCTATATTCCGAACCAAGGGTTGGTCTGTGCTCTCGCCCCTCAACCCCTTCTGGATCCAACTGATAACTGTGGCCGAGTCGCCCTCCAAAACAATCGAGCCAGCCTGCAAAACCTGCCTCGTATATCAAAGATCCGCCCAGACAGCTCGTAATTCTGCCCCGAGAACCGACGTGCCGAACAACTGACAGCCATCTGCTGCCACCACTCTGGAGTGCGGTCCCCAATAACACTCCTTCCACCGTCGTGATGTTAACAAATGGAGTGCACCCAACGTAAAGGGAGAGTGCATGTAAAGGATCACCTATTAGATAAGCTACAACTACTCATGTCACACGTCTTGCTTGGTCAACACCTCGTGAATCACCATTGTTTTATATTTATATTAAAATTTATATTTATTTTATATTTTTATAAAATATTATTTTTACATAAATACCTCCCTAACGATGATAAAAACTATATTTATTTTAATTAAAAATAAAATAAAAATTTGAAATTATTTTTTTATCCTCCATTACGAACGTCTTATAAATGCTTTTTTTGCACATTTACTTATTAAGTATATTTTAGACATTTTAATTTGAAATCGTTAATTTTTTAACGGTATTAGATGACGTAGGTACATATGTAAAAAATAAATAAAAAAAAAAGTAGAATAGCAAAACAGGTGTTTTATGAAGGTATATATACAAATATTAATTATGGAAGAGTATTAATGCAAAAAAAACTTTTTTCTCTATAATATTATTTCATGACTGTTTTATTTCATTTTATTTTTTAAAATAATATGGTGGGCGCTGGGCACCATAAGATTTTTTGAACAAGGAAATTCTCTATTTTCAGAGAAAAATGCTAATTAACCAGCTGTTTAATGTTTTCCTCTATAATGTTACTATAACGTTTAGAAAACAATTTCCTCCATTGAACATACTTTACATAGAGTTCTTTATATTAAATATATAGATGTACACGCATTCTCTCTCTCTCTAGTGTTCTATGTTAAAGAGTTGCTAAGTTTAGCAGGTTTTAAACATATAAAACTCTTAGTTGCTAAAATTTACTCACAATTTTAATATTTTGATAAATATGATCTTAAATCTGTCTGGTTTTGTGTTGTGCATTATACAGCTCCTCATCTGCTGCAAGTCCCTATTTAGGGCCATGCACACCACTGTGATTGACACAATTCATAGACGTGCCCTATTTAGGGGGCGTTTGGTATGAGATGATCGTCCCAGGATCAAGGATGATGTGGGTGGAGCTGATGAGATCACCGCGTTTGGTTGCACCACGGTAATTCTACATGGCGGTGATCCTAAATCACCCCCACTTCTCAAATCACTTCCTAACCTGATGATGGGATATCCGTCCTTGAGGTCAGAAATCCAAGATTATCCCAGGACAGTGATCCTGGTTAAAAATTAAAGACAAAAATACCACTCAACCTATTTTTTACGCTTGAGTCGTTACCTCTTCCATCTCTCCGCTCTCCTTTTTAGCGAGCGCAGGAGAAATGATCTATAAAAAAGGAAGGCCTCCGCCCAAAGGAAGGCTTCCGGGAGGTAAAGAGAAGATAACCACAGAAGGAAGGGAGAAGGCAAAAAGGCACCGACTTGCGATGAAATAAAGAGAGGAGAGGAGAGAGAGAGAGGGGGGTAGGGAGGTTCCTTGCCCTATTTTCTGTGTCTGACTGTGACCAAAAAGAAGCAAAGGCCTCATATAAAACGGGAACTGGAGCTGGCTACGAGTCTTCCCTCTTGATGGAAGGGAGGTGGAGAGTTTCCTGGCCTGCAGTTGCAGTTGCTGCTTGGGTACTCGAAAGGGAGATGGTGGGATGGGACTTTTATTAATTAGATGGAGTGAATTTCTTATAGTGCCCCTACCTTCTCTTATAGATGGAGTAAATTTATCCCTTTCTGGACAAATTCTTTCTTTTACCCTAACCACGAAGTGCCATGGGATAACCTTCTACTATTCTGCTCTTGTTTGACATGGTAAACATTATTGTCAAGCATTATCGCAGTTATTTAATCAGTTTTATGGGCCTTCTTTTAGAGTAATTACATTTCCGTGCTTCCATTTAAGAATTACATTAAATTGAAGAGGCTTCTTATCTATCTTTGTTACATTCATGCATCTTTGTTGAAATAGTATACTTGGCCAGAGTAGGCTCGGCAGAAGTTTCGTACACAAATCACGCATTTTCTGTTTCGTTGGCGTGGCTTCAAGGACCGCTTAGAATCTTAACTAGGGTATTGCTAACTATAAGAAACTTTTGAAATTTAAACTCAATCGTTCCGACGGCCACGCACACCATTGAGACTGACACAATTCATAGACGTGCCCTATTTAAGGAGACATGGGCGGCCAGCTAGAACTGGCAGGGTCCGTAGAAGTTTCGTACACAAATCACACATTTTCTGTTTAGTTGGCGTGGCTTCAAAGATCGCTTAGAAGCTGGCTCCATGACGAGCTTTGGTTCTCCAGCCCCTTATATGAGGTGTCGTCAGTTTCAACGCACATCAGTATTGTACCAAAATTAAAAGCCTACATGTCAAAAGAAAATATGGTTGTTGCTGTCATAGTTTTTTTTATCAAGCTATTAATTATTAATCTAGTGAGATGCATAACATGAAAAAGAGCATGCGTTGCGATAAACCATCGAAAATCCTAGACCACTACGATTTATATAAAACACATAAGTATATATGTGGGCATGGAAGTCGAGGTGGGGTTCCTCAAAGTGCAATGTCCGTGATGATATTGTCGATGGTGGTGATTGTCGCTGGAATTTGGACCCAGAGGTGACCAGCGGCTGAAAAGGAGGAGCTCTGGCGTGAGATGGCGGGTGGGGGTCCGTCGGTGGGCGGCGTCCTCCGGGGGACCTGCAAAAAGCCAGTGGCCGGAGTTTCCGGCACCGGTCATCCGATGCTTAAATCAGAAGAGGCAAATGTGTGGAGGGAGAGAAAACATATTCCAGAGTTTTTGAGTCAGCCCCCTCTAAGAGGAAAGGGGTTTTCCTTTTATAGAGGGGTACAGGTGTACCTGTGGTGTGACGGGGCGAACGGGTTACCGTCATGATTGAGCATGATCGTCTGAGTTAATGCACAATGGTGTGAATTAATGCATTGTCGTGGAAAATCAGGCCGGAGCCAGTAAGTTGTCGTGGCTGATCAGACGTAGCTGAGTGGGTCAACTGTTTGCCGTGGAGGGCTGGAGATCCGTAGACAGCGTGCGCATTGATTGTTGAATGAGCCGGAGATCAACGGACGTCATGCGCATTGATTGTTGAGTGAACCGGAGATCTGCGGAGGCCATGCGCATTAACTGTTGACAGCGGTAGCAGGGCATGGTTCTCAGTCGAGCTGCAGAAGGATGTGACCGCAGCAGGTGGTCAGTGAGGTCGGGCTTCCGAGGTCAAGGATGCTGAGGTCGGATGCCCGGGTCGGGCGTCTCGGAGTCGGGCACCTGGCCGGGTGCCTGGTCGAGAGCCCTGAGGTCGGGCTTCCGGCTGGGCGTCTTGAAGTCGAATGCTTCTAGGCTGGGTGCCTGGATCGGATGTCTCCAGGTCGGGCGCCTCCAGATTGGGCGCCCTCAGGTCGAGCGCCTTCAACCACGTACTGGCGATGTGCTCACGTGCTTCGGAGCGATTCTTTTTCGCCCAACACTGCGCCTTCAATCATGTGCTGGCGATGTGCTCACGTGCTTCGGGGCGATTCTTTTTCCCCCAACAGTGATGATGTTGGTGGCGATGGAGCCATCAACAAGGGTAGGAGCCGAAGCTAAGGGTTGAGGGCGCAAACTCTCACCATCAATGGAGTGGATCTTCATCAATGTAGTTGGGGTTTCAAGGGGTCGTTAGGGAGCAGGGGAAAGTGGCAATGGTGAGAGAGAGGAAGGATGAGATGAGGACAGGGTGGATGGGGAAGCTGATGGTCCTCAAGCTACATCCGGGTGATCCAAGCCTAGATCTTGCCTCTATTTGCTCGTGGTGGGTTGCAAGGCTGCTTCATGTGCACCATCCATATTAGCCCGAAATGTCGATCTGATCACAGCATCTCATCACTGCCACGTTCTATGTCATGGAAGGAGTGGGTGGAGGGAGGGGGTGAAAGAACGAGTAGGCTCCAGGAGCAGAGTTACGTACGGCTTGGATGGGATTGCGTTATGTGCGGCATGTGCTTCAGACGGACTCTATTCTCTTGGGGGGTGAGTCGGCCACGGTGATCAGCTGGATCCGGAGAGGCCCGAGCAGTGATGGAAGAGTTCACCCCTTGCTCCGTGATATGTGGTTGATGGTGAGGGAGGATGTTACATTTCAGACTATGCATGTGTATCGTGATGCTAACGGGGCGGCGGACTGAGTGGCAGCATATGTAGCTAACCACTCAGGAGACATCCTATGGATTGGGAAGAATGACATGCCTGATGCATTCGAAGACCTTTTGTTTGCGGATTCTACTGGGTGTATCCGTACTCGCGATGTATGATATGTCTGCTTCAGAAAAAAAAAAAAAAAATAGTAGGCTAGACAAGATACAAAAATTTTAGGATATTGAAGATTTTAGAGGGGTTTTTTTTGGGAAATTTTGAAAATTTCAGATGCTCAAGAGACGGGTCGTGGGAGCGTTTTACAGAAGCTCGGATTCCTAGATGGGAGCCAGGTGTTACTCTAATAGCAAATGGACTGACATATAAAATGAACTAATAAAATAACATCCATCTGATGAATGGAAAATCACGATATTTATTTTAATATTTAAATAAATTATTAATGTATTTGGTTTGAAATCGGAATGAATGGAAATGGGGCTGACATATACAATAAATTAAAAAATAACATCCATTTGATGAATGGAAAAGCATGATAACTATTTTAATATTTAAATAAATTATTGATATATTTGATTTGAAATCGGAATGAATTGAAATGGTCGTATTCTCCGAACTTTACGGTCAAAATTAAAATAAAATTTAAATATTAAAACAATTAAATTTTTAGAGATTGTGACGTTTCCCCTCCCTGCTTCCGATTGCGTTAACACTCACTCCGGTATCAAGAGAGACCGGCACCAAACACACCAACTTTCACGCCCCCGACGCCCGCGGAAATTCCTGCGCCTTCTCGCCCGGCGACAGCCGCCGACTTGGAGCCGACGACAGAGAAGACGAACGGCCGCCGTTCCTCTGTCGTTAAGTCCACGTCAGCACCGCAAGTGGTCTGACCGGCTACTTCCGGTCACCTCTCGGAACACAGAAAACTTTGAGCCCTCCAGCTCCCAACCAAAAACTATTGGGAGCCGAGCAACAGTACCAAAACATATTCCCTGCCACGCGTCATAATATAACTGGTAACGTACACCAAATACGGTGAGTTGGACCAATTCCTTGGTGCCTTTCTCCAAGGGCTTGCAAACTGGGTAGTATAGTTAGGCGCCGTGGAATTTTTCCTCACAACGGATACGCTGAGGAGCGACCGTACGTCCACTCTTCGCCCCCGCTCCCCCCCCCCCCCCCCCCTCTCCAACCCCACCTCCGTCTTTAAATTCCAATCGCCCCATGCCTACTTCTTTTTTCCTCTCTCCCTACCCTTCTTGCCTTCTTTGCGGTGGTTTACTTCGCTTCGTTCCCCTTCCGATCTCCCTCGGCTCCTCTCCCTCCGTTTCGGGTCTCTTGGTTTGTGTCCCCTCGCTCTTCCCCCTGACATATTTCTCGAGTTTTTCCGCTTTTTTCTGTGGATTTATGGTCTTTTTTAGGATCTTGATTAGTTCATAGGTGAGTTGGAACCAAGTTGATCAAGTGGAGATTTTTCTTCTTGTAAAGTTCAAGATTTAGGGGGAATCTAGGTTTCTTTTGGATTCTCTGACCTGGATCTTGGTCCGAGATTCGTGGATTCGTGTTCTTTTGAGTGCTGATTTGTCCGAATTAGATACACGTAGCTCGTTTGATATAAATCTGAGCTCAAGTTCGTTTTCTGAGTATACTTCTGTCTTTTCCTTGGTTTTATTGCTTAAAAATGAAAACTTTGATGCAGATCGTAAGAAGAAGGACCTTTAGGAATGGACGGCATTCGGGAGCCGGGGCTTCGGAAGGTGGAATCGCATTGCTCCATGGCGGAGGCCGACGACTTCGATCTGTCGCGGCTTCTCGACAAGCCCAAGCTCAATATCGAGCGGCAGAGATCGTTTGATGAGAGGTCGCTCAGTGAGCTTTCCATCAACGTGAGAGCCCTTGATAATTATGAGAGCACGTATTCCCCTGGATTTAGGTCGGGGTTCGACACGCCGGCCTCGTCGGCCCGGAACTCGTTCGAGCCGCACCCGATGGTCGCCGAGGCCTGGGAGGCTCTCCGGAGGTCCTTGGTGTATTTCCGGGGGCAGCCGGTGGGGACGATCGCCGCTTATGATCATGCATCAGAGGAGGTGCTGAACTATGATCAGGTATAGTATAGCGCCCGTGCTTTTTTTTTTTTTTCATTTTTTTTTCATGCTTTTTTGGGTAGCCTATTAGCTCAAACAGTTCTATTGAAGATGAAAATCTCATTGGTAATGTGTGGGGTCCAATAGTCCCACATCAGAAAGACTCGTTTTAGAGCATTGGGTGCCGCACGTGCCCCACGAAAGCGAAAACAAAATCGGGAAGGGGCCTGAGCGGTGCGTGCGGCGTGCGTACGGGCCCCAAAACCGGACAATATGTGGCAGGAGAGCCCTGTGTTCTCTCCTCATGGGGCCTCCACGTGGGCACTGGGTGCCGCACGTGCCCCGCAGAGGCGGAGGCGCGACATAATGTGACCCCAAGAAATAGCATCTTGTCATAACTCTGGAAATTAAGTCTTGCTGAAAGAATAATATCAAAAATGCTGTTTTTTTTTAAGCTGATATCTTTTCCCTTTTTTCCTCCAATCATCATTTTGCTCATTGTTATTCTAACTATATGCTTGCATAGCTTTCATGATATAGATGCTTTGTGACTGTTTGAAGTCTTTAAGCATTAATCTTGGATTTGTTACCTATTTAGATTGCTTAAATTTGTCCTTTTAGTGAAATTTTAGTAGAGAGGGGGAAAAAAATCTTAGCAGGGTCCAATTAAAATAGGTCTTGTCTCGAGGGTTCCATAAATGCTCATGGATTTGTTAGGTAGCTATCTGCCTGAGGCTTCCGCAAAGCTTCTTATGGTTTTGGCAGATTTATTGGAGGAATCATTGAGAAAAGGGGTCAATTATTGCTTGAGTAGTTTGCTTCTGATAGCTGAAAAACTAGTTGTTCTGATCACTGCTTTTATCTTGTATATAGGTGTTTGTCCGTGACTTTGTACCAAGTGCACTGGCCTTTCTAATGAACGGGGAACACGATATAGTTAAAAATTTTCTCCTAAAAACTCTCCACCTTCAAGGATGGGAAAAGAAGATAGATCGTTTCAAGCTTGGCGAGGGTGTGATGCCAGCCAGCTTCAAAGTCCTCCATGATCCTGTTAGGAAAACTGATACTCTGATTGCAGATTTTGGTGAGAGTGCAATTGGAAGAGTCGCACCTGTTGACTCAGGATTCTGGTGGATAATTCTTCTGCGTGCCTATACAAAGTCTACTGGGGATTTATCTCTTGCAGAAACACCTGATTGTCAGAAGGGGATGAGGCTTATATTAGCTTTATGTCTGTCTGAGGGCTTTGACACATTTCCAACCCTGCTCTGTGCTGACGGATGCTCAATGATTGATCGGAGAATGGTAAGATCATGCACAGCTTTTTGAGTAATGAAAATGTTTAAGCAACTTGAACATTGTTGCCAGACTAATTGATTTTTTCTCTCTCTAGACTAACGTCATAGATTTATCCATTGGATAGCATTATTATTTTTAAAAATTGCACAAGAAGTATCATCTCCAAAATGATATTTTTCTACATACATATTCTTTATGATCTGTAACATCATTATAACTATTTCAGATTATTTTTAAAATATTGTACAAGCAGTATGATTTCCACAATCTTGGTCAGGATATTTTCCTGAATTTATATTCTTTATAATCTGCTACAACATTATATCTGTGTCGATTCCTATCTGAACTCTGAAGGGTTCCTGTTCCCAATTTTGAATTTTCATAATATATATGCCCTCTTTCTCCCATTAATATAATTCTATGATGCCATAACCATAACCACCAAACCTTCTCCCAGCAATTTGGCTTTATGGATCCCCATTCGTCAGCATTCCTATTTAGTGCTGCGGTGCTGCCTGATGTAATGCCATGATGCATATATCAAGTTCTAGCTTTTACAAAGCAAATTCAACCATTTACGGCTTGCTGCCAAAAGTATAATTTACATATATATTTTATGCTGGATCACAAAAAGCTATATTCTATTTCTCATGTTCTTGATCTATCAATGTGTTCACGAGATTTTTATTGAGCCATCAATAAGTTATGAATGATCACAGTTAAAAATAAAGACATTAATTTTTGGCCTGTTGTTTATATGTCATCAAGGATGATCACAGTTAAAAATAAAGACATTAATTTTTGGCCTGTTGTTTATATGTCATCAAGGCAGTTGCTGTTTTCTAATTACCAATAATTTATTAAACAAGTAATAAGTAGAGGATGTTTGTTTTCTTTTCCCACAGCTTGTCCTTGTAGACCACTTGCAATGTTATAAGAATGGCTGAATATGTTGGGCATCACGGATCCTTGTTGCCTATTTTGAATATACTGTCAATCATCATATCTTATTGGGCATATACTGAATGTATCATTTACTGCATTCATTTGCTTAATGAAAGTGATTAGGCTTGCCTCGTTGTTATTAAAAAAAAATCTGAATCATCATATCTTAGATTTCTTGAATACGAGTTTCATGCATGCTTCTACATGTGTCTACATTGCTTCATTTTCCTGAAACACAAGGTTGCTTCTTAAATTAGCTGGGCAGAAAGTTGCAGCCAATCCCCTCACCTCCCCCTCCCCACCAACAAAAGAGAGAGAGAGAGAGAAACAGTTCTAGTGTAGTAGATACGATTTGTTTTTACAGCAAGTCTTTGCTGAGAGACTATATTCTTGACTTCTTAGAGTCTGGCATGTGAATGCTTCTTGCACCAAAATTTGTCTTATCAAATGTCAAAGATGGGCATTAAAGGGGGAACAGGAATGACAAGGGTTCAATTGATGGTGCATGCTGCTGTGTGCCATATCTTCTGAGGCTGTTGTGGGCAGCATGCATATGTGCCATGACACCTTGCACATGGCAGGGTATTGACCTGTGTTTCCCTGTATTAACAGGTGTTAGTTTGGCATGAGTTGGTATGACTTGGTACAAATGAGCAATACTGAGCAAATGGCTTGAACAACGGTGTAATGTATGGTCTTTCAAATAACTACACGAAGTTCTATATCAGGGGAGGAGATAGAGGAGCTGCATCCAATCTTGACTTACTAGTTACTAGCCCTGGTACATAGGAAACATAGATGTGATATTCTTTATCAGAACTCCAGAAGTAGGTTTCTCTTTTTCAACAAGATGCACATAATTCTTTTTTGTGGTGTGTGGAAAGATTGTTTGCAAAAATTTTACATAGATGACTCAAATGACTAGGTCTCACCATGCCTTGATACCTTTTCTCCTAGAAGCAGATTATCCTCGCTTTACCAACTTATAAACATTTAGTTATCAATTCTTTAAATGGAGTCCTACATATTCTAAAGGCAAGCAGTTCTGAGCTTTGGTGTCACCTAGTATGAATTGTTCATACTAAAAGCCTGAAATGAGGCTTGTCTCTGGATATCTGGTACTTGAATGCTGAAGCTTATCAAATAGACAAGTAATTCTCATTATTCTGAACCGTGGCTGTCAATAGAGCTTATCTCCACTATTTTGGTAGGCCTTATGAAGGTTACTTTTCCATTCATGTCTAGTTATATCTACGAGGGGCTACGTTATCTTGTATTGCAATGTATTCTGTTTCTTAACCAAATATTCTATGCATGACAGCTTTTCTTGAAGATTAAAGATTTTCATCACTTTATTGTTGCCTTGTCTTTATATCATCCTTCAATAAAAACTATATTTTTTATTTCTGAAAGTTTAGTCACAATATATAAGAAGATGTTTTTCCTCTAGGATTTGTGCTTCACTTTTCTACAAAAACAATAACAAAATTACCAACCTTAGTGCTGTCCAGTAAAATTGTATCTTCAGGCTCACTAATCATCACACTTCGTTTTATTTTTAAGAAATGGAGGGAGACCCACCCACAATTTAACCACCCAAGCGCAAATACTTGGAGATGCACTCAAAATCTCTGGTTGCTAAGCAGAGGGGTGTGACCATTGGGACAAGCTTCAATTCACATTGCACTTCAAAAGCTAGTTGATCTAAATTAACTCTTACCTAAGGGTGTAAACAATCCAGTCATCATAGCTGCTTAAGTTTGCACCTTATAATTCCTGGAGTCTATAAGAAAGCTAACTTTAATAGTGGTCTGATTGTAATAGCTATTCTATGGATTCTATCAATTTAAAGGAAATTTGTGTATCCAGATCTCAATTTTTAGAAATGAAACGGGCCTTTTTAGGTCCTTAAAAATGGATAATTTTCACAATATATTGGATGTCCTAGTGGCTACTGCTTGGCTACGAAACCTTGGTAGCTGGAATCTTCTACTTAAGGCAATGCACTTGCTCAAGAATCTTCAGAATCTCGAATCGGCACTTGCTTCTGAAACGCTTTCTTACTAAAAGTGTTTCTAAAGTATTTGGTTCCCCAAACCCGCTCTCACATCCACTCTTGATTCTGGCAGCTAAGTGTAAAACTCAATGACCAGGAAAACTTCATGATGGATTTTCCTTCTTTTTCCTGTGTAAGAAAACAGAGGAATTCTAAGATGGTAAAGTTGAATTCTTTGCAATCAAAGGTTCATTAGATGCCCATCGTATTTTTCTAAATGTCCTTTATAAACAGGAATGCAGAAATATTCTTCCATCTGAGAAATGACAAGTCGTCAATTTATTACCTTATATGGGGTAAGAATGATCTTTTCTAAGACTCCATATGTGTTGAGGATCTCAATAGTATCAATCAACCTCACTGTTAGATAATTTGGATTTAGAAAATTATCATGTAGTGCTAGAGGCAGCCAATCAATGTGCTTGGTAATGTTAAAATCACCATGCTTAGTCAAGTGAAATAACATGAGCCTTTTACTTTCTAATTAGTTTCATGCTTCCAACAATGTGCTAAATCATTATAAATTGCTGGTTAAAGAAATCAGAGCATTGCCTCTCATCTGCTTCATGTCTTGAATGTTCTAAATTTCTTAAAAAAAATTGATAATTGTTGATTTAAACAAAATTGCATAGATATTCTGATTGCACTAAATGTGAATATATTGTTCTGCACTGAGCATCTGAACCAGAAAACAAATATTGCCTGATAGGTTTCTTGGTAAACTATCGCTTCCAAGATCCAGCATTCCTCGTACTGCATCTCAGTTTTGTTCTTTCATTGATGTTCTTAACTTCTTATAAATGCATCCATCCTGAGTTTCTTGGAGACTAGGAAATGTATTTAAATGTATTTTAGTTACTAGTTTCATGATTTTCCAATTGCTGTACACAATAATTTATGTATATCTATTAGAGATATTACACACAATTTTATCTTTTGGTTTGCATCCTCATTTACTTGTTCTCTTGACATATTAATTTCAGGGTATATATGGTTACCCTATAGAAATCCAAGCTCTTTTCTTTATGGCATTGAGAAGTGCTCTTCCAATGCTTAAACATGATGCGGAAGGGAAGGAGTTTGTAGAGCGAATAGTGAAACGTTTGCATGCTTTGAGTTATCACATGAGAAGCTATTTTTGGCTCGACTTCCAGCAATTAAATGACATCTATCGCTATAAAACAGAGGAGTATTCTCACACAGCAGTTAACAAATTTAATGTTATTCCTGACTCTATTCCTGATTGGGTTTTTGAATTTATGCCTTGCCGTGGTGGCTACTTTATTGGAAATGTCAGTCCTGCAAGAATGGACTTCCGATGGTTTGCATTAGGTAACTGTGTTGCGATCCTATCATCTCTTGCTACCCCAGAGCAATCTGTGGCTATAATGGAACTCATTGAAGAACGCTGGCAAGAGCTAGTTGGAGAAATGCCTCTGAAGGTAGCTTATCCAGCCATTGAGAGCCATGAATGGCGGATTATAACTGGTTGCGACCCCAAGAATACCAGATGGAGTTACCACAATGGAGGATCTTGGCCAGGTTAGTGCATCTGTAAGCAAATAATTCTTCTGCTGTGATCAGTCTGGTAACTCAAAAAAAAAAAAAAAATCTTTTCCTTTCCAACCTTCATCAACTATGAATTTGTCTTCAAGCCAATTTAAGACAAGGATTTTACTGTAGATTGCCCTGCTGTTCTCTACAATGCTATAAGGTCTTGAAATGACCTTACGATTGTCCTTTCCTTTCTAAATTCTGGGCATGCTCTGTTTCGAATTTTTGCCATGGTATAAGATCAACAAGTACTTTTTAAATCAATATTTTCCTTTATGAACGTCATCATATTTGCCAAGGTTTCTCGTGATGTCCTTTAAAACAAGGATTTTAGTGTAGGTTGTCCTAAACAAATGCCAAAAGCTCTTAAAAAATCATAGTTTTGCTTCACTCTCCTTTTCTGCTATTCGTGCAGTGCTTCTGTGGCTGCTCACTGCAGCCTGTATTAAGACAGGTCGACCACAGATTGCCAGACGAGCAATAGAGCTTGCAGAAAGCCGGCTGTTGAAGGACGGCTGGCCAGAATATTATGATGGCAAGTTTGGAAGGTATGTTGGCAAACAGGCCAGGAAATTCCAGACTTGGTCCATTTCTGGTTATTTGGTGGCTAAGATGATGCTGGAAGACCCCTCCCATCTTGGTATGATATCTTTGGAAGAGGACAAGGCAATGAAGCCACTGATGAAGAGATCTACCTCGTGGACCTGCTGATGAGAGCCTCCTCAGGAAAGGAATTTCCTGCGCCATTCTTTGCACTGGTTCCATGGTTTTCATATCTTTCTTGCCCTTGAAGAGGCTTGGGTCTGTACAATATAGTCAATCATCAATGTTCAAGTTCCCAATAAAGGCGAGTGTTGTTAGCACAAACAATTGGATCACTTTGTAATAAAGAAGAAACTCTTATTTACAAAGTAATGTTTGATCTCAATGCAGACTCGACTTAAATTGGCCTCAGCTTGTGAGATGAGTGCTCCATCATCATAATCATTATGCCCTTGTCTGCTTCAGCTGCGAAGTGATGATGCAATGTACTCAGCTAGTCAGCTGCAATCTGAAACCACATATGATGAAATTTTATGCCATTTTCCTCGACTGTGCTCTATGCAAGAAAACTGCATCAGATTAGCTTATCCAGTGCTTATGGAGATTATCCATAAAGCTAATGTTGTTTAAATTTTTTTTTTCTGTGGCATAATTCTGTCGCCTGTCTGATTTTTATACATACCTTATTTTAATTAAAATACCTTCTGATTAGTTCACCTTTTGCTTTAAGAGAGAGACAACAAAAGCACATCACCTCAACGTGAGAATAGAGTGATCAGATTAGAAACGTGGCAATCAACTGGTTCACATCTATTCATGCTTGCTCTTATGTGCATCATTTAGTCATCAATGAAGCCCATTATGTTGTTTTGGTTATACTTCCATTTTCCCACTTGTGTACTTAGCTTCTGAAGGACAAGGAGATTGATTTTATGAATGTAGTCGCTATTAAAGAAGAGAATTTGTATTAAGTGCCTCACGGATGGAAAGGTGGCAATGTTTCTGTGCCAAAAAAACAAAGAACAAAAAAAAAAACAGAGGCCACTAGTAAAGGCACAGAGTAATTTTCTTTCCACAAACGGGGTCGGATGGCTGGATTTCTGCATCGAAGGTGATTCATATCCGTAGACACAGGCTTGAAATAATTGGCACTAGTGATTTTCCCAAGCCATAACACAGTTTTATGCTACCTATTCACCCTTTTGCTGAAAGTTTTGTGAGTGCTAATAACATCAATCCATACTTCTCATTCATGCTCTAAGCTACATACAGACCCAGCTTGTGAAGTATTGGATGTGTATACCACCATGCCACATCTCTTATTCGCATGCCACTGCAATGCTAGCAAAATCCAGAGGAGGGATAGATTTAAGGGACTTACACTTTCTTATGAATATGATATCATGCTGATGAAAAGTTGGTAAGATATCAACCATCTCCTAACTTTTTAATATAAGAATCGAGCTAGTTCTATTTAAAACAATTGATTGATGAAATCTGCTGCTCACAACATGACAAAAACATGTGTTAGAATCAACTGTGAGGACCACCAAATACCTGAAAGTTAGAACAGCAATATTATCAATGCAAAGGGGCCTTTTTTTTTTTTTTTCCGGTCCGTGAGATCTCAGAACATTTTTGTTTCAAATGGCCTGCATCCAGTTTGCCTATTAGCTACATGCCTATACCATGTAAACAGGCAGTATTTCCCATAGTTTCCCAATTGTATGGCCGCCATTAGTCAACTGCACCATGTTCTATGGGCTTACCTCTGTCCTTTTCCATAAAATAACCAAGATGACCATGTATGCATAAATTGATTTATCAGGATATGGAGTAATTATTATGATCTCAACCAATATTTTATAACCAAGATCATGAAATTTCATCTTATTTCGTAAATCCAGTACTATCATAATGTTGAAATGTTACTTATTAGATTAATTAATAATTAAAATATTTATTTAAAATAATGAAACTTATTTGCAAACTATCCGTTATTTTGAGATTAGGGGTTTATGGTGACCAAATTAATAAGGATCAAGATCAATATATACATCATACAAACTGAGATCTCGAAAAACCCTAATGCTTGCATGACAGTGCATGCTTGGTCATCCAGAAATTTTGGATCCTTCACAAGGGAGAAATTATATCTTATACAGTGTGCACCACATGCCACATGGTAGTGTATATCATCAATCAAAGTGGCTCATTCCTACGGACTTTATTATTATTATTGTTCCTATAGCTCAATAAAATAAGAAAACTACAAGTTTCGGAGTGCTTCAGGCAGCTCCGTCTTTCCAGCCTACATGATGCCTCCAGAGTGGCAGCATACATGATCATATAGAAACGAACGGCTATGATTGGCGGCATGCACGGTCCATCCTAGTCAGCATGGAGTCTTAACTGCACTAGACATGTTGGAATAAGTTCCTTCTTTTGGACCACTATTCGAGAGGGTAGTTTGGCTCGTTGGGCAAACTGGCAAGTGGTTTTGTACAGCCATTAATATTCCATTCTACGAGGGCAGACCCCAACGATGTTTGGTTTTTAACGTCGAAGAGTCTGAGAAAAGAAAAACCTCTCCCTCTACATTTAACCACACTGCGTTAGATTGGCTGCAAAACTATACTTCGTTAAATCAATAAAAAAGAAAAAAATGCCCGCCCGTCTCTTTCAAGGGTGTTTTAATAATTATTTTATTGCGCTTCGTATAAAAAATTAAATGGAAAAAAAAGGCCATCTCCTTCCTACCTCCTCACCGCCTACCGCTCGGTCCCAAAGCCTTTCACTCGAAGGAAAAGGTCAGCACTTTCTTTCCCTCTCTCTTTCCCTCTCTCTAATTGGGTCAATAATAGCGGCAGATTTTTTATATGGATGATCGTTCTTGCTATGTAGATTATGGTTTCTTTTGATTGCTGCGAGAATATTTAGGCGATTTTAGGTTTTTGTTAGATCGATTGATTGGTCGGCTAGGGTTTGATGTCGTTTGCTCCTTTGGATGAATTCGTTTGATTTGATGAGCATTACATGTTTTTCTCTCCTTTTGGATCTGTGGATTGGAAGAATTTGTTCGTGACTTGCTCTGTATGGTTTCAATTGGTTTTATTCTTTGGGCCTTTGGTGATATTGGATTGCTATGTTTTGATATCCCGATGATTGATGCGATCTGCATATGCTTGGATTTCGATGGGATTTGAGGGAAAATTACTTTTTCCTGTGCTTATTATCCTATCAGGGTAAAGTTTATAATTTGGAGGTAGTGGAATTTGTTGCCCTCCTCATATGTTTGCCAAAATTAATAATAATGAGACGTCTCGTGTATTGATTATTTATATAGCATTTTCATGGCTGAATATTAGATGCACGTCGATGATTTAATGATTTGCAACTCAAGATATTCGAGTTAGAGAGGACACAAGTGCTACAACTAAGTTTCATTTATTAAATTGCCTTCTCAAGGGGCAGATATGATTGCTGATATGTCCAGTAAGAAATTTATTGATTTTCCTTTTCCTTTTTTGATCTACAGTCTGGAATCATACGACTTCTTGCCTTTTCTATTGCTAAATATTAGGAAGGTGATCATGTATGCTGGTATTCTGCAAAATTTCTAAACAGGCTACTTCGGTCATCCAATTATCAATCACTTTTTCAATTGTTGTACACATCCAATGTCTGTTTCATTTGAGGTGTCTTTGTACTGATCCTGATCAAAGATTTGCATGTGAATAAATATTTTGGCTCTATTAGTGGTCTGTGTATATGCAATTTATTTGGATATTCATATATAGTAAGTGATAATGATGTTATTTTAAGAACTTTTACATGGATTCATCTTATTTTCTATGGACTAACACATATATTTTGTAACCAACATTGCATGGACACATAGTGAGAGTAAGATTTTGATGCATGTCCACTAGAAAAGAGGAAAAAATTTGTGAGGAGAAGGTAGGATAATAGTTTCAACTTAGCATACTTCCTATTGATATTAAAATGGTAGAGAATATAAAAATATTGAATTATAATATTTGTTGAGGTGCTTCATCTATATTAAATTAATAAAGTAATTCTTTTTTGTCAAGTTCTAACCTTTTAGTCCAGGTTCACAAAGTTGGTGCTATGACTTGTACCGGTTAGGTATTGGGTTGATACTGTACCATACTGATGCACGATATGCACGTCGATGCCGATCAGGTGTCGACGAGCAAACAAGTGAGAAACAAAGAAGTTGGAGGGAGAGCAGGGGAGTAAGGACCTACCATAGAAGAGGAGGTGAATCGGGGGTTGGAGCTTGTCGATCAAGGCTAAAGGGGAAAAAGGGGGCTAGAGGTCGTCTATTGGGCCTGGAGCACGTCAATCTAGACTTGGAGGTTGTCGATTAGGGTCGAAGACATTGGCAAGATCTCTCATGGTGTCATTACTGGAAGATAAGGAGGGGATTAGGAGGAGGGTGAGACGGAGGGATCAAGGAAGAGAGAGGGCGAGAGAGAATGTGACTACTAGGGTTTCAAAGAGGAGAGGAGAGGAGAGAGAGAGAGATTGAACATGGGGTCTTGGGGTTTCATTTTGGGATATAAGGGCCCGATTTTATTTTTGTGAACCAGGTCAGAATTGTCTAAAATTGGGTGGAGCCAATTAGAGCAACCCGGTTTGGACCAGTTCTAATCCTTTTTTGTTTTAGGTGGTTGAACCGTCTTGGTTCCTGGCTAGTTCAGTTCATTGCCCTTGAGCCATCAGGTTTGGGATAGTTCGGCAGACCATGCTTTTAGTAATTGACTAATTCAAGATGTCATTCTAATTTTTAAACATTTCGGTGATTATTATTTGTTTAATGTGTATATTGTGGTAATGTAATGCTTGTAAAATGCTGATGCTTTCATTGATCTTGGAATGTGGTCAAAAGTGTAGATTATGATATTTCATTTTTCTAGATTAGTTACAAATTGGCTTTCATTTTTCTAGATTAGTTGTAAAAGTAAGATAGTGGTGAGACAATTATTATCTTTAAAATGCATGAAATAACCTACATGGTTTGTATTGCATGCCTTTATTAAAATACACTTTCCTCGTTCACTAGAAAATTGGCTCAAGTATACAATATTATGATATATTGAGAATTTTCTTTTTATAACCTGTTTGACCCCGAGGGTTTAAAGTTTTTGGCAAAACCAATCCCCTTTGGCCAGAAAATGGATTTGTTTCTGAGAGTAATCTGAACCTGACTGAAGTTTTTGTATGCAGCCAGTTTCATTCTGTTTCAACTGAAACTGACCAAAACTTCTGCCTTCTTTTTTATTTTTGTTTTTAAACAAGTAAGCACGTTTTATGTAAGGATTTAAGCACCGGTTTGTGCATTGGCTTTATCGTAATAGTATGGTACTGGTAATAGGATGCCTCTTGATACCAACCCAAACCACAAATGGTACATCTCCTTTATTTGCTATGTTGGCATCAAGAGGCAGACCATGTGTTGGTATGATATTGTTTCATATCATTATACTCAATGTTGATAAGGTGCCATAAGGTTCCTAGTGCCTGCACTCAAAACCTGAATGTTTTCTGAAGTTCATCAATAAAATTAAACCACACATTTATCTAAGGCTCTAGTGATCTGATTATTTTTCTTCTAAGATTGTTATTTTGATGGGCAAGATGCAACTTAGGGTGTTGGTCAAGTCATAAACAACACTACGGTATATGGAGCTAAAAACATATGTGCATATTTGGAGCTTTCATTATTTTGGAGAGTGATGTGTAATTATTTATGCTTGATCGAGTGATATTTGGTGTATTTCCTCAATAGTTTACTAAATTAATGTAGTACATTTAATTCATTAAGCTTCAGCAAAGTTTAATTTCATCCCATGGCTACCTTAACTACATACACTGTGATCTAGATAACTTAAAACACAACAAAATGCTGTGAGATAACATGTCCTAATTCATTTTATTTTTCTTTCTTTTTCTACTTTTGATTTTTTTTTTTTTTGACTGAAATTCTGAAATACGTAGCAAGTTTGCTGAAACTTAAACTCTATCCAAGAGACCGTGACCGAACCAACTTCTAGAACCTCGATCAAAATCATTAGCCATTTAAAAAGTAAAGGAGAGGATGACCAAAGAATCAGAAACAACAAACAAATAGTCAAGCTACAAAACTCTAAGCATTCTTTATGTAATACCACTCCTTTTCCTTTTCCCCCTTTTGTTTGGCAGGGGGAGTTGGTGTAAGGAAATGGGGTCAGGACCAATAACATATTCTTAATGGCATCCATCTAAGCTAAATTCATGATTTTTTTGTTGAAGGCATGACATCCAGAAAATAGCTTTGCCTCTTGCTGCCCCGATGTTGACAAACTAGTGAGCCAGTTGACTACCTTCCCTATATGTATGGGAGGTCTTGAAGAGGAACCCTTGTCTTTTGAAATTTTCAGGCCAAAGTCGGGCTGATATATGTGAATGGAGTGCCATTGAGATGACAATGGAAGAGCCTCCTAAAATGAAATAGCATGAACTCCAAGGATGTAGACAGCAAATTTGATTTCTTCCCATGACCTGCAAGGTTCACAAAAGGTCAGAAGATATATGGAGAGGGATGGCCCTTAGAAGTAAAGATACATAAAATAACTCTTTGAGCTAAAAAACGCAGCCTTCTCCTTGTCCAAAGGCATTTGAGACTCATTTTGCTACTTAAAAGATCTTTCAGTACTTGCTTTTCAAACTTCCCACCATATCATGAAAATTTTCGATATAGCCAGCTGTAACTATTGAGCCTTGCACCAACTATTGCATGTTGGATCGATAACCTTGCCCGAAGAACTTGATGTTGGCTTGAGGAGTTCTCACTTGCCAAGCATTTCCTATGAGGGCTAACTTTGATATTATTTAGAGATTTTTGAAATTGCTCCATATATTTGTCTAGTTTCTCGTTCAGATTCCAAGCTAACAGTTTTATTTAAATAGTTAGGGGATCAAAAATCACTTGATGAGACCTTTTCTAGGTGTTTCAAACGTCTTTCTAGCAAAAATAGGTACCTTATCACTTAAATCTGTAGAAACTTTCAGAGTTGTCAAAGTACTGCTATTAAGAATTACCATGGAAAAAAGGACGAAAAGTTGGTTAGCTTCTTTATTTGCTCATCACAAGGGCCTCGTGTAAGTTCAGTTGTATACCTCACCACTTGAGCCACCACTTTAATAATCTAGTACCAAGGCCATAGGATTAGTTTCTGGGCTGAACAGCCTGGAAAACCAGGCTGTCTGGTAAATGAGGTGCTTGACCAAACTCCAGGTCTTCCTCTAAACAGTCTCCGAGGATAGTACGGTGCTTATTTAATTTCTTCTGTCCCTGCAGTTTCCAAACATCCTCCAAAACAAATTGGTTTCTGCACCGTCTTATAAACAATTTAGTGCAAATGCCCCCAAACCCCCCCCCCCCCCCCAAAAAAAAAAAAAAACCAACAACAAAAACAAAATGCCCCACAAAAAAAGGGGAAAAAATATAATATGCGGATCTTCTGTCTTATTTGATCAAGCTTCTGTCTTAATTGTCATGGGTGTTCACCTGGGTGTCTAGGTTGTTACCTAGGCTATACAAGGGGCCCCACTCTCCTGGATTATTGCCTGGCTATTGGAGGGTCCATAACTTGAGACCACCTAAAGCTATTTGCCTACTATAGCTTCAATTACACATATTCAAGTTGGTAGGCGGTACAACTCATTTGTATAGAGAGCTTGAGAAGGCAGAGGTATATGGGCTAGAGCTTTGAAAATACCTCTTTTCTTTTTCATCCTGTTTTAAGGTTAGCTGGTAAGCAGACTTATTTCCAGATTACTGAGGGTACCGAAACCAATATCTAGTATTATCAGAACATTTGTTTGAATTCTAAAGATGGAAATGACAAGACAGTGCTTAGTGATTGCTTTTTAGACAAGTTTGAGGTATTAGATAAGCCAGAGACTTGGAGGCATGTGATTGAGTGATCATCTAATTACATGCTGGTAGTTTGTGAGGAACCATTGTTGCATAAGTTCTGGTGTCTTCATCGCATAGTTATTTTCAATCTTTAGTTTTGGATCTGAAGCAGTATAAGTTGGTTGATCCCCATGGAAATTGTACAATTAGCTACTAAACAACATCAAATGCCTGTAAACTGTAGTTAACTCTGCTTTCAAATGGACTCGGTATGAAACAAATTGATGTCTGCAACTCGTGCATAACATTCTCTAAGAGAGCAAAGACATAGTGTTTATACTGACGTTATCCTTCCCTGGTTGGCTTTTCTTCAGCTTCTCTATCATTATTGTAGCATGGTTGCATTTATCTTAGATTTTGCTGCTATTATTGGTTTAAATTGTTGATGCCAGTTGCCTGGGGAATTAACAGGTATGATCAAGAAGTATATTATGCCGGTCTTTCTTCGCATATAGCTTATACGTGATTCCACTAAGCTGGGGACGGAGGCATTCAGGTGGGGCCATTAGGTGAAGTCCCACTGAGCTCTTTTAAATCCTATAGCCTCCCACTGCACTGCACATACGAGCTTTCTTAGTGCAGCTCGAGCAGTATATGTAGCTTACATTCTCGGTTGAAGTGGCTTCATCCTTTCTTCCATATCTGATACCAGACAAATTGATGCAATTCTTGAATATAAATGCAAGTTTATTGTCTTACAAAAAAGACGTGAACAAGCTGAAAATTAGTGTTGCTGCTACCTTTTACCGATATGGCAATTTTTAATTAGGATGTAAATTCGCTAACCTATAGTTCCATGCATGCAGTTATTCTTGCGCTCATCTGAAACCTGAATCATGAGTTTAGCATGTCTTGTCTGTCATAGCGGGGGTAGTCCGTCACAATCTTTCAGAAGTCACTCCATCTCAAGTTCAGAGGGTGAGGGGCGTTGCTCTGCAGTAGTCGGCTGCTTGACGCAGAAGGTAACCATCGCTGCTGGGCATGGCGACAGCACCGCAACATCTAAGGTGGCTCCATTCCCTGTAATGGCAAGCGGTCAAGGTATGGCACAAGCACCTCGCCTTCAGCGGAGCCGTGCTGTGACAAGGGACCTTGTTAGAGACTGGAATTTTGATGAAGTTCTTGTTGGGAGATAGGAAGGTCAATGCGAGCAGAAGTCTCTTTCTAGGGCATTGGGTTGTGATTCCTATAAGATTTTTGTGTATATTTTCTACCATTCTCCTGCTGGCTTTTATGTGTTTCTCTGGTTATGATCGACAGACTGAGTGCTGGTACTCTTAGAAACTGTACATGCCCTGACAGCAGGGACTCAATCATAGAATGTTTTTTGCTATTTGTGTTAAATTTAGTAGTGCATGGCCATTTGTCCAAGAACAGGGAACTCTTTGAATCTCATTTACTCGATGAATAATCTATACTTCTGTGTATGTAGTGTTTAATTATAGATTGCAGCTTATTTCGCCAATAAAACAGTCACCACTAAAGAGGATCTTATACTGCATCATCCGAACTAGTATCTATCATTAGACAAAAGTCGAGCACTTATACGATGAAAAGGGGTTGTATTAATTGAGGATGAAGTGGTGGACTGGCGTTATGTACAAACTTATTTGCATGAAGTTTTTATTTGCTACGACTTGCGAACTGGGGACTGCCTTCATGTAATTCGATCTGACTGCATGCCAAACTCAAGTGAGTACTTCACGCGCGTTAAGTCGTTTAATGAGCTACATTCACGTTGTGCTTAGATGCAAGCACAGCTAACGTGATCGGTATTCAAATTTAGCTGGCCTCGCTCATGGAATTGCATTAATGTCTTCCTTTTTGGATAGAGAAGAGCAATAATATTGTTGGGCTAGGTTGGGCTATGCTCAACATGTGCTGCAGGCCAGAGTAGTCATGCTTGAAGGTGACTCGGCTACGGTGATCGGCTGGATCCAAAGATGCATAGGCGGTATGTGTGGGTGTCACCTCCTGCTTCTAGATATTCGGACTATGGTTAGTGGTAACATGGTTGTCCAGGCTAAACATGTATACAGAGAAGCTAATGGAGCTGTAGACTGGATAGCCTCGTATGTAGTCAATCACTCTGGAGATGCCTTAGGGGTTAGGGAGAGGAAGCTATCTAGTGTGCTTCGAAAGATATTGTATTTTGATCTTTTTGGACGTGTCCGTACTAAAATGAATCATCCTAGTAAAAAATAATAATAATAATAATAATAGTCATCTCCATCTCGGCTCCGCCAATCGGGCCATTGACTCTACCCCTGCCGCCAACCTCGGCCTTCACCCCACGTTGAGGAGATTGCCGACACCATCATGGCCTCTTCTTTGGCCTCCTCCGCTGGACCCACCTCCGCCACCTCCAACTAGCTTGGCAACCAGTTCTTTGAAAAAAATAGTGATACTTTAACATGATTTATTTTCAGAAATAGATGATTGTGATATTGCCACTAGAACTGGTTCATGGGGATTGCGATCAGCTGAAGATCAAAGCTTCATGATACGGCTAGAACTCCACAATGTTTCATGATAGCTACAACAGTCAATAATACCTGCTTCATATTCTTCTTGTTAAACAATCTTTATAAAATGTAGAACTATCCTTTTTGTTGCTCAAATTTATTGACATTTGGGATGGAACGAATGTAGATTAAAAAAAATACTATGCTCTACACCAAATTCCTCCATTGCCTCCATCCTATGTTATATAATTGACATGGCATCCAATAAAATTTCTCCCGTGCATGCATCAGAGGAGACATGTAGAGCGATTTTTCATTTTTGCCACGTATTCTATAGCATCCATCTTAAAGTAAAAACCAAAAGGTCAAAATAGAATAAAATTTCTCCTATTGATAGAGTCCGTATATCTTAAAGTATGAGACTGTCCACCCATATCTAAAAAAGGACAGCTTGACAAACAAACAAAAAAAAAAGAACGAAACATATGGATGGCCTTGCGGATGTCGCTTCGCATATATATATATATATATATATATATATATATATATTAAGCCACAAGACAGATGAACCCCATTAAAGTAGGAGTCCCATCCCACTTTGATTTTTCAATTTTCACTTTAAAATGGACGTAATAGGATACATAGAAAAAAAAAAAGGCAGGCCATTCCATACGATCTTTGGTGCACGCACCAGAAAATTTTTGTTCCAATTTCCACTGCCACTACCACAAAGGACAAGAATGGAGCTAGAATTTAATGGTGTGGCATGGCATTGCTTGTTTACCGAGAGTAATAAATAAATAAATACATCTCTCGTGGAAGATGGTAAAAACAACAAAGGTAGATTTATGAAAGGCAGCACAAACATTTTAACTGTAGGATCAATAATTTAGATCTTTAATCTAAACCTCATAAACATATCATATATTAAAAGAAAGAAAATTATTTTGCAAATAATTTTCATGATGAATGATAAGTTCATATTGAGAAACAAACTGGAGAATTCCTTTGTCCACTGAAACCTCGAAATGGTTACAGATTTTCAAAATATAAGAATAATAATGCATCAAATTTGTAACACAAACAATTTATTATGCATTCTTGCCATGTAATTTCCTGAAGCTAAAGTCAGAAATTAAATTAATAATTTCAGACATTTTATCATAAAGCTACCACAACGAAGAGCATGCCCTTTAACCATTCTGATTACGAAACAGGGATAGGGGGCTTGAGAAGAATCATGGCTTCTTTTATTTTTCCCACTGCTGCTTGTAGCGTCGATAGGGATGCAGCATAGGATATTCGGATGCACTTATCATCTCCAAATGCATCACCCGGGACGAGTGCAACCTGCCAATACAAACCACAATTATGTCATAGGACATTCTACTATTACTCAGCTCAGAAACTACACTAATTCTAACTGAACATACTTGTGCCTTGTCCAAGAGGAACCGGCAAAGGGATTCAGAGTCCTTGATAATGCCAAACCCTTCAACTTCAGCTCCGTAGTAGGAGCTGAAGTCCACGAACAAATAAAAAGCACCCTGCAATAAATTAATTGTTATTGAAGCTTAAATTAATTTCTTAAAGCAGGAGCTTTAATTGAACTATGTTAACCAGAATTATGCTGGTTTACCTGGGGCTCTGATATCTTGACGCCCTCCAGTTCTCTAAAGCTTTTAACAAGGAAGTCTCGGCGCTCTTGGAATGCTCTCACCATGGTGGAGACTGCTTCACCACCAGCATAACCCAAGCCTAAAGCAGCAAGGCCTGCTTTCTGAGAAATGCTACTAGCACCTGAGGTAGACTGCAATAATCCCACACGTCTTTGGTATTAGCCACTGATGTATAGATAGTGAAAGTAGAACAGATATATAAACAAATTTCGACCTTTGCGATCACTATAAACCCGTCATAAAAATCAGACTTAAGATATATGAACTTATTAGTTGCTACAATAAAAAGATGGTGCGAGTAAGCAAGTATATTTGAACTTGACAAGGTTTTATTTAGCAGGGTAGATCTCCACATACATATAAAACGGATAAGAGTGAGAAAACACCCCCTCTCAAATCTCGGAGAAAAGCTAAAGGGGAAAAATCCACTGTTCGTCTGTTCCTCAGACTCAAACCTGCATCTCTTCCTACTGGGATGCAATCTGCAGTTGGTTTAAGCTAAAGACCAACCAAGCCCAGCCCAACCAACAAAATCCCTAACCTTTAACTCGATCCAACCCATTAATTAACCTATGCAACTAAATTGTTAACCCAATCCTAATTCAAAATTTCAAATTTGATTAGGTTGGTCGAGTCATGTTGGACCAAGTAAAATTTAGAATTATATTTGACCCATCATTTAGTGGATTTAGATGGTTCCTGTTCTACTTTGAGGTTTCAATTAGGCGGTATGAGCTAGCTAGACTCGAACTCTTGAGCAAACTTTAATCACACAAAATTTCGTCCATTTAAAACCAATTGATGGGATTTGATTAGATGAGATCTATCTTGGAGCAAATTTGAGGCCAAATCTTTATTTATACTCGGTTATAAAACATATGCCCTTGGGTTCAAGTCATGTCAAGTAAGGATTAGAACTTTCTTTTGTTATTTTGTCTTTCATTTAGTATTCAACCCATACCTTGAAATTTAATTTAGACTGTGATCTAGCTAGACTCGGACTCTTCAGGTAATTTTCATCATGAGAAAATTGCTTCAACAATTATGCCTTCTACAACATATTCATACTTTCTTCAATCTTTTGTACACCAACACTGGAAAATTCAAAATGCAACTTTACTGAAGAAATAGAGAAGTTTGGAAGTATGCTTTCTCCTCTATAGCAATCGACAAACATTTGAGACTATCCCTCAATGTTTTTTAAATTCCTCTACAAGTCAGCCAATTGAGCTACTATAGAAATCTAATTTATATTGTCCCAATAAACTGTTTGAACAACATTTTTTGTACCACCATTAATTACATTATCTTTTAGATGGTTTGGTTTGACTCTCACAGTTCTACATCCCAATCAAAATGCATATGTTAATTTTCATTCGCTTGCATGTGAAACAAAAGCTTTTACCTGACTTAACTTCCAAATTCAACCTCATGTGCACCCCTATTAAACTTTTATAATTCCGATACATGATAAATTATTCCCATGCATCTCTCGGGTCCTTTGCTTGTGCTAGAAATATAATTAAGGAACGCATATTTTATAATAGAGAAACAAGATATTTACAAATTAGTTTTGTCAAACTTTACACTCTGTTGCATACTAAACTGCTTCACCTTTACACAACTTCTATTCCCCTCCTGCCAAAACCCTCCACAAAAATACCACCGCCAAACAAGGTTTGCTGTTCATCATCATGGTTGGTGATTATTAATAGAAAAGCACAGCAACATGACACTTGCCAAGCCAACCCATGTGGTCGTGACAAGGCTTGTTAGCTATGCCATTTTTAAATTAGATCTACGACAGAAACGTAGCATGTGAGTTATCAGGAACATTCAGAGATATTGACTAACTTATGAATAGCCTATTTAGCAGGACTTTATAAGAAGAATGATAACAGGTGAGTGGGGAAACAATTTACCTGGCTTTGGATCTTTCCACATGCAGCTACAAAGTGTTTAGGACAAGCAAGGTATCCAAGTCGCCAACCAGTCATCGCAAAAGCCTACAGACATGCACATCAGACTTCAGCTGACAATTTGTACAAATATTATAAACTTTCAAGCCTGAAGAAGCATATGTTTGTGCTATAGTAAAAGCTGTGTATGATTGGATTTAGTGCCTGCTGGGTAGAAATTAAGCTAAGAATGAAAGCATGTTAAAATCCCACATGGACTATAAGGTGTATGAAGCTATGGTTTCATTAAAATGTCACAGCCAAGAGCTTGAAGGAATGAACCCTTGGCTTGGTACTCCATACATTTTGACTGTGCTAAACCAATCGAAGAAATCCACATAAACAATTGATTACCTTAGAAAATCCGTTCACAGTCAAAGTTCTTTCCCACATTCCAGGCAATGAAGCAAAGCTTGTGTGTTTTGCTGGTGGGTAAATAATATGCTCATATATCTCATCAGATAATACCTGAAAGGCAAATTGTAGTAAACACTAAGCTCAGTATCTATAATATGATACGGATTTCTTGTGAACTTTGTTGTTCTAGTATATACATATGTGCAAGCCCTCTCTGAAAAGCTTACCAGGAGCCTTGGATGCTTCCTTACTATATCAGCTATCTCCTCAAGCAGCTCCTTTGGATAAACAGAGCCGGTAGGATTAGATGGAGAACACAGAATCAGCAACCTTGATTTCTCATTGAGCTTTGAAGCAAGGGCCTCTGGTTTAAGAAGAAAATTATCTGATATGTTTGTGGAAATAATTACTGGTGCTGCATCAGCCAACCTAGCCATCTCAGGATAGCTGACCCAATATGGAGCCGGAATTATGACCTGGATAAGAAAATAGTGGAAAATGATGTGAGAGAACAGGCAAAAAGCAACAAACATTTCTATGAAGCATCTATAACATTTAAGAATAAGGTTCAGATTAAGGTTATGTTGTTTCATATGACATGATGCACACTATAAATATAAAATTAAACAGTAGACAAACTTCAACATATTCTTCCTCCAGAGAACTCCATCAGCATGAGAACTACAAGTAACATTTGCAAGTAGTCTAATCATATTGTCAAGTCAATGCCGATTATGTACAACTTTATCCTTTCAACTGATATCATATATTGCTGTAAGTTGAACATAAGGACAAAGAGGTTGCTTGTTTGTTCCCAATCATGGCCAAACAAGCAAACAAGGAACTTTTGAAAGGGAAACAACTCATTTTCATAATTCTAAAATAATAGAAAAGGTTTCAATTTTCATTAGTCTCACTAATACTCAGTTAATAGAACCAAAGGAGAAAGCAAGGCAAAAGCTTAAAAATCCCCCAACAACATGAGTAACAATGAAGCACCGAAACACATCATTCACACAACTGAAATGAAACCAAGACTTCACCTCATCCCCTGGCGAACAAACTGCAAGCACGGCTTGCATGATAGACTGCTTGGCTCCATTGCTCACCAAAATCTGATCGGGCGTGTATGATAAACCATTCTCCTCTGCCACCACCCAAAAAGAAGCATCAATAAGTATCCAAACTTTCAAATAACCAGCTTTTAAGTTAAGCTCAAATCCACCAACCCTGGAATTTGTGGCAAATCGCCTTCCTCAGCTCCAAAGTTCCGGCATTCGGCGTGTACCTCGTGTAACCTTGTCGAATAGCATTGATTCCAGCCTGAACGACCCAACAAGACCGATTCAAAAAGATCCAAACCTTCCTCAATCCAGATCAAGATCACCAAACAGTTCCAAGAGATTCACCTCAGAAATGGCGGCGGGGGTATCGAAATCCGGCTCCCCTGCCGCCAGCCCAATGACGGGCACGCCGGACTGGACGAGGGCGGTCGCCTGGTCGGTGATGGCCATGGTCTTCGAGGGTTTCACGGAGCTCACCCTCGGGCTCACCGTGGGATCAACGGACGCCATCGGATCCGCGGAAAGCGCCGATCTTGCGCTAGCTTTGACCGATGGAAGGCGTCCCCCCCTCCGGTCCCAGGAGTCTCCGAAGCGAAGGGAAGCAGAGGAGGAGAACTCGACGGATCTGGAGAAGGACAGGGCTTTCGAAAGATTGGAGCCCGGAAGGGATCGGAGGGGAATTCGGGATCGAGAGGGGAGGGGAAGGCAAGAAGAAGAGGAGGAGAGCAAGGAGTGAGAGGCCTCCATGTGGGGGTAGCTGAGTATGGGGGAACACGCGAGTTCTGCCGAATTCTTCCCAATGTCCGAGTTCTTATTCTCTCCCACCAACCCTGAAGCCACCAAACCCCACCAACCCCGCGAAATTGTTTAGAAAGGGAAGGCACGTCTCGCGAGTCCGCCAAAGTCCAAACCAAACCCCATTGTGATTTGGAAGAGAAGTTGGGAGTCCGGAGGAGCCGACAATCCCCCGCCGTTAGCTGTACCAAATCTTTGCATGAACTGAGTCTCTCACACAAAAAAAAGAAAAAGAAAAAGAAAAAAAAAACATTCTTTCTAAAAATTTGAATACTTTCTCAAAATTTATATTTATTTATCTATTCTCATAAAATACTGTTTTTGCACAAATGCTCATAATATAACGATTCTTCTAACACCATTAATAAAAACTATATTTATTTTAATAAAATAAAATTTTAAAATTACTTTTTTGTCCTCCATTGCGATCGCCTTATATATATATATATATATTTTACACATCTACCTATTAAGACTATTTTAGTTATTTTAATTTGAAATCTTTAATTTTTTAACTGCATTAGATGACGTGGATACATATGCAAAAACATATATAAAAAAAGGATAAAATAGCAAAACAAATGTTTTACGAATATTCATATAAATATTAATCTCGAGAGGGTATTAATGCAAAATTTGATATTTGGAAGGGTATTCATGCAAAAAAATCTAAAAAATAAATAGATTCGCTGGATTATTAAGTGGTGGTAATCTAACAATCTCATATCTTGACAAAAATACACTCATCTATATTATATTAATCATATTAATATATCTATATTAATATAATATTAATATATTATAAATATATTAATATTGATTAATAATATTTATAAATAAAAATATATTGATATTTATTAAAAATATTAATTATTAACAAAATTTGACAAATATTTATTGATTATCAATAAATCTAACATGTGATTTATTAATAATTAATATATTTATTTGTAAGAAGAAACATATTTTCTAATATATGTTTAATTAATTTAAAAATATTTATTAGCTTATCTAAATATATTTCAATATTCAAAATGACTGATATTGATAGTATTTATATAAATGGACCATAAATGACTACCGAATGGACTGAATAAAGTGTTATTATCTAAATTATTTATTTAAAGACATGTTAAAAATTTAGCAGTATTTCCATATAAGATTACCTCTAATCAATCATAATTATCTTTTTTTGATGCCATTTTTTTAAATAATTTTTCCACCAACTAAACATGCTTATTTTTTTTTTCTTTCACAATCATTTTTCTAATGATTTCCTACCCTAACCAAACAAACCAATAGAGATGCATTTATTAAAAAAAGAAAATGAAATATATAAAAGAAGACAAATGCCACAAGAATCCACAGAAGGCCCGCCCGTTATGCATTGCATAAAAGAACCTTTCTTTTTATGAATGCTTTCTTTTCAGCCTCAGATCAAATGAATACGAAGGGAGATCAATCAAATAAATAGGCCATGAATGAAAAAGTGGAAGTGGTGGGCCTTTCACCTTCTTTCTAATGACTCATGGAGCTGATAAATCTACTTCAAAAAGAGGAAAGATAGGAGTGCTAGTCCGAAAGAGGGGTGTTCTTCTTCTTTTTTTTTTCATTCAATTATTTTTGCTTGACTTTAGCCTTACTTATAAGAAAAAAAAGCAAGAAATGATGCTAGTTTTGTTATATCTGACATGGTTGATCAAAAGTTCATTTTGATTTATATATGATAAAATTTCCATAAGCTCCTTTTCGGTCATCCTGCATTTCTTTACTTCACCGACATTCACAAATTAGGCTAATTGTATTATTAAATGAATAGCCTGCCCGATCGTCGGTTGATAGGCGAAAAGGTTCGAAGTTGGTGGAACGAATTGTTTGTTTGCTTTATCAATAGTGTGTTCCACAAGAAGGCAAGATTTTTTTCCCTTTTTTGTTTCTTCTTTTTGGTATAAATGAACAGGGTGGAGTTAAAAAGGAAAATGGGGAGGACAACAAAGCTCTACCTCCAAAGCTTGCATTATATACTGACCAATACGGCTTATAATACTCTAGATGATTATCACCATAAGTTCTTGAGATAATCAGTCAGGGAAAATGATCATGGTTATCTGTGGTCATCACAGAAGTTCTCAAGTAGCATATAGGCATTACAAGACAGTAACACAGCAGACAATTATCTAGTCTACCATCCAAGCCAACTCCATAGTGAGTACACTGCTGAAGCATTGCCTTTCCAAGGTTCTCAGAGTAGACAGCAAACTCCTAGCGAGTACATTGGTGAAGCATGCCGCCGTGATCTGGTAATGCTAACTGCAAGAACTAATAAGCTGAATAAAATAGAAGCCCTAACAGCTTAAGAATCAGCTGATGCAGCTCATAATTCTAAATGAGTTCATAATACTTGATGTATTGATGAGTCTCGGCTAACACACCACAGGTAACAGCAAAATTCAAATATGCTACACTACAGCATTTGCTGAAGCAGTTGTGCTAAACTACACACGTAAATCAGTTCAAATGATAACTGGACCAGCCATGCAAAGCAGCAGCATTGGTGATCTGCGAAACAGCCTCCTAGAGGCCCCAATAATCTGCTGAAAGCATTGACAGGATCTCCTGTGGTAGTGGTTTAGTTGCCACGACCTAGAAATTCACAAATTAAAAGAAACAAGAGCAGCATAAGTGTTCCCATGGAGCAGTTATGCAGAAGAATACAACTTTGCTTCAAGTTTAAGCTATGCATTAAGTGTAAAGATGCAACAAGCCCCAGCAACCCATGCAAGTAGAATATCTATGAGCGGAGCATCTTAATTCTCGGCATTGACTTCTTCATTTGTCGAGCACGGTCTTTCTCTTCCCTTTTGCGAAGTGCCTCAGCACTAAGCTTGGCCTCAGTATCTGCCATCAACTTTTTCTTTTCGGCCTTTCTCTTCTGCAGTGCTTCCTGCCTGACATTTTGAAGTTCTTTGAATGTCTCTTGAGCTGCTTTTGCTCTAGCAGCTTCAGTTTTAGAGTGGGCCTGCAACACATATGAATACCAAGAGTTAACATTGTGCATGAAATCAAGCACATATTTCAAACCAATATGCCAAAAAAAACCTACATGAGAACTTAGTTTGTAGCGTCCAATCAAATCGATATAATATGGAATGAGAGTAACCAGTCGCGTCATGTCAGCCATGTTGTTGGCATCTGGAAGTACAAATTTAAACATGAGAATCTTCTTATGAGAGCCTGATTGTTGGTCGGAGAAATGCAGCGAGACGAACCACTTCCCAAATTTCTCTAATGCCTTCTCCCCGAAAACCTGGGAGATAACAGGTTGTAGAAGCAACTTGGATTATGTGCACTGACACAGACTAATTGATACAAAATTCTATCCATAACCAAATCTATCAAGGAAATTATTTCCACATGAAGATCTAGCAGAGCAACTGGCAACTAGGTTTAGCAGCAAATTCTTTTGGGAGTGTGTCTGAGAGAGAGAGAGAGATGATTCAATGTTACCTAACATCTAAAGACATCAGCAGTTTGTTTCAGAAATGTGTCTCACTAGTAGCATTGCTATCTGTCTTCCATGTACAAAAGCTCAATCCTATTAAACCAATTCAAATATTCATTCTGGAAATCGTAAAATTCCATTTGTCAAAAAAACAAAAAATAAAAGGAAACTGTGTAATATAGCTGGTTATATTTGTAAGAAAAATCACCATCCATGAAAGATGCAAGCAACCATGCAAACCCTACTTCTATCATTCCATTGCTAAAGTAGGTTTTGATAGCAACCAGAGCCATGTTGCAAGATTTTTCAAGCCTATTAATAAATGAGCTGCTCCAAAAAGGAAAAAAAAAACTGCAACTCCTAAATTATTGTATAAGGAGACTGAGATCCACAACACAGCAGAGAGCTCATGCTTTTACTAAAGCCATCAGTTATTCATTTCTAAGGCTTCAAAATTTATAAGTTTTAGGAAGTCCCATTGATGTTTCAATTACGTTAAAATGACAAAAGATGATTAACATGGCTATAATGGACATTGCAATGCTTCTGGTCATCACTGTGACTCCTCCATGTGAAAGCTGCGTAATGATGAAAATAACGTTAATCCTAGCGGCCACAATCTTCCATGTATAGTGATTCACCCACTTATGAATCTAGAATCCACATCGACTTCCTAAAAGCTTCATTACTTTGTCTATTTCTAACATATCCACTTCATTGCACCCACACTTTCTCCTGAATAAGCAACTAAAGGTGTTAACTCGCCAAAAGTAGCTTTTGAGATCGGTGTTAGTAAATGCTTCTCTTGACTAATGAGGCCAAGCAAAATGATTATGGTGAGATAATACTCGTAACTTAACCACTAGGATTTCAGAAAATATCACTATAGAATAGCAACTTTAGAGAAAGACTTGAGGAGATGGCACAAAGTGCATCCAAGCACACTTATTGAGCCTTTCAGAAGGGATGTGAACACCATTCTGCACAATGAGAAGATTGACATACACACACATTCTGCTATGCTTCAAGTTGAAAACAATGCCTCCAGTAATTTTTTAATTTTCAAGTATGCTCACTAGAAGCACATTTCATTACAACCCAGAGGTCATAGCCAAATGAATTGTCTATCTTCTTTGCTGCTATGGAAGTGACTTCCTTCCGAAGGTCTCCTCCAACTTATTATTACTCTTCCATAGTAGACATGAACATAGCTTCAATTATAAGCCCCTTCATCCTCCTCACATTCCAAAACTATTGCAATTCCTCGGAGATACTTTCCATCCAAAACTCTGTTATTCACTTTGCGGCAAGAGCAAAGTTCTAATATCAAATGCCCTTCATATTATATATAGATATGGACATAGCTTCAATTATAAGTCCCTTCATCTTCCTCATATTTCAGAGCTTTCGCATTTCCTCAGAGATAATTTTCCATCCAAAACGCTGCTATTCACTTAGCAGCAAGAGAAAAGTTCTAATATTAAATGCCCTTCATATTAGATGTAGAGAGGATCTCCTTATTCAAAAATGATGCCTCCACCACTTCAGCTTTGAAGTGTTTTCTGTGGCATTCTTAGGAAAATATGTCTGGTTGGCCTTTGCTGAAGATTGTGGAAATAAAGAGACGATATAGTGATTAGAGAAATCTTTACAGGTATTTCCTGTGTTATAAAAGACAAATAATAATAAAAACAAAACCTAGTAAGTTAGCACAATGGGTTGAGTTGCATCAGGAAGAGAATGGTGCATGCTAGATGCTGATGCGAGTTTCAATAGGCTGTCCAATAGAGGAATGGAGTAATTAGAGGCCATTGCACCAAAGTTAAGAGCTTCACGAACTAACCTGCATCTGGATACAAAAGTATTGCAAGGGTTGATATCACATAAGGAAGCCTTTCATAGGAGGTACAATATTATCTTAAGATATTACAAGAATCATGGTTAGTTACAGGATGATATTATTATTTGCTGTTGCAGAATTGAAAATAGAGTGGTTGCCTGAATGGTGAATGGAGGATTTGATTAGGTGGCCTGTTAGTCATGTACGAGTACTAGCTGTGCTTACATATGATTAGATGCCGGATGTCTCTTATAGTGAATGTTCAAACAGTTGTACTCATGGAGATAATTTGTGATTTACCGATTAATCTCTGTATGTAAAGAAACAACGATCAGATCATGTAGAGCATAGGTATTTCAATTCTGCGAGAATGTTTTTATAGGGTTAATTACGCAATGTAAGTTTCAGAGACGTATCAAAATTTGTTTTAATAAATGTGTACGGGAGGATTCATAATGCTGTTGTGACTAGGAATCTCCAGTGTTCATTTAGAGGATGTGGCTTGCGCATGACTAATTAGTGTGTGGCAATGAAGCTATTATATCTGTTTAAAACATGAAACTTCCCCCTATATTTAGTCAAGGAATTTTTGAAGAAACAAGATAAGTGAATGAATATATTACATGGTGCAAAATGTCATAGAAAGGAGAATATCTACGTCAGTCAAATGCCATCTCATTTCAATTTTGTACCCTTCGCTCGATGAGAAAATCAGTCAGGTTCTACAGTATCAACAAACCTATGGGACTTGAGGAATGATGGAGAGGAATAAAAAGAAAAGAGGAAAAGAAAATCCCATGACATGGGGAATTCATCAAAGAACCCATCACCTCTGTGCAGCCTATTGAAATGACCAGGCTATCAGAGGGCCTCATCGAGCCTTTGGTTAAACTGGAGGTTTCTAGAGTTGAGCAGCTAAAGACCTTCCACGTTCCTTCTTAAGGAGAGTGGAGAAAATATCATTATTATTTCGATACAAGACGACACAAGAAAATGTTGGAAAATCCCTTTTCTTGTGTCGAATAGAAGATTAGGAAGACTAGTAATCCCTCCTAAAAGTATCTGTTCCACTTTTCTAGGAGGGATTATACTTGTTGGTACCAGATTCCAAATATTAGTACACCCTTCAAGGCAAGACAAGAACATTCATTTGGAAATCAAAAGAAAGAATATATTCGAGTTGGATACTTTTTATGAATGTCAACTAAGTATCATAAGTAAATTGATCCCGGTTGTTCAATCATTTGATAACCTCTTCCATTAAGGATGGCGCACCACTTCACAATATCCTCTAGACCTAATTTCCCACTTAGCGGATAGTGAAGGAAATGATTAAAGGTTAGAACCATATTTTGAAAATGTTTAAGTAGCCTTTAGAGCAAGGTTTGCTTATCAATGTTGTTAAACAACTAGTAATTTCAATTTTATGACTTGCCATAAAATATTAGAAAACTCAACAACTTGTTTAACCTATCATCTATAGCTTTTCTGATAGGTATGTCCAAAAATTTGCTTTGTTGTTTTCTCTTTTTCTTTTTCCAGGGGAGGGGGTTAAGAATATATAACATGCCTAAGAATGACAAAAGTTTGTTTGGGAAAATGCAAATTATATATTAATGTCGCTCTTGATATTTTTAAAAAACTTATGATCTTAAAGTTTAAAAATTGAAAATCACCATGATCCATTAACTATCGATAGATAGAACGATCGAATTGAATAGAGGGAACTCAAATAGAGATCGATGGGTGATTGTCATGAGAGAGCTTGGGGGGAAGTTCTGATACCAAATATTATATCCTATCCACCAATAAGATGAATACAGAAAGATTTAAGGCCATTATGCTAGAGGGATGCATAAAAATATCTACATGAATATCGTGTAAGGTTATGTATATAAGGTTACACATATGCAAACACAATTCAATTATTTACATTTCGAAACTAAAAGAATGAACAAACATGTGCGTATAAATAGTAAAATTCTGCATTCAAAATTAGGCAAACAGAAGTGTTAAAAAAAATTGTTTAAAAAGTTAAAGGAGAAAAAACAGTCAATTGTTAATGCCATACTCGTGGATTTACATTTTTCTTTCCCCATTCTTTAACTTTCCTTTTGAATCCTTGACAAGGTCTAGTCAATGTGTTGAATTTCTATTCCAGATGGAAAGGAAACCATGAAAGAGGAATTTTAGCAGAGCAATTTTTTATTGCGCCAAAAAAGCAACAAAACAACCAGGCTTCATATCCCATCTCCTGTCTCTCCTCCTTACTTTCTCTTTCACTAAATCCCATAGACACAGTCCTGTCTCTCTCTCTCTAATTCCCATGAGCCATTTACGCTCAACCCTACAGGGTTCTTTCTACCTAAGCATAGTATTACATGGACACTCGTGTCCAGCTCCAAAAATCCGTGTGGGATGCATATATGAGTCAAATACATATTGAATACTTGGATATGAAGTTCTTTGATATCCGCTTTCAAAGATTGGAAGAAAGTTGAACTCTTCCAATAATGAGTTGATCTTCTAACTGATATTAGGAGTGAGTATTTATTCTTTCTCGAGATTTGTTAAGAATGTGGATATTGAAGCAACTTTGCAAAATATTATTTTGCTAACATCCTTAAATTAATTGCAAAGATTGAATGAGAAACATGTACAGTGAATGATCTTAATAAACAATATCTTTTTAATATTTAAAATATATAATTTAGTTAAATTTATATGTTATCCTATGTATCTCCATATCTCTCTTTTTCCCTCTAGCCAAGTCAAACACTTGGATATGTGTCGAAATCCGATTCTCGTAACCGTGTCCATGCCACACTACCTAAGGATTGCTTACTTATGGAGGAAAGCATGCTTTTTCATATTAAAAGATTTGTTTGCATCTTCAACTTGAGAAGGAAGTGGAGACCAAGCTATCGATTACGTGGGTTGTTAATATGCCATTATTACCCAACAATAGGAAGAGAAGCAGAAGAAAATGGAGGGAGAAAATGAAAGAAGGGGAGAGGAATGCCACACAATATATACAAGAGTTTTTTTTGCATCATTGCACCCCCCCTGCAAAAAAAGAAAAAGAAAAAAGAAAAAAGAAAAACATCTCCAGGTTCCGCTCTTCAATGGTTGGCTATGCATATAAATATCAAGTAGCTCATTTACAAATCCAAAAGACTAAAAATCCTTGCAGTGAAAGATTTGACCATATGGATAAAGTTATATATTGTGAATAGATATGAAGAATTTATAATAAGGTACCTTATTAAAGGGCAGTGACCAAGTCAAAGATGATTTAGGCATTAACGTCAATAGTAGGTTTAGAGAGCATTCTTGAAGGTAATGAGTTGATGAGGTTCTATTTAGTCATACTCAGTTTAAACAGATTAATTTTTATCAGCAATTCCCTAAGCTCATTATCCTTCCATCTAGCAGCATCAAACTGGTTAAGAGATCATCACATAAACAAGGAGGAAAGAAGGGTAGGGAAAGGTAAAAGGGGCCTAAGTAACTTTGAAAGTTGATAGGGTTGATGGAATCATCGCTACACATGCCACAATCAACTTAGCATGCATACTATTATAATGAATCTTTATCATCTAGTACTACAAATAGTAATGACACATTTTAGTTGGAAATAGAGGAGGTCTTGAATCCATGAATACCACTATAGTTCAACTTGCTATTTGGATAATCAATTTGCTAGGGTCATTACATTCTCACTACATAGAAATTACTATTAGAGGTATGATGTTTCGTAGGATGTGCATTGTTCAAGATGGTGGATATTTTGACACTACACTTAATTGCTTAATTCTCTCTTTTCAAAATCTTCATGGTGTAACTGTTCAGCAAGCTCCACTTTCAAAGTGAGGATACAAAGTTTGGATAGCTTAGAACCCACCCTTAGAACTTAAAAATAAAGCAGCTTAAGGGTTAGACCATTTTAACTTGAGCCTAGCTTGAAGTTGTTGAAGGCTGATCAAGCCTTGCCCAAGCCTGGATTGAAATCATCAGTTAAGGGCAAACCCAGTTTAGGCATGTATAAGGATTCCATTGCTAGTGTTGGTGAGACTGCCATGATAAGGGACATCCAATAACAAAATTAAAATATTCAAAATTCGAAATTGTTTTATAATTGAAAAATGCATAAAAAGGGTTTATTGGGTGTTGTGCTACTTATACCAAGGCTAGTATTGGCCTCACATGGTACACACATAAATCAGCA
Source organism: Phoenix dactylifera (assembly GCF_051530095.1). NCBI lineage: Eukaryota > Viridiplantae > Streptophyta > Magnoliopsida > Arecales > Arecaceae > Phoenix > Phoenix dactylifera. Next base: position 4,649,617 of record NC_143191.1, read on the forward strand.
CTGGCCACCACTTACAGCCTTGAGCCCAAACATAAGGGCCTTAGACATGCCGAGTCATAGCCAAGACCAATCTACCTCTGAGTTGCGAATGCGAAGAAAGGGAGAAAGGAAGGTGGTATTTGGCAAATATGGTGGAGACTGCAAAGTGTAAGGACGAGGAGGGAGTTTGGCAACTTCGGTGGAAAGGAGGACGAGGAGAGGAGGATGCGGGAGCAAGTGGAATGGGCTTTTTCCTAAGGGAAGGGAGTGGTGGAGATGGCCTGGAATAGCAATGACAGCAGGTGGTTTATAGTTGAATTCATCCATTCATAGGTAGCTAAGGTCAAGATGGGTCCACAATTGCTAAGGGCAAAATAGAAAGGAGGGAAGTATTTGGAAGATTGAGGAAATAAACACTAGCCTTTAATTCTACTGAATATGGGCCCTACATCTTGAATCGATGGTCCAAAGTGTCTACAAATTCAGTACGCATGCATGAACACATATATACATGTACATAACTTACACAAATATAAATAGATAATTATATTATTTTAAGTACTGAGGGGAAATTTGCTGAGGCAAAGTCGAAGCTAGCATAAGCTTTTCCCAAGCTAACCCAAGATCAATTTAGACCATGAAGGTGAGTCCTATCTTGGATCTAAAGCCTATTTATTTTGGCCCATGCTTGGTACAACTCAACCAAATGGGCAATAGGCTACTCTGAGCTCATTATCAGGCTTATTGGATCACAGTATCTATGATATATATTAATAATTTGTTATCATACATAGTTTTGTAAGATGTAAAGAGATCTGAGTAGCTAATTAGAACTGAAAACTTAGATGATCAATTCAACAAGCTGGAAACACTGTCATAAACTATAAATATAACTTCAAAGAAAAAATATTCCTTGTCGAGGATTTATAGGCATGGGGCCAAAATCCAAATGGAAAGGTCCAAGATATTGATGGTAAAGAATATGCAAATACCCATGAATTAAATTTCTAACTATTTATAATACAAAGTTGTAACACAATTGTACTCTTCATCACCAATTCATATCTCATGAATTTGAGGATATCTTTCTCAAATCTTGCTCTTCACTCTTTCGTATCAATACGTCTAAATATTCAATTAGAGGAAGGACATTAGAAATTTATTTTGCACTAGTTCCATCAATACAAATAATAGCTAGATGTGAAGAAAATTTCACTAAATAATTCCCTCTTCAACAAACATAATGCAAAGCAAACCTTACATAGTGGATGCTTCTAACAAAATTTCCCTAACATAAAATAGTTTTAGCATGTTATAATTATAAACACCATTTGTCTATTAACTCAAAAAGTTCTACTTAATATTTTGCTTTATGAATAATTAAAATTATTGTTATTGACAGCAATGGTGGAGCCAAGATCTTCCTCTATGGGGCAATAACAAATAGTTTATTACATTAATGAACCTTAAAGTATATTAGATCCATAATTATTCCCTAAATTAACTAACAAGTAGTTGAATATTAGTGATGTTCGTCAACTTTAATGCCATTGCATGACATTTTCTCAGAATGAAAAATACAAGCTAAGATGACAAAAGCATACGTGTAAAAAGATGTTAATGATTTTAAAAATTTTGAAATAAAAAGAAAAAGGGTATGGGAAAATGCTTGGTAGTTCAATGCATCAATAATCAGGAAAGACGCAATTTGATCAAAATAAAAATGGTGAATAGGAATAAAACCAATTCTGGTAAAAAGAAAAAAAGTAATGAACAAAAAATAAAAATGCAAATTTTAAGCAACAATAAAAACTAGGTATGAAGGATATATCCAATCTTCATCTATTTTACAAGAAACGATATAACAGAGGTGAAAAAGCCACCCATACCCGCCCCTCTATTTTCTTTTCTTCTTCAACTATTTGCTTACTTTGGGGGTGGGAAAGAACCTCATGAACTATAACCTAATAGAACTGCAACTTTTATTTATTAGTTATCCTAGATTTCTATATAATTCCAACCAAAATTAAATTGTCAAATTTGATGGACAAGAAGATAAAATCCTGCCAAGTTATATGCATAAAAGGCATTGTTCTACAATTTTTAACAGAAGTTTACAGACATTAGCTCATATATATTTCATCAGGAATCTATCGTTGGAGAAAATCCTTTATTTGGAATCTTAGTCAACATCTCTTATGTAGTTATCCAGTGAACATTGTAGGGGAACACTTCAATTAGACAATGAAAAGATGAATAAGGGGGAAAAAGTTGAAGTAGATAAGACATGCAATCAATTAGTCTCCCACTCAACATACACTATAATAAGTTTGCAATCCTACAAGAATGTTCTCCCATGTTTAAAGTTTAACCAGCATTACAGCCATTCATTTCTCATCATGAGCCAACCAACTAAATACTATGAAAAATTAATAGACACGTTTACTCACAACATGGTTCCAATTTTTCAAACGAAAAATCTAACAAATACTCTTTACTCTCGTCACTGTGCAAGACCATCATCATATATTATAACAACTATTCCAGTACAAGCACGCATCTCTATAACTATAGCAGAACATGGCCAGGTGGAAAATTAATTGTCACAACATGAACCAGGAAACTTAATTTTAGTTAAGGAAATCATGACAATATTGTTCTAGTAAAACACCTAGGTGCATCTTCATCATGTCTTACTGCATCTTTTTTAATACTTATATAAAAATTGGTTACCTTTTCTGTTTTTTTTTATAAAAAAATTGATATCCCTATATCAATAGATCTCGGACCTGTCATACGGTTAACCATGTTACATCTGGTCAAATTTAATTTCTTCCCTCATATACTAATTGGAATCAAAACTCGATGAACTTTTACCTTTCATAAGTTATTCTTTATGGTCCACACACACACACACACAACTTCTATAAGTCACCAGTCTAATCCATGGCCATAACGAAAAGAACTGACCTGATCAAGCACGGCGTCAGTAATCAGATCCCCAGCGACCTCCTTTGATTCCGAAACCACCATCAGCTCATCAGCAACCCACTTCCTCCCTGACGGCGGTGCCGTCACCAGCGTGGCAAACCGCTGCAGGTCCGTGGCCTCCTTGTGCATCGCCTTCGCCAGCTTCTTCCTCGCAAGGGCCAGCACGACATGGTCCATCGCATCCTCGTTCATCACCACCTCGAACGTGATCGTGTCCTTCTTGGGGAACACCAGATCAAGCATCCTCGAGATCAGGTCGTGCCGGCTGCGCAGCTCCATCGTGGCCAGCAGGCCTTGGCAGAATCGCCGGCCGCTGGCATAGAACTTGAACACGTCCTGCCCCTCCTTAAGCAGCAGCGGCGTGTCCTTGCCGTCTCCGGTGCCGACCAAGCTGAAATTTTTATCGAATATGGAGTCCTTGGTGGCGAATTTGGCGGCCCATGCGAGGGCGATCGCCTCGTTCTGGCGCCGGCCGGTGAAGTAGTTGATGGCGAAGCAGATCAAGAAGCTGATGCAGGCGATCTCGATGGAGTAGGACCGGAGGGAGGGCGGAGTTGTGGGGGAGGGCTTGGAGGGGACGGCGGTGGGATCGGATGGGAGGGGATCGGCGGGGGATTGGGTGGGGTCGGATGGGGAGGGGGTATCGGGGATGCCCTCGAACTCTTCCTCGTCCCAGAAGTCGAGGGGGGTGGAGGGCTTGGGATGGGAAGGGTCGGAGGGGGGAGGGGGGCCGTGGTGGGACTCGGGGGAAGAGGAGGAGGAGGAAGAGGAGAGGGAGGTGGGGGGAGGGGGGGAGGAGGAGGGGAGGGTGTGTGAGTCGTCGTCGGCGTAGTCGAGGTCGTCGGCGTCGAAGCCCTCGAAGTCGGCGGCGGCGAGGGCGGAGTGGCGCGAGAGCTCGTGGGTGATGAGGGAGAGGATGGAGAGGAGGGCGAGGAGGAGGAGGAGGGCGTCGCCACGCGGTGAGAGGGAGGCGGTCAGCGCCCGCGGCCACCGGATCGGGCTCGCCTTCGCCATTATAGCTTCAGAGGAATTCCGAAAGAGAGGGGGGAAGAGAGAGAGAGAGAGAGAGAGAGAGAGAGAGAGAGAGAGAGGGTGGAGTTGTCAAGAAAAGGAGGGGGTTGGGGGGTATTTATATTTTCTTGTAACTCGGCCGAGCCCTACGATGATAAGGAAATATATCGTATGGTGTTAAATAACAGCCGTTAAATAGCGTTACAACTGTGATTACCACGAAAACTGGTTTTGCCAGAAATAGGGCTGAACTCTAATAATCTATCGTGGAGATTACAAACTTTCTCTATTTTCTATTACAATGCAAGCTTCCCTGCTTTGGCCAACGGCTTTGACGCCCAATCTATTACCGTTCACAAAACCATAATTTATAATCATCCTAACCATAATTCATAACCATTCTAGACTTTTACAGTCTATTTAAGATTGGTTTTACCGAGTCATATTTGCATCATACTTTCATCATCATAAATTTTATAAGGGCTTCTCCGTATCTTTATTATACATATCCACCATCTCAATCAAATTTTATGGCTTTATTCTTAGTTTGCGTAATTCCTACGGCTTCCCTAATATATTTATTTTTTAATTTATTCTTTTGAATTTTATCATCCATCCATCTTAATATTCATTTCTATGACACTCAATTATTTTTATGTACTTTCTTTATTGCTCAGCGTCACGAGCAATACAACATTGTAGACTTTATTTGTTGGAAATATTTTGCCTTGAAATTGCTATATTTTTATTTTATAGAAGTATTATAAAAAAATAATTTAGTAGAAAAATTTCAAAGATTGAAAAGAGCTTGTTTGGAATGAGGCGTGTGATGTACACTACCCTAAAAATGTAATTTACCTCTTACGTGAAGATCTGTGGTAATCTCGTCCTCAAGGTAAAATAACCTGTCTCAGCCAAATTTTTCTCTAACGAACACGGTCGCTGTGGAGGCAAATACCCGAAAAATTAAAAAAACAAAAAGTAGATAGTTGATAAGTGAAAAAATTATATATAAAAAAACTCTTGAAAGATAGAGTACTAGTGATAAATAAAGATCGGATTATTATTTTTTAAATCTTGTATAAGTCTATTTAAAGACGCAATAGTTTCGAAGATATGTAATATTTTGAAAACATTAGATTTTTACAGAAACTAACCTTCTCTTTCGAAGAATCACAACTTTTTTCAAGGTGACATCTCACAAAAAAACATTTTAAAGCATTTAAAGCAACTAAAATTTAGGTAATAAAAAAATTAATTTTTTTAAATAAAACTCGAACATTATTGTTATTCTATAGGTTCTCTTTTAGGTTTCCAATAAATACTTATCGTATACTGTTCCAAATGCACTTTTCAACTTTATCTGACCAGCTCTAATTCTATTAAATATATTTTTATCTATTTTATATAATAAATTCTAAATAATGAAATAGGACACTCTACCATATCTCGTGTCCATCAATGAGGCAGTTAAGGGTTCTCATAATTGTCAACTACCTTGAACCAAGGATACGAAAATCTAAAAGAGATCTCATCAAAATAACTTACATAACGAGATGTCGCCGACGAAACTCAGAAGGATCATATGGTTGCAACGAAAGCTGTGCTTAAGCAAATATGAATATGGATGGAACACACTCAAGATGAACACTCGGCCTCCGGGATGAATTCATTAAGGAACACAAGGTGCCAGTCGATTCACAAATGCCCAATGGATACATATTTTTGAAAGAAATGCGCTCAAATTGCAGCCATGGAGCAGCCCACTGCATATTAGTTTCAAAGATGATGCTACCATAATTAACAGAATTAGAGGTTTCAAGAGAAACCACTTCTTCTAAAAAGGCTAACTTGGCTGCGGACTGGGTGGTTTTTTATATGGTCCGTCACTCCGGAGGTATCCTGTAGACCGAAGAGGAAGAGTTATCCAGAGTACTTCAGGATTTGTTGTTCTCTAATTTTATTAAGTGTATTCATACTCGTATTGTATTAAGCATCCATTTTTAGCACAAAAAAAGAAAAAAAAAAAAAAGCTTGTTCAACATTCGGCATCCAATTCTCTCTCCAATGGAACTTGAATTGCCACAATCGAAGCCTGGATGAACGAGATATCGTCAAATTACTGAAGTTCACAAAGTGAGCCAGAATTCATGGCCATATCAACTGAAGTTGACCTTAGTTCATCATCAGTAAATTTTGTGTCCGAGACTAACCCTGGCCTTAGATGCCATCGTAGTTATCCATGCTTCCCTGCGTTTGTGTCATTCATATGCCTATGGCTAGCTTGGGTAAAATGTTGATTGTACTATAGTTTGGTGTAATTAATAAAAGTACAACATCATCAACCAAACTCAACTACTCGTCACATAGAAGCTCGTCATCATAATTATCCATGCTTCCTTACATATGTCATTATATATGCCTAACACTAGTTTGGTGCAAAATAAATTGTTCTGTATAATTTGATGCAATTAATGGTAGTGCAATATCATCAACCAAACTCAACTACTCATAATCAATGGGTCCAAGATTGGCAATGGATGGAGCAAATTCTCGCCTCATGATGATGATTAGTTTAAGTAGATATAGTATGTGTTAGGCCTGATGCATTCTGTGGACCAACACAGTCTTGCTCGAGAATAACTTGGCTACGATGATCGACTAAATCCAAGGGTGCACCGGTGGCATGGGTGGTTGCCACCCATTACTCTGTGATATTTGGGCCATGGTAGGTCGAGACGTTGCCTTTCAGGCCAAGCATGTCTATAAAAAGGACAATAAAGCTGTAAATTGGGCGGCCTCGTATGTAGCAATCATTTTGAGAAAATTTTCTGGATTGGTGAGAGGGAGCTGCCTAGAGTGCTCCGAGACTTATTACTTTTTAACCTTTTTGGATTTATTTACACTAGAAGTGTTTGAGTCATCCGTTGTAGCAAAGATAAAAAATATAGCTAAACTTGACATGTGCACCTACCAATGCAAAGGGAGGTTAAGCAAGCCTTGGAAAGACCATAAATGAACAATGAAGTGGGCAAATCCTCGTATGCATGTGCAATACGAGCTCAGTGTTTGGACATCCAAGGATTAGAATTTTATGCCTTTGTGATCTCAACATCGTATCCATTTAAATGAGATACAAATGCAGTATGACCTAAATTTTGATGCAAAAACTATCTATATCGCTAGTCAGTTTGCATGGGCAATAGGGTGATAGGTATAAAGCTAAGTGGTTGGACGAAAATTGAGGGCTTGTTTGGTTCGCACGAAGAATGTTTCTTCACCGAAATATTTTTTTGAGAATTTGACAGAGCATTTGACTAAAAAACAATAAATTTAGTAGTTTCTTCTCATAACCGACTTAACTTTGTGATTTATATTTAGTTGAGTATTTACTTTTCTAAAAACGTTATGTAAAATATCTATTATAGCCTAAATAAAGAAAAAGATTTTACCTCATTCTATCTAAAAGCTTAAGAACATACTTGAAAAAAAAATACCTCAATTTCATGCCGGTAGAAATTAGACTTTTCCATATCCCATATGGATTTTTCTTTTCCATAAAATGTAGAAATTTTATTTCTATAAGAAAGCTACTTTTCCATCTCTCTTCTTTGAAAACTCTAACTAAATATTAGGCTTTTTTCTATTTTCCCATTGACCATACTTTCCTCCCTCATCTTCCCACAAACCAAATAAGTTCCAAGAGAGAGGAACATATTGATGCACCCAAATCAATTTTTTGAGCATTAAAAGGAACCTTTAGTAAGCAACATACTGATACACTAGTTTCATTTGTCCATGTTCAAATTAGAAACCACATGATTATATTGCTTCAAATTAATATGTGCTTAACAAATAAAGGCCTATGGTAACGTGCACGTCCTAATACTAATCTTTGCCTGTGCAAACAGATCTTATGCCAGGCTTTGTGGGGTAACCCACAATGCAAACATATATGTTAACGATGGTGGCAGTGGATAGTCTTCATGCTACTAGAAGAATGTGAAGCCACAAATGACCATTTCAAGGTAAAATAAAGCACCTCTCTTTTTTTGTTTACTAAAATGGATGATTCATACAATTCTAGTACAGATACATCCAAAAAAGTCAAAGAAAAACAAATTATGGAGTGCTCTAGGCAGCTCCCTCTTTCCAATCCATAGAGCTCTTCCGGAGTAATTGGCCACATACGAGGCCACCTAATCTACAGTCCCATTAGCCTCTCTATAAACGTGCTTGGCCTAGAATGCCGCGTCTCTACTAACCATGGCCCTAATATTTCGAAGCAAATAGTAGCACCCACCCATGTCGACGGTGCCTCCTGGATCCAACCAATTACCGTAGCTGAATCACCCTTAAGTATAACTGCTCTAGCTCATAGCTTTCAGGACCGAAGTGTCGAAGATCTGGCACCTACCAACAACCACCACCCTAGAGTTCAGGCCTCTGATGACGAAGCCAACACCTTCTTTTTTGCCATCATCCAGCATGCAACCATCGAAGTTGATTTTAAAGAAACTCGAGGGTGAGGGCTTCTAGGTGAAAAGCACCATTTGAGGTGCCATATATGGTCAAAGACCAAAAAGGCAACTAATAATTAAAGAAATGTCACACTGATAGTATAATGTCCGGATGTTATGTAATCTATATGTTGGTAAGACCATCAAAAAATGTTGTGTTGTACAAAAAAGAAGGTTGCATTACTTATATTAAATGTGAAGCAAATAGTGGAATGACTGGCCAGTAGTTGTAGTAAAGGTTTAAAAGTAGATCCAAAGTAGAAGAGATTTGCAAAATTACTAATATTTGTTATATCTTTCCTGTTAAACCATATTTCTCTACCCTTCTCTACTATTCCCTACACCAACCCTCCTATACCCTCTTATCCTTTTGTGTTATAATAGAAATCATGCTTAATAGAGATCATGAGCATCATGATATCTATTAAGCATGATTTCTATTATAACACAAAAGGATTTTCGAGCATCTATTGCTGAGCCTCAATTCAAGTGTCTTTTGCTGGCTCTGCATGAATCAACCATAAGTTTATTTTTCTTTTGTATTCTGCATTATCAACTTCATAAAAAAAAATAAAAAATCAATTGCTGAGGTACCAAATACCATGTATTGAATGTAAGTAGCAACCATTGAAGAAGTCAATGGAGTTTGGAACCTTCACTAGAAATCCAACAATTAGCAATTCAAGAAGATTTCTTCAGTAATCTTTCTTTATAATGAATTCAACATAATATAATAAGAATGGCCAAAATGATTTAGGCATATATGGATGGTTTCTATCTCCTGAACTTCTAAGAGGGATCAATTATAAAAGTTGTTTGGCAAGTTTTATGTTGGTAGATTTCATCCCTCGTATCATTTCTTCCGCACAAAAAAAAAAATCTATTGCACATGCTAATTAGTAACAAGATATGTTCATATAAGATTGTGGACATCCCTAAAGAGATGGTCTTGAAAAAATATCAGGAGTGTTTGGAGTCACCAATGGCTCTTTTAAGGTAAATATTGGAAAAGGTAGATGAGGCTGATCAGTGGAACTTAAATATAAACCAAGGTTTTAGGGTATTATTCGAGAAGACTTTATAATCAAGGTACCCTAATAGCCCTAGATAAAAATATCTAGCTTTGTACTTTATATACGGCAAAACCTAGGGTGCACTTACTATGCACTTATTGGATAGGCATATCATAGCCAAGGTCTCAAAATCAAAAAGTTCTAGCACCCCATTTGCTCTAGGATGTCAAGATCTAGAGGTTTATCTAAAAATCAGGACTTCTAGGGGGTTAAAGAGGTCCTCAACCCTATCTTCTCATCTAGATACCCAAAATCGAGAAAGAAAGCAAGATCTACAAGTTAGCACTAAAATTATAGAAATTAAGCTAAAATACATAAAAGTGAATGAGGGATTTAGTTTCTCCCCCTTTTTCACCCTTTAAGAGAGGACACCAAACATGGAATTTGCAATATGAATGACCTCTTCTCCTTATAGGGAGGGACAATGCAAACATCTTTTTATAACAATAATCAATACTTTTAGCCTAATGATATAGTTGTATGTGAGAAATATGAATACATTAGAAATGCTTGCTATACCATGCTGAAAATTTATTTAGGCATAACAATGTATCTTCCCACAATAGTTTTAACCTGCTTTAAAAGTGTCCATTTCAACTTGCAGAGATGGGTTGATTAAAAAGTTTTTATTAAAATAATTATATATATAATTTGAAAAGAAATAAATTTATAAAAATAATTGTTTGGCTGTTTTCTATAAAATTTATTTTGGAATTGACGTGAGAGAGTGGATAAAAAAAAGTTGAAGATTAGCCCTTCATAATTTGAAAAAACAGATCTATTTTTATTTTTCTTAAAACTCATTTTATAGAAATCATACTTAACGATTATCAGGTAGATAATCAAATAGCCTCAAAAAAACATATTGAGAGTCCAAAATAGTATTCTCACTAGCCCTTGGGAGTTCAAACTTCAAAGCGGTGTCTGGCCGAAGATGTTAACTTGTGTCGGTATCGGGCAATCACCGATACCAGGTAAACAATGTACCGGTATTTATTATATCGGCCGTTACAATCCGATATAAGTACCTTGGTCCCTGATATATTGATGCCCCCCTCAGGCTAAAACCTCTGTGATTTGTGAAGGAAAATTCTACACACTTCTCGTCCCTTTGGTTCGCTTTTGAACTTCTCTAAAGAAAAACTTCACCTCTGCTCTCTCTCAACTCCTTTCCCACCCCTCTACCCACGCTTTAGAGTTTAGATCGGTCGCAATGGAAGATCTGAAGGTGGCGTTAAATAATCACGTGGATCTCGTCTCCGAGCTCTTCGAGAAGCTCTCTGGCGAACTCCGCTCCGGATTCCGCCCTGCGGTCGACAACTTCGTCGGCTTCTTCCACGCCATCGATTGGAAGGTATGATCCCATTAGTCAGAAGCTTTTCTACTGTTTTCTTTTAATTTATATTGTCGTCTTCAATGGTGCCTTGATTTAAGGAATAAAACTAAAAATCGTGTTATCTTTAGATCTATTACGAAATTTCGTGGATTCTAATAGGAACGGTTGAAGTAATGGTAATTTTTAGTTGGATCTATGAGTTAATTCAGTTTATTAGGGTTCGATTGGAGATAAAGCTAAGGATGAATCGGAATTGGTCAAGTAGTGGAAGGAGTGCAGTTGTGGACTGTCTTATAACTACATTATCTCTAGAGAGAATATTTGTGGCTCAAATTTTATTTTTCTTATTTTTTTTTGTTTGACTGCAAATCTTCTATCATGCGAGGGATTGTTGGAATTCAAATGTTGTTTTCGTCAAGTTTCTTTAAGTGATTCCAAGTTAAGGGTTTGTTGAAATGCTTATGAATTGGATGTGTCCTGCTTTGTGGTTCTCCCTCTCTCTAGGGGTGTTTATGAGGGATGGATTATGTTGGGTGTTGTGTTCATTGATGGAGAGGCTTGCCTTTTTGAGAGAGAAAAACATAGAGAGAGATGTTCCATGGGGCAACCCACCCCCTGATTTGGTTCCCTTCAAGTACTATAAATAGTGGTCTACTGATCTTTCGTGGTTTCATGGAGAAAGCTAATTTGGGTAATTTTGTTACTAAAAGAAGATGTAGTTTTTATGTGGGACCATGTCTGTTCCTTGAATCTCAAAAGCCTCCATTTTGATGTATACTGTAATTTTTCTTTAAATTTTAGGGTTCAATAAGATTATCAGCTTGAAGGTGAGATTAATTATTGCTCTCCGTATTTCAATTGGTTCATTTAGAGTACATGGATTGTGAGTATCTTCATAGTTGAGGACAACCGTTGGAACTTGTTGAAGACATTTGTGGAGCAATGGGTTTGCTACTTAGTGTAACTAAGAAATGGTGGTTTTGCTCCTAATATCTTTTCTTCTTGTCGAACACATATTTTCTCATATGTTTTGCTGAGGTGGGTTTGAGGCATTGAAAAACTTTTAAGAAATTTCTTTTGATTCCTATGGATGTCGACTAGGGAGTCAGTGTAAAGGTGATTATATTAAAAATCATGGTTACATCCTGAAAAAGTAATGAGATTAGGGTGAGATAAAGGAATTTTGCCACAAAATGATTTCCAAATTTTTACTGTTTATTTTCTTAATGTGCTAAAAACCAAATGAACTTTCATATATGAAGCTCCTAAAATAAAGTGGCTTCATCAGGAGTTTTCTGGGATATTAGAGGGTTTCTATGTCACTTGATTATTACTTGGCATATAGTAAAGGAGTAGAAAATTGTTGAGGCAGGCTAATGCACACTCATGAGGGTTGTCTCCTAGAGAGCTGTAGGGTGAGCAGAAATTGTCATGATTGTCTAATGCTTTAGCCATATATCTGAAGAAATCGAGAAGTTTCAGTTAGATTTGTTTCATATTTGTAAATAGTTGAAGTTGTCATGGGATGGACTTGGTTATCTCAATGATTGTGCTTCATTCTAAATAAATAGGTCACGCTAATATTACAATGACAATCAAAGCCAATGGCCCAAGGCGATATAGCAATTAACCTTTTCAACTGTAGTTCTTTGAACTGGAAATGAGTAGTTGCATAGCTGATGTTATGTCTAGTTTTGACACCAACAAACATGCAGAGTCATGCCCAAATACAATATCAACCCAAAAACCATTGAGGGCCCGTTTGGATATTCGTACAGGATTAGGCCAAAAATTTTGTAAGAATTGGGCCTGTTGGCCCATCTCGTTTGCATTTTCTTGGAACCTATCCGAACCCAACTCAGGTCCTAGCCTTTGGGCTGCATGAAGAAAAAAAAAAGACCTTCATAGGTCTTTTTCTTCCCCACAGGATTTGGGCTAGGTGGAGTTTGGTTGATACAAGATCATGCTTAAATGGATGGCCCAATCCATAAATTCTACAAGATTTTCAGCTCAATTCTGTAGAAATAGCCAAACATGCCCTAAATGGGATAATAGCCCCATATCACTTATCCTATCAGCATTGCTGAACACATCTAGTTCATGTAGGCAATGCCTGAATATTAGTTATTCTTAGAGAAATGTGAACTTATTGGTTATGTTTTTGGACCAGGCATGTCACTTGATCAAGATTCTAAGATCATCTAACACTTTTTGAAGTTGCCAATTTCCTTGTGGATATCAGTCGGTTATTGTTGATTGCCTGTAGATGTCAAGGTGATCGTTCTTTAATTCATTGGATGGCATGAAGTATGATATAAGTAATATGCTCTCAAATCCCACATTTATGGGCCCCAGCAAGAATGGGTGATTGCAGGGGCAAGTTTAATGATGGCAATATGTCAAAGAGCTGAACTTGCGCATTGAGAAAAGGAGGAAACTTTTCTTTGGTAAATTGCCAAGTAAAAATAGACTTGTTTGTGTTATTGATGAGTGGTTGATAGGAGGATAATATCAAGTTAGGCATTGAAGCTAGAGGTATGTTATGAAAAAATTCTATTCACAACAGAACTGACAACTACACAAAAAATTGTAACAAGAATTTAATTTTTTCGTGTCTGATGCAGGATAGATATTAACTTGTAAGTAAGTTGGATTATTAGAAGTGGTTGATATCAGGATAAAGCTGAGGTTGTCAAAAGATGCATTATGCCATACTATAAGAATTAAGAAGCATGTCTAACATCTTCAAGATATACACTAATGTTAGATCTCCTTTCACTCTTTAAAGTCCTAGCTGCCATGTTAGATTGAAAAGAAATTCTTAATGGAGAAGATTTGCAGTTCATTGTTTAGAATTGTCCAAAAAAGCTTTGGGCACCATCTGTTTGATTTATTGTTTTCAAATAAATTGATGAACTTGCCTCTGTGTTTCAAGAATTCTTTAGAAAAGTGTGGATCGATGAATGGTCAATACTCCCTACTCTTATCTAAGGGCTCGTTTGGTTCGCGGGAAAAGAACGGGAGAAAGTGTGGTCAACGGGAAAGTAATGAGATGCCTCTTATTTGGTTGGAGTTTCAAAGGAGAGAGATGGGAAAGTTGTATTCCCATAGAAATATGATTTCCACATTTCATGGAAAAGTCTTTTCCATGAGAAATATGAAAAAGTTACTTTCCCATGAGGCAGGAATCACTCCATCTTTATTTTTTTCCAAAAAGGTCCTTCAGCATTAAAAACCAATTTTTATTAAGGGTATAGTAGGAATTATACATAACTTTCTCAGAAAAGTTGATGGTCAACCAAACATAAGCACTCTGAAAATTTGTCACTTTCCCATATTTAACCAAACATGCCAAAAGTACATTTCCAGGCATTCTCTTCTTAGGAATCTTCTTCCCAAAAATTATATTCTTAGGAGGAAAAATGCTTCCCACGAGCCAAATGAGCCCTAAAGGAAAGAAAGAGGGATTGATATTGAGGCTTTAGACTTATGAGCCTAATACTGAATATTTGTCCATGCTTCTTATAATTTATTTAGTTACTTAATAACCTCCCTTTGTAATCTTAAAAAGATTGTGTTGGCGGAAAGTTTTCTCTTAAAGAGGGTTGTTATTTTTCATGAATGCATTGCATGTGCTATGCAAGATAACATTGCCAGACCATGTGCAAAGTGGATAGGAACAAGGCTTGCTGTATGATGGATAGACCGTCAGCTGAATCTAGGCTTGGATATTTTGCTTGGTTTCCAGTTGCTGACATTATTATATTCCGTAAGGTGTTCTCAACAAGCATTTTTTTATTATTTCAAAAGAAATGACATTCAAAAGTTCTATAGATATTGCTACTATTGGGATAACAACTTATATGATCTAAAGGATAATATTTGTTTTCCTAATTCATAAATGTATTTAATTTGATTTTTAAATTTTATGACATTACAAATATATGGAAGGATTGCATTGCTTAATGAAGGTTTTGGCGTCTGGATCTAGATAAATGGTTTGGATGGAAAGGTATCTTGATTTATGGTATTGTGCTGCTGAAAGATCAAAGGTTATTAGTTGAAGTTTAGATCTGAAGTGGATTTTAGTTGTGGACTTTTTGGATAAGCATATGGACTCATCATGCTCTTGGGGCCAAGCAGTGACAAGTTCACAAACTATCAACAATTTCCTTCTCTTCTCCTTGATGAGGAAGAAGAAAAAGGACAATATCTGTTATGTTTTATTGTTTCATGAATCCTTAAAGGCACATTGGATGTCCTCTTTCTTTGTGCATGAGTGCTAGCCATTCTTTTTTATTTTTTTAGCATTTCAACAAGGAGTTGGGGCCTCTTTTTTCTATTTTTTGAACACATTGATTTCCAGCGTATTTAGGTGATGTGTCACATTACACAAGAAAAAATAAGACATGGACTTACTTATGTTGGCTTATATTTATTAGTTAGCCCAATTTAATTAAAAGGAATAAAAGATATGAGGAATTCATCATGTTGCTTTTATTCTTGGTAAGTGCATCAATTGAGAGTTGGTCGTTGCAGGTGCTTCTTGTTCTTTTTAAAGCGCCATTATCAAATGTGATGGCTTAAACGTTTAAGCTGCCATCTAAAAGGCTTTAATGTGAAGGACCATTTTAGTGGTATTCTTATACCATTTAGACATCCTTTGAATGCTTAAGCAGAATGAATGTTTGGCAGGTCACTTTGAAAAGTTAGTGTTTGCAATATTCTATATATTATAGATTATCAATCTAATGCTTAAAGACACTATCTAATATGCTATTTCGCATGATGTAATATTTTTTTTAAAAAAAAGGTTCAATTATGCTTTCTTGTTGTATCTAATTGAGTATATGGACAATATTGTGTCACTTGATCACTTGATATGTTATGCATATATGCATGCTGAAGCATGCTAATAAGGGGCAAAATGGTTTTTCATGCTACCTGCTCCTAGTTGATAATGCAAAACCTGTTCCTGTAATGTCATCAGTGAAAAATCCATCTCTGTATTTCCTATAAGCCTTTAACCCATCAAGACACAGGAACTCATATAAGGAATAAAAAGTTATTTATGGTAATCAAATCTCGTGAAGAATGCGGTTATAAACAACGTGATGCATCTAAAAGAAATAAAATAGTGGTGATGTTAATAAAAGGGTATCAATTAATGATAAGTAGATACTGGGAAGAATAATTTCTTCTGCAGTCGCAATTCACATGTATTATATCTCTATATTAAAAACTGTAATTATCTCAAAAACATCTGTAATAAAAGGTTTCCTGCAATATCTATTGTTGCCAGGAATCTTATCAAGTACCTTAAAATGCAAGGGGATTCTAAGAGATCTTGTGTGGAAGAGTCAAGGTGAAATGCCTATCATTGACGGGAATCATGTCAAGTACTTAAGTTGTCTTGACTTCTAGGGTACCTGGTGGAAGTTATCCAAATAGTTTTTTTAACCATGGAGGAATCCTTTTTGAGATAGAGCAAGGTAGGAGATTGGACTAGGGTTACATGGTAGTAGTAAAACTTATATGATTGGGAGAGACATGACGTATGATTGGAAGAGCTATTTTAGCACGTAAGTAAAAGCATGGCATGGCTTCATGTGTGATTTTCTAAAACTTTTCGTGAATTCTCTGATATATATATACATAAGCAGGAAAAGGATGAAATAACATTTCCAAAATAAGATGCCACACACACACACAGATATATATATATATGTGGCATCTTATTTTGGAAATGTTCTTTCATCCTTTTCCTGCTTATGAAAATGTTTTCTATCAAAAATATGCCATATGATCTTATAACATTATTTACAGTCGTTGAGCTTTATACTTTGATGTGTTCGTAGGAACCTTGGTTGATATGCTTATTATTGTTCCACCTTTCTTTGCTGCTGACAACTATCATCTCGAGGAAGAATGTCAACTTCCAACTCTGCCTATCCATGCTAGCATGTGAGTCGTTCGTTCCCATCATCTTAAATAGGAGTTTAATTTTCTAACTAGTGTCGTCATGACTTACAAATTGCTCAAGTGCTAGCACATAACAACTAATGACAACATTTTCGGACTTTGATTGCTTAAGATCTTGCTGCAATTTATTTTGCTGAGTTGCTACACTGATGAGCTTTATTTTGAGAAAGCGACAGAAGTATACCATGGCATCAAAACAGTTGCCTATATGCAGTTACTAGAATAGTTTGTTCGTTGGATTGTTTAAAATCAAATATTACAAACCATATTGATCAAGGAAATTCTTCCCTTGAGCAGAAGGGATTCCATGTCAGGGTTATTGTGCACATTGTCTGTGCTTGCACAACCAAGTGAAACCCAATTGCCATGTTTGTGCAAATAATCTGCTGCCTATGATTAGAGGTATGTTTAGAAGTTACTTAAACGCATAGGTAATATAAAAGCCTTTTGTAACAACCCAGGACCTCATCTAACAAGGCTAGTTAGAAGGTATTATTTAGGTTTCTGAATCCTGTATAAGTACCCAAAATTTATCCAGCAAATAAGAAGGGGTGGCAATCGGGTCGGGTCGAATCATAAACGGGCCGGATCACATGCAGGTCGGGTCAGAAAATCATAAACCTGAACCCGACCTGTTTATTAAATAGGTCAGAAATTACAACCTGAATCTGACCTGTTTATTAAACAGGTAACCTGACCCGACCCGTTTAATCTGTTTAATAAACAAGTAACCTGTTTATCCTACCTGACCCGACCTGTTTAATCTGTTTGCCCAACCTGACCCGTTTAACCTGTTTAGACCTGTTTAACCTGCCCAACCCAATCTGTTTAACCTGCCCAACCCGATCTGTTTAGACCTGTTTAGATCTGTTTAGACCCGTTTAACCTGTTTATACCTGTTTAACCTATTTAACCCGTTTAACCTGTTTAGACCTGTTTAACCTGCCAACAGTTAAACGGGTTAAACGGTTTAAACGGGTCAGACATCTAAAATCCGTATCTGACCCAATTAATAAACAGGTTAAACGGGTCGACCTGTTTACGACCCGAACCTGTTTAGGCCAAACCCAAACCTGTTTATGGCGGGTCGAACACGGGTCGGGTTGGCGAGTCGGGTCATATTTTGCCACCCCTATAAATAACTGATGTGGGACTAAACACACGCCCACACAGGTCCTCACATACTTCTTCTATTTAAGCCCTGATGTCTTTTTTAGGCTAAGGGTCCAAATCCATTCAAATCTTATCACAAGCACCACGATTGGCCTGTAGTTAGTCTCAATGAGTATGTGCTGCAATATCTCCTAGTCCACATGGGACATGGGCTGGGTCCACTCTGGAACCACTCAATCCGTTACACCTCGAAACCAGAGCGTAACAGAAGCTGCATACCTGCATGGCGGACCATACAAGCATACAAGGCTATAGATCATATCAAAGTGATAATTTCTGAAAATTAATTTAATCAAGAACTTATACAAATAATTCTTACAATCAATTGTTCCAAATTGACATAAGTCAACATATGCTAACTATTTATTCAATTCAAATAAAATGTTCTAATCAATCTAAATAGTCTAACTAAAACTCCAAAAAAACTGAGAATATCTTCAGAATATGTAGCGCATTTTTCCAAGTCTTGAGCAATCATGCATTTGAATCTGAAAAAAGAAAAAGAGAGAAATGATGAGCTACACTAGCCTAGTAAGCAACATAACATCCTAAAGCGGGGTCTAGGCATGCCAAATAAATAATTAGTTAAAAAGCAAGATGTTGATGAAGAATAAATCAATTTTCGAATAATACATATATTTCTTTAGATGTTTGCTACTATTTTCATAAATTGATACTAGAAACTAACTTTAGACTATGGCTACATCATCCAGTGGCATGGGTCAGAATACACAAAGTGCCAAATACCACTTCTTTGAACCACCAGTAGTTCGGTATCTGAATACCACTATTCTAATCACCAGTGGTTCGGTATCAAAATCAATTTTTTAAATTACAAGTCGATAGGGCCAACGAATAATTTTCATTGGCGGGGCCAGATCATAGCTGAAACAAATTTCATAAGTTACTCAGGTATATTTTTCAAATTTCATAACATAACACATAACATATTAAAAAAGATTTACTATTGTAGCAATAAGCCTGATTCGTTTGATCAAGTATAAAACAAATATCATATTTAATAAACTAATTATTATTTTATCAAAATTTGGAAAACACACTTTGAAGCATTAGGTTGCTTACCTCTTCTCGCTTTAAAAATTTTACTTCAGTTAGACAGGTTAGGTTTACCTGGTTTAATATCATTAAAATATAATTAATTTTATCATTATCTTAGAAGTCAAGCAAAGTTAAAAATTAAGATACTATTGCGGATACGACTTTATGCCTAAATCAGGGTGGAGGAAAGCCAATGTCAGTCAGGCGGCGGTACCCGATTGCATGGGTCAGTCTGAATAAGATGAACTGAACTAGTCAAAATCAGACCTGATTTAAGTAACTCGATGAAGGTCAATGATGACTGAATTCCAAAGAGACTTGACAAAGGCCGAGGTAATGGGCCGGCCTATCAGCCGGGTACCGGGGTGGTTCAAGGCCTCCACCCAGGGTCCCCAAAAAGGCTCTGATACCATTTGTAACAATCCAGAATTTTACCTAAAAAGGCTAGCTAGAAGGTATTGTTTGGGTTCCTTAATTCTGTATAATTATCCAAGATTTATCCAGCGAATAACCGATGTAGAACTAAACACACGCCCGCACGGGTTCTTACACTTTTAACTGTTAATTGTATGCCATAGTGAATAAAATATAGCTCATATCATGCTATAAATTTATTGTAAACTCCTTGTCATATCTCAGATGCAATGAAACTTTTCTGTATCCACTAATATTTTCTGGATTACCTAACTGTTACTTATGATAGAACAGAAGATGGAATTCAAAGTCATTCAGAAGGTAGTATCTTCAAGACATCATTCACAGTTGCACATTCTCATGACAGTTGATTGTAGAACTTATTGGTTTATTGAAGTAAATTTATTGCTATTCCATTGTAAAAGTAAACTAAAATAGTACCTTTTGCTTATTTTAATACTGCAGTTTCTAATTGACTCATACTGCAGTTACTGGTGTATATCTTGCTGAGAGGATAAATAATTTTATGGGAAAACACTGGAAGAGCTTTGCAAGCCAGAATTACTTTGATCCTCATGGTCTTTTTATTTCAGTCCTCTGGTCTGGTCCACTTCTTTTTGTAACTATCGTAATTGTGGTGGGTTGCCCTTTCTCTTGCTCTATTGTCTATCTGATTGTACTGTTTATTCTTCATCTCAAACTTTCTCCTGTTTCTAGGTGAATACTCTCTTCACATTGTGCCACCTTATTGTGAAATGGAAAAAGGCAGAACTCAGACATCGGGCTAGGCTTGCTCGTGACAAGCAGGAATGATCAGCCTCTCTGCTTTTTACTGTGGTCATGCCTTTTTTCGAGATGAAAATAGGCACACTTGTACCATTTAACACCTGATTTTATTTAGATTCAGTGCTCAGCAATTTGAATCTTTTGGATCATTTGTCATAGGGAGTTTTAGGGAGGGCAGATTTGAAATCTACTCGAGGCCCATGGGTGTTCCAGGAATCTGTGACCAGGGTTTACAGCCAGAGACAAAATGAACAAGTTTGTTCAATATGATGTTGGGACCAAGACATCTTGCCTGATCATCTTATTCGCTTGTAAAACTGTATGTTTGATGTGCTCAGAGTGACGACTTTAAACTGTAACCTCACAGAATATACCTTTGAATGATTAGGGAATTTTGGTTTGTTCTTGTTATGTGCCTGTTTTTTCTGGTTTATCATTTTTGTGAAGTGTGGTTTGGGCATATGATGTTTGTGCCTTGTTTGTTGAGGTTGATGTTCCTATTTTATTGAAATTGATATTTGCCTAGGACTCATGCCTAGGTCAATATGGGAATCAATCACATTGACTGCAGAGGCACCCGATCTGATTACAGCAGAGGCAACTGAGGTAGGATAAGCTTTTCTTGGCTTGCTGAAAACTGAGATCTGAAGAGCTGTAACTAATGGGATAACAAGTTTAAAGACCAAACATCCTCTTCCAATTCTCACCTGGTACTCTTTACTTTTGCTGTTCTCAAAATGTGATTTCTTTTGCTGCGCAGCCATTTCAGATGTAGCTTCTGCTGTCATCATGATGGTCTGGAGATGTTTTTTTTTTTTTTTGCGTGTGTGGCTAAATTGTTCTAATTTGTTCATTGTAGATCCTGCAGGCCGGCCCCTACTTACACCAGCTTAAATGATACTAAGCCGTGCTAGAAACTGCTCCAGTATATTGCTAATTCATGCTGAACTGCCTGTTCTAAATCCCTAGGGCACCTCTGTGGAGATTTGTATTGGATGCACCAGTGGGCACCATAAGACCCTTAATGACTTACAGGAGCGTATTCACATGAACATATCATGAAGAGGCTGCGATCTATATCACGAAAAATATGCAATGTCTGATGTAGAAACAAGCATGGGAGAATGGCAAACTTACTGAGGTGCTTGGAGACTCATAGCAAACAAGTTAGCTTCTCACATTATGTGAGTTTTTTTTTTGCTGAAACAGACAATTCACAAAATTCTAGTACGGATACATCCAAAAACGTCAAAAGACAATAAATTTTGCAGCGCATTAGGCAGCTCCTTGGAGTGGTTGGCCACGAGGCTACCCATTTGAGAAAATATTTATGAAAATCTTTGATGGTATTGAGAGAATATTTATGAAAATCTTTGATGGTATTGTTTAGACGTTTGGCAAGCACGTCAAACACCAAGCCATGGATCCCCAACTGCTTTACTAATTGCCAGGGTCATGACTTATGCAATGTACCTCTTTTCAAATTTTCATTTAATGCTGGATTCAGTTGAAACCTGCAAGCCCCCTAAGAAGAAGAAGAAGAATGATAGCCTCCTGTTCCGTAGCTCATTGTCCACAGGCCTTTTCTAGCAGCCGAAAGAAGGTGAAATGGAAAATTGAAGGCAGAGAGCCGAGCATGGATGTAGTTTTGCCTGAGAAGAAGAATAAGAAGAGGAAAAGGAAAGTTTCAACCCAAGAAATGGGCAATTTAAGGGCGAAGAAAGCCCGTAGTCGCCTAAAACATCAATGTAGCATTAGATCGCAATTTTGAAATATTCTCCTCCTTTTGCTCAAGATGGAAGCAATAATATAACCCGGCTCTAATGCACCCACGTTCAATGTACCACAGCTATCAGTTGACCGTTGTAATCGCGGTTTGCAAATCCCAGCCGTTCAAGCCCTTCCCCTCTGCCCAATTTCAAAACAAGTAGCCGTTGGTACGTCCCACCGTTCTTGCCTTCAAATGATGACTTCCCATTTCTCCTCAAAACCAACGGTCTCCTCTTCTTATTTATTTATACCTCTCCTCTCCTCTCTGTCCGCAAAGACCCTCCCCTCACCTCTTCCCCAAGAGAAATAAGGCCCTGGAAGAGCACCAGTTACCGAAGAAAAAGCCTCATCAAAAATGGTAGCAGAAAAGAGAGAGAGACCGCAGGAGAAAGAGATCAAGATACCTGTCTTCTCTGTTCTAAAGAAGGGCAGCATTCTGAAGCACATCTTCCTCAATGGCCCCGAGCCGGGAATCGGAAAAGACGGCGATGTCCCGAACCAAGAAGAGGAGCCGATACTCATCGGCCGGCACCCCGATTGCCACATCGTGCTCGATCACCCCAGCATCAGCCGGTTCCACCTAGAGGTCCGCATAGATCCTGCAAAGCAGAAGCTCTCTGTGATCGATCGATCTTCCGGTATACAGAAAGAAAAAGAATTCTTCTTTTGGGTTTTTGATCATTTCTGTTGGCGTTTTCTTGATTTTCTCTCTATTTTTTCAGTTCATGGGACCTGGGTATCGGGTACCAGGATCCAACACCATGTTCCTGTCGATCTTGTCGATGGGGACATGCTGCGGCTTGGCGCGTCGACAAGGGTGTACAGATTTCAGTGGGTTCCTCTGAGTCGTGCTTCGGAGATGGAGAAACCCATGGAGCCTTTGCTGGAAGAGAGAGAAGAAACCTATCAGGCAAGATTTAGGATTCTTTCCCACTTCTTGATCCCTTTTTTTGAGATTGAAGACTGAATTCCAGTAGGATTAATGTTATTTTGATTCTGGATTCCTCTGTAGGGAAGAAAATATTAGGCAGGAATTAGGAATGGTCCCTTTAGCTTTCCTCTTCTTGTTTCTTTCTTGGATTTTATTTGTTGTAATCCCTTAGGATATATGGTTCTTATATTTAGATTTTGTTCTGATTTCTTCTATGTAGGAGGAAATTCCAATGACCTTGAATGCTAATTCAGATGATATGTTGTCTTCGAAGCTCCATTCAGTGTCGGATTCCACAAACCCCTCATCTCTTGATGAGTTCTCTTCTTTACCATTGCAAATGGAAAGCCCAAGCCCAGTGACAAAAGAATTTGATAAGGAGGAGAGCTTGAGCTTCTCTTTTGTTGCTCCAGTGGTGGAATCTGCAAGTTTTTCATCAGCCACAAATGGAGAAAATGGAAAACTATATGACTTCTCTGCTGTTGGGGTACCGTCTGAAGGAGAAAAACTAAGCCTACTCGGGTTGGAGAAGCAGGCTATGTCATCAAGCCTCTTGTCTAGAAGAAGCAAATCCATTAGCCTTCTTCACATTCCCAATGGAAGGTCTAAAGAAAGAACAGGAAGCACGAGCTCTGCTAAGGATATGGAAGAAGAGATCCAGAAAGAGGACATTGAAGAACAGGGTGAGAGAGAAAGTTCGCTGAGAAAGGTTCTTTTTGCCGATATTGATGAGAAAGAAATAGGAGAGGCATTTGATTCAGAGAAGGAGAATTCATTGCCAAAAATATCAGCTGATCAGAAGTCAAAGAAGATCCGGAAGCTGCAGAATTCACCTCCCAATGTCGTCATTCATTTGAATACTCAAGAAGAAGTGTTCAATTCGGATAAAGAGAATTGGACGCCCGAAGTTTTCAAAGAGTTTGAATTGAAGAGGTTCGTCTCTGCGAGTTCTGTGGAGAACAAAGAACAAGATACATGTGCTTTAGATGAAGAGTATATGACTGTTGGAAACTCTTTCGATCAGAAGAAAGAGCACACAAGCTTTGAGGGCTCACCTTCAGTTGCCATCTCAGCCTTGAATCTGGAGGAAGACATGTTTCAATCTGCTAGAGAAATGAGGGCACCTGAATCTTCTAAAGTGCAGAGAAGAAAAGAACAAAGTTTTGAGAATCGTGTGGAAAATGAGACAGAAGATACATCAGCTTCGGACAAGGATAATGTGAGACCTCAGCTTTCATTTGATCGAGTGCTTAGGAAGAACCAGAGAGACCTGCTGGGATCTTCTTCAATTGACATCTCATCCTTGAATATGGAGGAAAACCAGTTTCAGTATGATAGAGTGAATTGGACCCCAGAAGTTTCAGGAGATTTGAAACTAGAGGAACCGGACTCAGAGAATCATGCAAGAAACAAAAGAGATGGAGACACACTTGCTTTAGATAAAGAAAATTCGACTGCAGAATTCTATTCTGATCAGAAGTCTAAGAGCAACCAAGATAAGCAACAACCATTTACCGCAGCTTCAAATGCTGAAGTAGTGTTTCATTCAGATAAAGAGAATCAGACACCTGAAGTTCCCAGAGCGCAAAAAACTAAGAAGCCTATCTTTGAGAATTGTGAGACAAAGGCAGGAGGAGAGAACTTATTTCTATCAGACAAGGAGAATCTGACCCCTGATGTTTCAAGTGCTCAAAGATTCATAAAACCCATCTCTGAAAGCCTCGTTAAAGTTGAAAGAGAAATTATGAGGAAAAGAGTGGAAAGGGTCCCATTGCAGCTTATCTTCGATAAGAACTGTCTCACTAATGGCCAAAGGATGGTAGAGAAATGCAGCAACACTTCTGTCAACTCAATTTCAGCAAATCATCATCCTGTCAACAATACTGAGAGGATGGAAAATAAAAGCAATGGTACTCTGGTAAGTAGTAGCATAACGGTCCTTTTAATTTTGTATAGCATACCTAGGCTTTTCTATCGGGCACTCAAACTTGACTTTTAATGCGCTGCAGAGCCAACTGATGGGCCAAATACTTAGTAAGGTGGAAGAAAAAAAGAAATGGAACATGGTGGTTGATACAAGTTGCTTCCTTAATGAAGAGTTAAATAGATCGCTGCGGCTATTAGAAGGCCTTAAAGGGACTCACCTCATCATACCAATGATGGGTAATGTGGATTGGACCATTCTACCTTGGCTACATATACCTTCTCTATTCAGCATTTTCTTACAATTTTTTCCTCTTTCATCTTTTTCAGTAATAAGGGAACTGGACTGTATGAAACGCCATGAACGCTGGTTTCGAAAGGAAACAAAAGCTTCTTCAGCATTAAAATGGATAGCAGAGTGCATGCTTAAGTCAAGTTGGTGGATTCATATCCAGAGATCATCAGAAATGACACCAGTGGCATCAACATGCCCTCCTTCTCCTCATTCACTATTAGGCGAAGGAAATAATGATTTTGGGGCTGTTCCCTCAGGTTTGATGGCATTCTCCACCTGTGGAAGTCTGATTGAGATTGTCTCCCCAACAGCAGAAGATCACATGCTTGACACTGCCCTCCGTTTCAAGAGAATAAAAAGTGATGGACAACTTGTCCTTCTTTCAAACAACATCACCTTAAAAATTAAAGCCATGGCAGAGGTATTAATAGCTTTGTGTGAGCTCTTTCTTATTTACACCATAAAAGCCATTATGATTAGGACTAAAACTGGATCTGTTGTGGTTCCAGGGACTGCTATGCGAGACACCAAAGGAATTCCGTGATAGTCTTGTCAACCCACATTCAAAGAGGTTTTTGTGGAAGGAAAGCAGTCCAAGAGGATCCACTTGGTCTAGATCAGATCAGATGGCCCACACTGAGAATTATTACCACCAAATGCCAAACATAAGAAAGGCAGCTGATGGTGCAACAGGATTGAAGCTTATACTGCTCCACGATTCTCATTATGCACAGACCAACTTGGTCAAGTAAAATATAAAGGTGCTCCTGTCTACCCAAACCACCATTTTCTTTCAAGAACATGCCTTAGATTTGAGTGAGTTCTTCTGGTTCCAGATTGAGAATATACTTTTTAAGTGTACATGGTATTCATAATAGCTTCAGCTTTTCAGATGAGTTTTATATCACTTTTGAGCAGAAATAAGTTCATATTAATAATCTTTAATCTCTAGCATTGTATATTGACCCGGTTATGTCATCAGTAAGCATGATCTGTGATGTTAAAGATATTTCAGAGTAGACCCATTGCTGTGGTTTCTTTTTCTCATTGAAAAGGAAAAAAATGAAAAAAGTTTCACTCCATTTTCCCCTGATTATCAGGGTCCGTAATGACATATCACTCAGTTTCTGCAGCTCTGTCCGTGATATCCCTAGAAAATTACATTTTCCTGCATGTCTATTCATAGTGGTCCTAGAGAGGTGAGAAGCTGGGCCGGGCCGCCCATGGCCCGGCATGAAGCGGGCCGTGCCAGGCACTGCCCGCTTGCTACAATAACGGGCCGTGCTAGGCACGGCTCATAAAAAAGGGCCGGGCTGGGTTAAGGATTTCTGGCCCACACGCCGAGCCCGGCACGGCCCATAAGGGTCTGGGCTGGCACGATTCGTGGGCCAAGCACGGCACGGCCCGCGGGCCAGCCCGGAATGGCCCATAAGGGCCTGAACCGGGCCCGGCACGGCTCGTCCCTCTTAAAATAAATGGAAATAAAATTTTTTATTTAATTTTTTTAATAAATTAATAAATGTTGGGAACTAATGATTTATTAATATAAAGCCACCTTAATGGTGGGGGGTTTGGCATAGACCCCTACCAGTTTATTAATTTAAATCAAAATGGTACATGAAGGGAGGTTTGGTCTGACCTCCAGAATACAATAAGAAAGGAGAAAAAATAGAGATGACTCACTTTAACAATTAAAAAAATAAAAATGTACAATTATAAAAAATTAAGAAATAAAAATAAATGATCAAAATCTTACTAATCATCAATATTCACTATTCACTTTAACAATTAAAAAAATAAAAATGTACAATTATAAAAAATTAAAAAATAAAAATAAATGATCAAAATCTTACTAATCATCAGTATTCACTATTCAGTAGTGTTTGTATCATCATCATCAGAGGATGTTGTATCATGTCCACCTTTATTTTGAAGTCTCGCCTCAGCATCCAACCAATCTTTGAAGTAAAGAAGCATCCAACCGTTTCGTCAGTCATCCTACTTCTCTTTTCGTCAAGAACACGCCGACCTGCACTAAAAGCGGATTCCGATGCTACTGTGGACATCGGCACAGCTAAAATATCGCATGCAATTGCAGACATTACAGGATATTGATTTTTAACACTCTTCCACCAAGATAATACATTTAGACTCTCTATTTGATTTTCATCATATGCAGACTGAAGATCATTTCGTAAATAAAATTCTAGTTCACTACTTAAAGATGAAGAAGATGAAGATGAACTTGAAGCATGTGTGTGTTTTCTCTGTGCAATGAACGAAAAATAGATGACGAACGAGAACTACTAGAAGAAGAAATAGAGCTTTGTACGGAGAATCTAGATCCACGAATTTTTTCATCATATATAGCATAAATATCATAAAGAAGTTGTGTTACCTCAACTTTAGCAGGTTTAGGATCTTGAATCATATTTTCACAATATGCATCAAGAAAATTAGTACGCCATTCAATTTAACTCTTGGATCAAATACAGCAGCTAAGTTATGCATAGGACATACCTTGTCCCAATACTCATTCCATTTAGATTCCATTTGTTCAATAATAGGCATTAAAACATCAATATATCTATGTTCTGCAAATTTTTGACTAATCATATATGCTTGTTGTAAAAATGAACATGAAGTTGGATAATAAATACCAGAAAGAACATTAGTAGCATTATAAAAACTAACCAAAAAATCCTACAAAATTTTTTCTTTATTCCAATCAATTTCAGTCAATGTAAAGCCTAATCCACGATCATTAATATATGCACTTAATAAGTTTTTATATGGATATGCATCATGTATCATGCTATATGTTGAGTTCCAACGAGTAATTACATTAAGTTTAAATTTTTTAAAACGTTTACCATGATTTATATATAGTTCCTTAAATTCTTGAAGTCTTGATCTTGAAGCATGAATAAAAGAAACTGCATTTCTAATTTTTGAAATGACATCTTGAATCATGCCCATGCCAGCTTGAACAGAAAGATTTAAGATATGACATGCACATGTAATATGCAATAAATTTTCATTTAACATGGGATGCAATGAGTCTTTTAATAATGTAACAGTAGAATTATTATTAGATGTATTATCAAAAGTAATAGACATAATTTATCATTAGTATTATATGAACATGCAGTTTGATAAATGACATTTCAAATTTGTTACCCAGAATGTGAAAGATCAAAAGCACGAAAAGCAAGAATACGTTTATTTAATTGCCAATCATTATCAATATAATGAGCAGTAATAGCAATAAAACAATTACTACTTACAGATGCTAACCAAATATCAGAAGTTAATGAAACTTTTATATTTAAAGTAGAGAGTGTTTCAATTAAACTGTCTCATTGCTAAAAAGTTAGTCATAGCTACTCTTCTAAATGTACGCCTACTAGTTCTTTTTTAAGCAGGTTGTAGGTTTAATTGGACATATTCTTCAAAATTAAAAGATTCACATAAACTAAAAGATAATTCATCCTTAACTATCCATTTTACAAGTGATTTTCTTTGATTTTCATGATTATATGCAAAATTACCTACAAGTGATCCTCCTTGTATATTAAGGGTACTTTGAAGACGAGAATCATGCATCCTATGACTCTCTTGATGTCTCTTTAAATGGCATGTTCCCCCACTACTACAACTATAAAGTTTGGCACATTTTTTACATTTTGCTTTCCAGACTCCATCAACTATAATTCTATCAAATTCATTCCATACAGCACTAGTCCTCTTACGAGAAGAGGTTTGATCTTCACCTGGTTCACTGGTTCTAGAGGAACTAGGAACATAGGGTTGGGGATTAGTTTCTTCTTTCTCAAAAACAGGAGGAATGCCAAAATGACTTTCATCATAAGATGACATATCTAAATTGATGAATGCAAAAAATAAAAACTAACCACAAGGAGGAATTGAGTAGAGGACCAAAGGTAGAGCCGAGATTTGTGAGCTTCCTCTTGTGCTCTCAACAAGAAGTGACTTTTTCTTTCTCTTGTACTTCTAACTTCTCAACAATAACCTCCTCTTGTGTAGCACTTGAACACTTGCTAAATGCAAACTAAAAATTAAATTGCTAGAAGCCTAGAGCACTTGCTAAATATTGCTAGAAGAGAGAAATAGTAGTAGTAGAGAAGGAGAGAAGAGTTGGTTTGGTGTGGTGAGAATGAGGGAAGAAAGGGGTATTTATAGGACTCCAATTTTTTCCCAAAATACCCCTCAAATTAGCCATTTTATGGCTGTTGGGAGGGGCAAAATGGGTAAAAAGCTACAAATAGCCGTTATGGGCCACCCATAACGGCTATTTTTTTTTGGACAGACGGGCCATGCCTCGTGCCTGGCACGACCCGTGCCGGGCCCGACATGGCCCGCCACCCCACGGGCTTAGCCTTTAGGTTAAGCGGGCCATGCCAGGAACGGCCCGTTTGGTCTGTGGCTTGGTGGGCCTGGGCCGAGCCAGGCTCGGCACAGCCCGATGGCCATCTCTATTTAAGCTATCCTTTTTGTCCTTTTCCTTTCTCATGTTACCGAGAATATGGTTCTAAGCCTCTAAATTTTCACATTGTAGATATATCAAAGGAAGTGTAATTTTGGTGTTTCCATGACACCAAAATTCTTGCTAAAGATGGGCATCGGGCTGTGCCGGGCCCGGCCCGGCCAAGGTCCACCGGGCCACAGACCAAACGGGTCGTGCCTGGCCCGGCCTGTTACTATTGAAAGTGGGCCGTTTAGTAACAAGCATTGAAAGTGGGCCGTTTAGTAACATGCATTGAAAGTGGGCCTTTTAATAACAGGCCGGGCCAAGCACGGCCCGTTTGGTCTATGGCCCGGTGGGCCTTGGCCGGGCCAGGCCCGGCACGGCCCGTTGCCCATCTCTAGCAAGGATTTTGGTGTCATGGAAACACCAAATTTACACTTCCTTTGATATATCTACAATGTGTAAATTTAGAGGCTTAGAACCATATTCTCGGTAACATGAGAAAAGAAAAGGACAAAAAGGATAGCCCGGCCCGGCCCAGGCCCACCGGGCCACAGACCAAACGGCAAGGTCCTAAGCCCGTGGGGTGGCGGGCCATGCCGGGCCCCGGCATGGGCCGTGCCAGGCACGAGGCACGGCCCGTCTGTCCAAAAAATAGTCCTTATGGGTTTTTTTTGCCCATAATGGCTATTTGTGGCTTTTTACCCATTTTGCCCCTCCCAACAGCCATAAAATGGCTAATTTGAGGGGTATTTTGGAAAAAAAATGGAGTCCTATAAATACCCCTTTTCTCCCTCATTCTCACCACACCAAACCAACTCTTCTCTCCTTCTTTGCTACTACTATTTCTCTCTTCTAGTAATATTTAGCAAGTGCTCTAGGCTTCTAGCAATTTAATTTTTAGTTTGCATTTAGCAAGTGTTCAAGTGCTACACAAGAGGAGGTTCTTGTTGAGAAGTTAGAAGTACAAGAAAAAGAGAAGATCACTCCTTGTTGAGAGCACAAGAGAAAGCTCACAAATCTCGGCTCTACCTCTGGTCCTCTACTCAATTCCTCCTTGTGGTTAGTTTTTATTTTTTGCATTCATCAATTTAGATATGTCATCTTATGATGAAAGTCATTTTGGCATTCCTCCTGCTTCTGAGAGAGAAGAAACTAATCCCCAACCCCATGTTCCTAGTTCCTCTAGAACCAGTGAACCGGGTGAAGATCAAACCTCTTCTCGTAAGAGGACTAGTGCTGTATGGAATGAATTTGATAGAATTATGGTTAATGGAGTCCGTAAAGCAAAATGTAAAAAATGTGCCAAACTTTATAGTTGTAGTAGTGGGGGAACAGGACATTTAAAAAGACATCAAGAGAGTCATAGAATGCATGATTCTCGTCTTCGAAGTACCCTTAATATACAAGGAGGATCACTTGTAGGTAATTTTGCATATAATCATGAAAATCAAAGAAAATCACTTGTAAAATGGATAGTTAAGGATGAATTACCTTTTAGTTTATGTGAATCTTTTAATTTTGAAGAATATGTTCAATTAAACCTACAACCTGCTTAAAAAAGAGCTACTAGGCGTACATTTAGAAGAGTAGCTATGACTAACTTTTTAGCAATGAGATAAAGTTTAATTGAAACACTCTCTACTTTAAATGTAAAAGTTTCATTAACTTCTGATATTTGGTCAGCATCTGTAGGTAGTAATTGTTTTATTGCTATTACTGCTCATTATATTGATAATGATTGGCAATTAAATAAACGTATTCTTGCTTTTCGTGCTTTTGATCTTTCACATTCTGGGTAACAAATTTGAAATGTCATTTATCAAACTGCATGTTTATATAATACTAATGATAAATTATGTCTATTACTTTTGATAATACATCTAATAATAATTCTGCTGTTATATTATTAAAAGACTCATTGCATCCCATGTTAAATGGAAATTTATTGCATATTAGATGCGCATGTCATATCTTAAATCTTTCTGTTCAAGCTGGCATGGGCATGATTCAAGATGTCATTTCAAAAATTAGAAATGCAGTTTCTTTTATTCATGCTTCAAGATCAAGACTTCAAGAATTTAAGAAACTATGTATAAATCATGGTAAACGTTTTAAAAAATTTAAACTTGATGTAATTACTCGTTGGAACTCAACATATAGCATGATACATGATGCATATCCATATAAAAACTTATTAAGTACATATATTAATGATCGTGGATTAGGCTTTACATTGACTGAAATTGATTGGAATAAAGGAAAAATTTTGGAAGATTTTTTGGTTAGTTTTTATAATGTTACTAATGTTCTTTCTGGTATTTATTATCCAACTTAATGTTCATTTTTACAACAAGTATATATGATTAGTCAAAAATTTGCAGAACATAAATATGTTGATGTTTTAATGCCTATTATTGAACAAATGGAATCTAAATGGAATGAGTATTGGGACAAGGTATGTCCTATGCATAACTTAGCTGCTGTATTTGATCCAAGAGTTAAATTGAATGGCGTACTAATTTTCTTGATGCATATTGTGAAAATATGATTCAAGATCCTGAACTTGCTAAAATAGAGGTAACACAACTTCTTTATGATATTTATGCTATATATGATGAAAAAATTTGTGGATCTAGATTCTCCGTACAAAGCTCTATTTCTTCTTCTAGTAGTTCTCATTCGTCATCTATTTTTCGTTCATTGCACAGAGAATACACACACATGCTTCAAGTTCATCTTCATCTTCTTCATCTTTAAGTAGTGAACTAGAATTTTATTTACGAAATGATCTTCAGTCTGCATATGATGAAAATCAAATAGAGAGTCTAGATGTATTATCTTGGTGGAAGAGTGTTAAAAATCAATATCCTATAATGTCTGCAATTGCATGCGATATTTTAGCTGTGCCGATGTCCACAGTAGCATCGGAATCCGCTTTTAGTGCAGGTCGGCGTGTTCTTAACGAAAAGAGAAGTAGGATGACTGGCGAAATGGTTGAGATGCTTCTTTGCTTCAAAGATTGGTTAGATGCTGAGGCGAGACTTCAAGATAAAGGTGGACATGATACAATATCCTCTGATGATGATGATACAAACACTACTGAATAGTGAATACTGATGATTAGTAAGATTTGATCATTTATTTTTATTTTTTAATTTTTTATAATTGTACATTTTTATTTTTTTAATTGTTAAAGTGAGTCATCTCTATTTTTTCTCCTTTCTTATTGTATTCTGAAGGTCAGACCAAACCTCCCTTCATGTACCATTTTGATTTAAATTAATAAACTGGTAGGGGTCTATGCCAAACCTCCCACCATTAAGGTGGCTTTATATTAATAAATCCTTAGTTCCCAACATTTATTAATTTATTAAAAAAATTATAAATAAAAAATTTTATTCTCATTTACTTTAAGGGGGATGAGCCGTGCCTGGCCCGGCCCAGACCCTTGTGGGCCGTGCCGAGCCTGGTTCAGGCCCTTATGGGCCATTCCGGGCTAGCCCGCGGGCTGTGTCGTGCTTGGCCCACGAATCGTGCCAGCCCAGGCCCTTATGGGCCGTGCTGGGCTCAGCCCGTGGGCCAGAAATCCTTAACCCAGCCCGGCCCCCTTTTATAAGCCGTGCCTAGCACGGCCCGTTACTATAGCAAGCGGGCCGTGCCTGGCCATGGGCGCTCGGCCCATGCCCACCTCTAAGCCTAAAAAGAAAGTAAACTATATAATAAGCTTTGGTTCATTCATTGTAAGGTGCAAAAGATTCTGACTGTTGTTGGTCGAGCTTGCTTAATAGTAAGCTGAAACAACTTATTTAGCTCAAGAGCTATAGGACAGTCAGCATTCCTTCTTCATGCGTAATTGTCCCACCATACTTCTGTCCTGGTAATTAATTCAGTTTGGATCCAGTGCAAAGCCATGCTTTTGGAATCTTCACACTGATGTATTCAAATTGCAAGTCATTCTGTACAAGCCTTTTTCATCTTCTAAACTTCTTTCTGTCTGCCAAGTGTTTAAAACTTGCAAGATATCCTGATTTAGGGCTGGAAATAGGCTCAGCCGGCCCAAAACCAATCAGGCTGGACTGGGCCGGGCTTTGGGCTACGCCCGAAAAAAGTTCAGATCAGGTTTGGATTTAAATGTAGAGCTCATTGGGTTTTTTTTTTGGGTCGAGCTCGGATATATCATTGGCCTGGCCCGGGCCTGACCAGAGCCCAAGCCTGAACAAGGTCCTAAACGGAGCCCGAATCGAAGTCCGAAGCAATTTGTTTTTGTATATTGTTATTTAGAGAGAATAATGAAAAAATAAAGGATAAATTAAAATGGGTTTAGCCGAGAATAATTTATCATGTATTATTTACTTGTGTTATAGAAAATAGTCTAATTTTTAACTAGCTCATTTACTTGTGAAGCAATATAATAAAATATTAAACTTTAACTGGGTTTGGGCCGGACCTATTTTTGGCTTAAGCAGGTAATCGGATTAGCCCAATCGGGTTTGGACCTGGGCTCAGGTCGAGCTAGGACCTAGATTATCAAAAAAATTTCGAACTTAAGCCCGGCCCGAAGCCCAAAGAAAAAATTCGAGCTAGGTTCGAGTAGGGGCATGGCCCGGCCCACTTTCAGCCCTATCCTGATTACAGGATTTTCTGTTTTAAACCTCCTTTGTTTTATGACTGTCCCAACTTAAAGTCTGAACTTATGCAATAGTGTCATTAAAGCTGAGTCCTATTTCATAAGATTAAAACTTCTGTTCTGGTAATTCAGTTTAGATGCAGCCCAAAGCAAGGCTTTTGGAAGCTTCACACTGATGCGTTCAAATTGCAAGTTTTTCCTGGCACAAGCTTTTCTCTTCCAAACCTCTTTTGTTCAACAAGTGTTTAAAATTGCATGATATCTGTTTTAAACCTTCTTTGTTTCATGACCCCTATCAAAATCCCAACTGAAGTCCAAACTTACTGTTCACAAAATTAATGCATCGGTTGAATCTCCCTTCCATCAATTTGTTTTCATGCTGCTACATTGTCTTTTATTATCCACTGGGAGGTGAAGTAAATTTAACAACCACATTTCAGAACAACCTTTTTGTCTTCATGGATTCCGATGCCTTCTACACTAAGTCACAGACAAGCTTCATCTAGTTTCATATAGAAATTCGGCTCCAACAGTGGCAATCAAAGTAAAAGTGGGTTCATTTAATAATTCTCTATCATTTTTCTAATTAAGAGGTAAGTCTAATTAGATCCATCTCCGTTAATCTGTCATTTGGTATGTGCAAACATTCACTGTCGCTATGAGAAGCTTAATGCTAAAATGACAGGATAGGATCCAAAAATATTATGGTTACACGTCAATCTCTTAGATAAGTGAATGATTCAAACTAGACTGCTATTCTGGTTTATGAGTTGTATGTTAATATATCAGTTGTCACAGCCATCACATAAATTATTCATATGTCAGCTGCAATACAATCCAAGAGGCCTTCTCTCCTACTCCAACAATGTTGTCGGTTGTTGCCAACTTTTGAGATGCCTCATGAACATAAATCTATGCGATCGACTGTCATTGCAAGTTTTTTTTTTCTTGAAAAAAAAGTACTGCAAATATTGTTCATTACAGAAGAGGAACATGGGCAAACAAACTTCATCATGCACATGGATGAATTTGAATAAAACTCTTTTCCTTTTTTCTTGTATGTACCTAAAAATGATTAGAACTAAAATTGCCAGGCATGAGATCCTGATTTCATGCTCAACCTGATATATAACAATTTGTTGACAATAAAGTGAACATCCATAGATTGCAAAGGAACAGAACACAGTTAAATACTATGGCAAGATGAAGAGTCAAACAGTCATTACTAAACATCCCAGGATATTTGCGAAAGAGGCATAAGACAAACATGAGAAAGTTGAATTGTACTGGTTCCAACCACATATCGAAAGCAATGGAGGAAATTAGCGAAATCATGTGGATAACTGAATGCATCCTGCTGGTCAATGATGCTTCTCAGCCATTGCCACCATAGCGGGAGGATGGGTGTCAGTTTTGTCCACTTCCTTGAATTAAATTACTTGAACCAAAAGGAAGAAAGGAGAACGGACTTTCAGAGACCTCAGATGCAGGACGTAGGAACTCATCAAGTCCTCCAAAGTTACAGGCATCAAAGTTCATAGGAGAGAAACAGCCCCGACCACTATCAACACCTTTAATATTGAGATTCTGGACATCATCCAAGTTGCTCCCAGCAAAGTTATACTCCAAAGTTCCCACCATACCATTCATCACTTCATTGGCCCGTGCTTGATCCGATGTTCCTGAAACCTTGGCATCATCCACTGCAAGAACAGGTGTGTGGCCCTGGAATAAAGCAACATGCCCGAACAACTTATCCTTCCTTGAGAATGTTGTTCCACAGGAACATAGCCATTTGTCACGACCACAATGCTTCTCATGAGTTTTCAAGTCTGCAATGACTGAAAACTTCTTGGTATTGCATCTACTGCAGGTATAACTCTTGTCACAGTGGCTTCTCTTGAAATGGTTTTTCACACAGAGAATTGTCTTGAGAGGTTGGAACTTCTTGTGCTCCTTGTTCCTCTTGCACCCTACAAAGGGGCATGAGTATCTCTTTATGAGTGCTGGTTCTGAGGTTAATTCCTTGTTAGGCTTGGCAAGGGCGGCTGGAGTCTTGTATTCATCTCCATGGCCCCTCATGTGCATCCTTAGGTTCGCATCTCTCTTGAATCCCTTTCCACATATCACACAGAAGTGGGTATGTGGTGCTAAAATTTCCTCCTTCTCCAACTGCAAGAGTTCATAAGAACCAGGGGGAAGGTTTTCTCCATCAACACCATCATCACTGTCCTTCACATCATGGTCTTCAAGAGGAGCAAGCTCGGTTCCCTCACCATCACAACTTTTCACACATTTGATCAGCTCAACATCTTCATTCCCATAACCATGCAAACCTTTGATCAGCTCACTGCCTTCTTTCCCACAACTGTTTGTATTTAAATTATCGATCAGCTTATCACATGCTGAAGCCTTGGGTACCTCCATAGGTACGACCGCATTCTGTTGCTGACTAACATTTAAGCCAAAGCTAGGGGTAGCACCGATGACGCTGCCCAACCGACTGGCTGAAGGATTAGTTGAGACAAGTGTATTCTTGATGGAAGGAAGAAGAGAACCTGCTGTTGAGATCAACTGAATTATGATGCTAGTCAAATCTGCTGTCACAAGCTGCTGCTGAGCCACCATTTCGTTAGCTCGGTTGGAGAGCCGACCTTCCTGGTTAATGATCGACTGTACTATAGCTTGAACTTGGTGGATCTTTTGCTCGAGGAAGGAGAGGTTGCTCAGTATCAATCTCGGATCCCAATCCAGAATTGCAGTATCGACATTTGGACTTGGTTTGAATTGATTTGCACTATTTACCTGAGGCTCTGGTTGATATAAGCCATGAGTTTCGGTGTCTGGAGTAGGGGTAAATTCTGGGAAGGTTTGTTCAGGTCCACCACCATAACATAGATTGGTTGGGTTGAATTGGATAAATGGCTGGCCCAGATTGAAATTTCTTGATGGGTCTCCCATCATCTGGCAAGACGATTTTGCCAGTGCTTCTGAACTTATTCTCAGCTTGGGATCCATTTTCTCTGCCAATAAGACATCAAATTCAACCCCCTAATACAAGTTCTTCTTTAAGGAATTTATCACTGCTTAATTCAAAGACCTACTTAAAACCACATCTCTGAAAACAGTCCACAAAGGTCATCCTATTATTAAAATTAATTTCCACCCTTTTCCCCTTTTTCCATCAATCTTTTCAAGGAGGCCCCCAAACCCCAAAATTTCTCAGAAAACCCGAAACAAAAAATAAAGGCAACCAACAAGATTTCTTTTCAAGTCATATACTTCACAGTACCACCAAAAGGAAACCCAAAAGCTCCAGTTTTTCCATCAGAATTACAACCAAAAAGTATTTCTTCTTCTAGACATTTCATTCGCCAAAACCCTCAAGAAAAGGATAAAAGCAGTAAAAATGGAGAGGATTATACACCAGAAGTTTGAGAAATACTAATAAACAACTAAATCTTCAATCCTTCAAGCAGAAATTGGATGAAAATGTAAAAGAAACCATTCCTTTAATACATCAAGAGACAGCCCTAAACCCATATCCCAACAAAATTTCACAGTACATGCAAACGGAGTATCCAAAAGCTCAAATTTTTCCTCATAAATCGCCGGCAAAATCTAATCTTGTTAACATTTCCATCGCCAAAACGACTAAAAGAAGAAGAGAAGAACAATAAAAAAGGACTTACAGAGATATTCGAGGTAATTTGAGAAGCAATCAGGCCTCGGAACCCTACTCTAGTCGATGCCCTCCTGAGCTCCGATCCGTCTCCGTTCTAACCTAAGCCATTTAAGCATCCCCATCCAAATTCCACAGCCTCCCCTCATTCTCTCCCTCTTATTCTCTCTGTTTGACCTCACTGTTTTGTTTGCTACGTTCAAGAAGTAAAATTGACATCAAATTGGAAGGTGGAATGAGAAGGGATAGCGTATTCCTCACGAACTCCATAACCTCGTCTTCAATAATTGAATTAAAAAACTAGTACTGCATAGCCGCCTGCATGTGGTTGTTTACAATTCAATAAGAAAATATTTTCTTCATCAAGAAAATGAACATAATTTAGAGTATATTTGATGAGCATATTCTAAGTTCATTTACCTTTCTTCCTTTATTATTTTAAAATAAAATATATATGAAAATATTTTTTTTTGTGTTTCTAGAAGAAAAGCTTTAGTGCTCTCTCTGTTTATCTATTTCTTTATCTGATATTAAAGAAGCATTAGTTGGGTGGAGATGAGCACCAATCAATGATGGCTGATAAAAAAAATTCAAAAAGTTCATGATAGTTGCAATCTTAATTTATTTTATATTATTATAAAAGATAAAATATTATTAATTATTTTTATTAAAAGATAATTAGTATAATAGTACAATATTATCTATTCCTCAGATTACATATGGCAGCAAGAAATAGCATGGCACAAGAAAGTAAGTGACGGTAGAAAAAACCCTTTGGATTATATTCTGTTCTAATAATCACCCATGGTCTGGTAGAACTAGTGATCTAAGATGTGATTAGAGGTATGTTTGCTAGCAATTTTTTTATAGCAAAATTACAATATTATTTGTGAAACCATTATTTGCATAGGCAGACAAATTGAGCAAAAATTTTCATTATTATTTGGAAGAGGAGGAAGTTGTTGAATTTTTTTGAAAAAGGCTCTTATGTTTTCTAACATATAACAAATGTATCTTTATACGCATAATATACAAAATAATATTTTACCACACAAGCCAAAAAAATAACTACTAAACGTTACACTTATTATAATGGTTGTTTTTAATAAATCAATTTACATGCCGGCAGATGCAACTATAATATTTTTTTATCAAAAAAAAAATTATAATGGAGATTTTTAACTCATTTTGCTTTCTTAGTGGGAAAACCAGT
This sequence comes from Phoenix dactylifera, assembly GCF_051530095.1. Lineage (NCBI taxonomy): Eukaryota > Viridiplantae > Streptophyta > Magnoliopsida > Arecales > Arecaceae > Phoenix > Phoenix dactylifera. The sequence continues at coordinate 4,688,874 of NC_143191.1, forward strand.
TAAAGATAAAAGTTCAGGAGGAGCAATATAAGGGGAGGGAGGGGAAGGAAAGCGCGTGGAATCTGAGCGGTGAGGCGCCTGCGAGTGGAGGTAAGTGGATTCGGACAAATCCAAGTCCGCGAGGTCCGCTCACCGCCACCCACCCATTCCAAAGAAAGGCACGGTGGGCGACTTGTCTTAATTTCTTTTTCTAAGAGAACTCCACTTCTTCGATTTTATTAGATGCATTTGGCTGCATGTTCAACTAGAGATTGCATAAAATAAATATATTATATAACATAAAAATGATTTTTTAGGTGCTTTCTGTGTGCATGTAAAAAAATATCTATATTTTTAATATTGGATTGTCAACTCAATATTCAACCCTGGTATATATATCATGCTAATTACAGTAGTTTTATCCTTTTTTTTAATTAATATGATGCACTGATTTGTTCTTCAAGAGAATTTGGTGGTTAATTGCGACCACCTCACATTTGAATATAACTCTCAAATTTGGGAGATGAATGCTAATTGGTTGAGCTACCAACTAGTAGCATCAATTTACTTTTAATGTATACAGCATTACATTTTAAAGAATTTGTAATTCAATATTCAATATATATATATATATATATATATATATATATATATATATATATATATATATATATATATATATATATAATAGATATATAAAGGAGAATCTTCAATATGCACAAAATGGACATTCTAGTATTACTCTTAAAGGGAAAGAAATATATTTATGTATCTCTATTTTATAGAAAATTCTCGTTTTTTTTTAAACCCTTTTTGTGATTGGGGGTCATCTCCCCATATTTTTAATTTGGCTTAGATTTTAAGTAGACAATATGATGTCATTCTCTATTCATGTGATTCGAATCTTTCTAGTATTACTTTTTAAAGAAAAAAGAAATTATACATCTATGCACAAAATGGACATTATAGTATTACTTCCTAAAGAAAACAAATAATTTTTTCTCTCTATATTGTAGAAAATTCTCATCCTTTTTCCTTTAAAGCCTTTTGGCGATTGCCGTTCATCTCCCCACATTTTTAGATTAGCTTAGTTCTTAGGTATACTATATGATGCCATCCTCTATGCGTGCGAATGGAATATTTTAAATCACTTTAGGAGTTTGGAATTAAAAAAAAAGAGAGGTGGAAGTAGATTTAAAATTACAATGTCTATGCTTAGAAAGGCAAAAGAGATAAAGCCTCCCCAAGTAACACCTAATTGCTCATATGTCAACTTTCAAATTGACATGCGTCCTCCATTCAAATATTCGGAGACCACTGCTAACTACTCTCTCCAACTTTAGGCATTGGCACTGGCGATAGAAACCAATATTATAAATGGCAATTGGTCCACAACAATTTTTTTGTGACACAATTGCCTTAGCTCATGTCCAACGTCACGTCCAAGTTATAGCAGTGCCCAAATCTGACACTTTCGCAAGGAGATGAGGAAGTATTTTGGAGCTTTTGGGCAGCCAATCAGATGCTCCTTGTATAATACCCTCATTAGGGACTAAACCTAGCTCAGAAAGGTAACCGATGCAGCTAAAATTGGACCAGCCAATCATAATCTGACATATGGCATCGTAGGACTCTAAATTCTAGAGCCCAACTATGATGGGATACAAACTCTTCATTTATAAATTATAATAATAAAAAAAAAGGCTACAAACCCTATATATATATATATATATGACCACGAAGCTACAAACTCTCTATTTACTCTTCTCCTTCGTTTTGCTACCTATTTTGCTCCTAAGAGTCCTAATTTAAGCATTAAAGGCTCCTTAGCCGAAGCAGCTCTGATGACCTCCTTTGCTCTTCTTTTTGTATATAAATTGGCGCTTCGTCTTCCACCACAGCAGATCGATCGATGCCCTCTTTGTCTCCGGTTCACCAAACCAGGTTTTGGCTACAACAACAACCTACATTGTAAATTTGGAATACACTTAATGCACCTTACAATTGTCGCAAACATAGTTGTTAATTTGAACCACATATAACTAACTAACTCTGGTCTACTGACTTCAAGTTTTTAGATTGCTATTAAGAGTTGTAAATATTCTCTACTTTCTCTTTCTAATCCTTCTTCAACTGATTTGCCTATGCATTTTGCAAGATTTTAAATGAACTGAAATATCATAATACTGTTTTGTTTTACCGACTATATCTTCTTCAATTGACAAATTTTGGAGTTGTTCTACAAGATTTTATTTCCCTTGATCTCTCGCATGCAAGAAATGCCATTTATTTCCTTTGCTTTCTTCATCTGAAACTTTATGCGTGGTCCAAGGCACCTGGAATGGCACAATCGTTTTTGTCGAAGACAGGGTGGTTGGCCAACTCGAGAGAGCTGCAGCCAATGAAATGCATGCGGGCATCACTCATCCACATTACAGCTAATAGAACGTAGAAATCCCAGCAGACATGAGAATCATAGAGCATATGCCAAATTTTGGGTCATACGAGCAGGTTCGGGTTGCATCTTTTGTGCGAAAGAATGACTAATATTCTTCCACGACATCAATTGCTAGATTATACCTTATATAGATCTCAAAGCACTCCAAACTCTTTCTTTCATCTGCTTGCACCAGTCTTGCAGCAGATATTGTACGATCCAACAATGCAAATCACGAAAAAAAAAGAATCATTCTTTCACACGAAAGATACAACCCGAACCTCATATGAGTTAGTTATTTGACCAAGGATGCGCCGTGTAATCATAAGGTATATATACTTTTGAGCTGGGGTTAAGCTAAGAAGTTAATTCATGTGTCGATTAGAGGGAGAAACAAGCAATCTGATGCATAGCCAAAGAAAAAACTAAATTTTAAATCATGTGACAATCGGGAAGGTGTAATCTTCTTCTATATTTTTCCCCTTATGAGTCCCCACCAAGATGCTTTTAGTTGCCACTTGGTGGTGTGTTTCCCGTGGCCGGAAGGCTGCCTCACGTCAGGGATGAGGTGCTGTGCGGCCAAAGTAAAAGGTAGACAAATTTGCTCTATCTCTATCATAGCATTCAATAATTTAGCAGCAGCTAAAAGTAGTGGATAGCAAGTCTTTATCAACATTATCTTTTTCAAAACAACATCCAGATTTTTTTTTCTTCATTTTTTTGATTGAAAACAACATCCAGTGTTGCTACATAAGAGATTAAACTCGGTTTTGATGTGATGTATAAGCTAATAAGAGCAATATTGGAGTGTTTATTTTAGGCCAGAATGCCAACGTTGTCCCTGGCGACTTGGTTTACCTCATCACCCTTTGCTATCATGGCTTAATGGTTCATACACTTAAAGCATTTTCCATTCAAGAAACATTCAAATGGAAATCAATGGGAATAACCTTCACAGAGATTTTAGTTTGTCTAAAATATATGTGTATTTACCATTAAAAATTAAGATTATCATTCTGACAAAAAAATACAACAAAAGAAAAAACAAATAAATGAAAAGAACAGATTAAAAAGATCTCGGTGTGGTACTACCAACAGGCAAAGTGGTGCAGGAAAGATCACAGCAAATGCTGACTCAAGTCAATTAACAAGGATCAAACTTACTTGTCAATGACTAAAACAGTTCCATCAAAGTCATGCAAAGTGCAGGATGAGATTAATATACCATATTGATGTGGTGTTTGGATGTGCGTTTAGAGGATCGAGATTCATGAAGCATATATCTTTGTTTCCAAAACTATCCACGTTGATTCATTATAACATAATAAAATTTATCTGTAAATCAAATAATATTTTATTTATGGACCCCAATATTGTTTTTAATATAGAATAGATAGAGAGATCGTAGCTGTATTGCTCTTTGAAGCTTTGATGGTTACCATAACCTAAATGCTGAATGGGAGATGGTTATCATTGCTAGTTTGGTATATTAAGAGAGAAAGCTGCTACATTTCCACTGTAACCACTGCCCTCTGGATGGTGGGTTAGGTTGGTGAAGTCCAATTTGCCTGAATGCAATTGAAACTGGTTAATGCAAAAGATAACCACTCGGGTTGGTTAGACCATATCCTAATTTAAGCAAATGAATAATTCCATAAGGTTATGCCCATATCTACCTAGCTTGAGTCTGTTTAGGCTTGGAGTGTATCAACCTTCTCCTAACCTAGGTCGAGCTCGGGTTAAGGACATGATACCTGCTGCAATGCAAAGCCAGTTTGAATTTTGATGATAGAGTTCCCAAAATGGCTAGCAAAAGGTAATCCATGTAAAGGGTTTCCAGCCAGAACCTAATTTACATGTTGACGATAATAATGTCCGACATAATGTTAACTTCGTTCTGTCTTGAGAAACCTGAACAACATAATCCAGATTGTTTTGGGTAGAAATTTTTTAAGTACAGTAAAATCTTTGGGCTTGATTCTGGGTGCGCAATTTGTCAGTTAAATATTTTTAGACTTTCATCCTCGCAAAACCTGCCTAGGTTTCATTTCTGAATCAAATAATTGCCAGAGTCATCTTTTTAAATAGTTTTATAAAGTACAAATCAAGATATAGCATGAGTACTCTTATACACAGAATCAGGAAAAATATTGCCACCAAAATTTTCTTCATTACCACAAATAAAGTTTAACAAACATAATTATAACCCTTAAGCACAGACCCAATATCCTCAAGCTGAATTACACTAGGTTATTAGGGTACAAATACCAGCCTGAGCCAAAATTTTCAAGACTAAACCTTGCCAAATCCAAGTATAATGCACCCACATCTAACCTGCAGGCTGGACGGAGGGGCCAATCACAGGCTTAGCCCGTCGTACCTCGCATTTCTATTTATTGTTCTACGAGAAGCCTGCTCATTGTAGATGGTAAGCAGCAAGTGTAAAGTAGCACTGTGCTAAATTAATTCCAGTCCCACGTTCAGGCATCCTGAAGGAGCAGTATGGCAGATCAAACAGGCTTGGAGTTCCATATCCACAAGAAGGGCAGAATGTAACTGCCATGCTGTGCCTTTTGGTGGTGTGCGTTGCCATACTTTAGCATCAATGCAAACAACCATGCAGAATTGATGAATTTGCCAGACAAGGATCTGTTTGCCAATCATCTGCATCTATGAAAGAGATTTTACAGCTGCCCTTTTGATGCAGTCGGACGAATTCTAGGCCCTATCATGAAGATATCTAAAGGTCTATAACCTTGTGACAGTTTATCATATAGTTTAAACAAAAAGTCACCTGCATGCCATCAGGTGATAAAGATGCAGACATGTCAGATATAGGTGTTCACGTTCTTTATCTTCTAAGCAAAGATGCTGGCAAAGAACCCTTAAATTTCCTCCTGAAGATATTAAGGAGAGTGCCAACCAGAGGCCAGCTTGTCGTGATGGCAATGTATGCGAGCAACCATATTGATGTTCCAAAACGTCGTGACAGCTGGTTTATGGATCTCTTCATTGGAGCAGTCGCATCGTGGATATTGGAATAACTCTCATTCTCTGCCTTCTCAACTGAAGGGAAAACCTCATGAACAGGATCCGTGCATGCTTCTGTTATTGGTTCTCTTTGGTCAGAAACTGCAGAGTCGTTCTCAGATTTCATGTCATGATTTATCTTATCACCTGGCAAGTCCAGGGTATTGCTGGAACCTGCTCCTTCATTCTTCATTGCAGCAACCATTCCATCTTCCATGATATTTACATATGGGCTCTTATCAATGGACGATTCCAGAGAAGAATGCAAGCCAGGATGTAATGTCTGCATCATACCAAACCCGTAAGTTAGACACTAGAATATCGCAGGAGAAAAGATTAGCATGATTAATATTCTTTTATTATGGTTTAACAATCAAACTCAGCACCTTTTTCTGGCCATGCATGAACGGGCTGCAGTGTAGAACATTAAGAAACTCATGGACAGCTCCCACCCACCTGCAAAGAACAGTGTCATTAAATTTGAAAGCAACCTGAGTAACTGGAATGCAGCAGCTTTTCTCTCTTTTGATGCATCTGCCATCTATTAATATGTTTGAGTAATAACATATTGGTGTGCAGAATACCAATCATCTTACAATTCTTTGAAATCGGCAAAGATCATTCTGTGTACAAGGATATCATGTGTGTCAGAAAAATGATATGTGAGGATCATATACTCACAAAACTATAAAACTTCAAATTTTCATTATTTGTTATGGAATTCAATATGTATTTTATCAGTTTCATTTATTTCAACTTAATGGAGTTGGAATATATATAGATTTCCAGTTGCAAATCGTGTGGTCCAAGTAGCAACTAAACAAATTGCTGAAGTCAGGTTCTGAAATTTTAATCATCTCAGGATTGGAAGTATATCTCTAACATATCCTTCTCATTAAACAATCAAAAATTTTCCACTCATGCAAAAAGGAAAATAAAAGGAAGTTTTGGGGGAGGAGGGAAAGGGGGTTGCTGAAGTACCATAAGCTATGTGCAGTTAGTCCTTTAAAATATGCAAGATGTCCACCCTGAGCTGTTGTTGCCAAAACAATGTTTTTGTTCGCTCTGCACAAATAAATAATCAATCATTCTATCAGGAACAGGAAATGAAATAAATATAAAAAGATGCCTACTTTTACAAGAGCAATGACTGGCTCGTGGTTATACCTGCACTCATCCCAAGGAATTGCCTCCTTTGTACAGACTGGATCATCCAAAGCACTGATGCAAAGCAGTGGCACTGATACATTCCCAACATAATTAGCACTGCTACAGCGGCGATAGTATGTATCCACTGTCTGAATAAATACAATACACTTTAAGTAACTTGTGGGACAGAATCTCAATGGTGAAGTCATTCCAACTTACCTCAAATTTTCCAACAAGGCAAGTGGCATGGTTGTCAAAGTCTCGGACAGAGCGGGACTAACAAAAGCAGAGAGAACAACAAAGAGTTAAATAGCTTTCAAAGAAATAGGCAAAGAATTGAGCAATTTAACCATAGAAGGAACAAGGAAAACTCGAAGAATTGCTCAAGATATTGTTAAATGATGTGATTAATTGAATTGACTCAAAAAACAGGGCAGATTAATGCACAAGGCTCCCATCATTGTAGGGTCTAGGGAGGGTTATATGTATGCAGCCTTTCCCCGGCATGCGGAGAGACTGTTTCAATGTTTTAAACCAGTGACCTCTAGCCACAATGGAACAATCTTACAGTTGCACCAAGGCTGACCTCATTAATTGAAATGATTCATATGAAACAAATTCTCTATATTATGGTTTCATCCACCAAGAATTATGACCTCAACATTGGTTAATGAGAGACACAAATTTTATACATAACTAAACAAATTTGACATAGAACTAAACAAAATCACCATATATACCTGGAAAGTTTTTTCATTAAAAAAAGAAAACACATTAACTTATGATTACCAAGACTCACCTCACTTTTTTTTAAATGACAGGAATCTATTTTACTGCTTTTTTGTTGAAACTTACAAAAAGAATCTTCATCAAAACAGGGGTGCCTCTAACTCACTAAAAAGAATGTGTGCTCGTGAAATCATTGATCCATATTTTTGCATCAGCAATATGCTTCTTAAATGAGTTGCACACGCATGCACATGGACATTTAAAAAAAAGTGAAAAGAAAGATAATTGCCATTAGAGCAATGATGTACTTTGTATCCGTATGTAATCTTGATCAGGAAAACTTCAGAAATTTTTTGATATCAAAGAGGGTCAATCCCCACTGAAGTTAACTGTGTAATTAATATCTGGCAATCATATATGATCTCTCTATTCTAAGAATATTAGTTTCACAGTGAGCTAACCTGTTCCAATTTAATCCCTTCTTCTTTTTCCCTTTTTTTGTTCAAACAGCGTCTTTATGTTTGTATGCTTAAGCTATTCACTATCACTGCTAAATGACATTTTATGATTAAAACCATAATACAAGTTTTATACAAGGTTGACTATGTTCACTAAACTACAAACATTTTAACTAACATTGATGCACTTCATTGATAATCAGACTGATAAATGTCTAACAAACGATACCAGGCATACCATTGATAATCAGACAGACAAATATCTAACCAACATACACGGCATACCTTTCGAATGCCTTCCCAGTTTGCAAGACGAGTTAAGATAGGTTGATGTCTGCGACAGAAAGGTAGAATCAGTTACAAATTTATCAATTAGGCTAAAGAAGCACAATGATGAATGCAATTGGAACATACAATCGAGCATAACCCTTAAGACCAGTTGTAAGAGCTCTGTCATAAAACCGTTGCACAAGCTTGCGAGTAATGAACCTGTCACAAACCTACAAAATGGGCATGATTTGCCAATAATTTCCCCCAACAATAATATTAGCACTTAAAATGAGAAACCATAATGCAGTCTAAACTCTAAACAAAAAAATATTTTAAGATTTTATTTGACTGGAGTTGGCATTTAATACAAAATTAGATTTCATCCAAGATTCGCCATACCAGTGCATACCACCCTATAGCAGGCTTACTGTATTGTATTGATACCAAACCGAGACTCAGAAGATAGGGGGGGGTGTACCGAGTCTCGGTACCCCAAATCAAACTCCTATACCGAGCATACTGACACTATATCAACATGGTTTTGATATGGGGTCCAGTACCGGGATTGCAAACCTCGATTTCATCCAATAATAGGTTAACTGGGAAGTCTGAAATGAATGACATGAATGATCAAAAAACTGTCCTTTCTGAAACAACTTGGAGAGCAAACGCAATTAAGAGGTTTTGAGCCTAACAACATCCCTCCACCACTGACATCTAGGTACAGGACCAGCATCAGCAGACAAAAATACTAGAAAAGTTGCAAGTATAAGCAAAAGATGAGGTAAAAGTAATGATAATAATAAAAGATTATGACTATAACCAGCTGGTCCTAACCATGACAGTCTAATTAGAATCAATCAGTATGCAACAATCAAGAAGTTATCAATACATCACCAATTTTAATATCTCACAGACTGAATCTAAGTTATTTATCTAGTGATTATTTCTAATTCGAGATTAAGATTGTTGAGATGTACATGTGAAAACATCATGTAGTTACCCTTTATGAGTAGATCAAATAGCTGGTCATGACAGTCTAAAATATCATATCCATTCCTCTGGATCTGAACTCATTATGATTCACCAAAACATAAATTCTGTATGGCATTACTTTTCCATATAGTTTGTCAAACTCACAAATTCTAATTAAAGTGGACAACGACTTGCAGTTCAGTAAACCTACATCCATATTTCTAAGTACAAGGATGACAATCATCATTATTATGTCGCATCAACCAAATTGGAACCTCACTAGAACATTCTCTCATTTGCTGTTTCCCAGTGAGACCAAATACCCTTGCTTTCTCATTGGGAAGGTTTTAAATTGTGATCTATATTATATAGATATACCATGCCATGACGCAAGAATTAGAGCTCCATGCATGGCAGTTGGCATGGACCAGCACGTACCATGTCAGTACCAGACTGACATGGAGCAAGTTGCATGCCCATGCATGCCAATACATGCCAAGCACTGGCACAACACAAAATAGGCACCTAGCACTTAGAACCATGCTGCAATATTATCAGAATGGTACAAGGGTGCATATCATGGAGAACAAAAAAGTGCCATTATCTGTTACATTTTTTATATCATAACTTCATTTAAAACTAGTCTTATTGATAAACACCTTTTAATAAGAAATACTCTCAATTCTTGGATTCATATATCTTGAATCAGGTGAATCCATCAAACAAGCCAATTCAATATTAATGTGATAGGTTTTGATCTTTTCTGTATGCATTTTGCAAGTAAATAAGCTTCTGCCACACCTGAAATAAGAAAGTTAGGTAAGCTAAGCTAACTAACCACCAGATCCCAAGGAGAGCAAATAGATGCAGCACCAGCAATAGGCGTATTTTCCCCATCTTCTCCAAGATATTTGACCTAAAATCAGAGATCCAGAAAAAAAAAATAGAAGTATTAAATCTGACCATTTGTTGAATGTAAGAAGCAACCAAATACAGCATTTTGCCAGTCAACATAAATTAGGGAAACATTACTGAATCAAGTAACAAATGATTCCCAAATGCCAAGACCAAACAACCAACAATCAAAAAGCTTGGGCAAATGTCACAGTGGCCATTGGACCTTGGGTGAACAAACAAATGTCCAAGACAATTCAGATGGTTATATAATTTTCAAGTATAGCAAATGTTAGAAAAAGTAAGTATAGCCAATGAATTGAACTTGTGAAAGTGAATTATTAAGGGTACTTGCCAGTGAGTCATAGGACAGCATGCAATGGTAGTACCTAAAGTCATGCATCAAAGATGCCCTTCAAAAAGATCCAAGGACTGTCGATAATTTACAAACTATTAACATTCCATAAATCTTGAAACACAAACAATCCCAAGAGTCTATGCTTCATGTTAATTTCCTGCTAATAGAAATACATACAATGATAGGGAAAAGGGTGGGGTTTGATTGCAGACCAGAATATTGGCGCCAATACTCGTCCCAACAGCAAAAAGAGGAGCCTTTGGATATTCTCGATGAAGATAGTTAACAACTTCTCGAACATCTTCCGTCCATCCAGCATTATAGAAGCAATCAGACTGTCCAATGTGGTATTAAATGTTAAAAGCGACACAAATAACAGAAAAGAGATAGTCTCAACAAAAGTAATTTTGTTCAGGTAGATGTTTGTGGTGTTGACTTGTCGTATTCAACATCTTTTCCTGTAAAGAATTCTTGGAAACACTACATGATACAATTAAATGAGTCTAATCCTGTACAGCAAATAGCACTTGCACTGTGGCTTCACATGTTAAAGACAACATAAGCATACCCGTATCTGCAGATACTACTGCCCATAAACACCCCTCGCCCCAAAAAACCAACCAAAAGCAAAAAAGGGAAAAAAGGAGTGTATTACCTGACTTCACGAAATTTAACTACTAATTTGTTGATATGGAGATTAGCAAAAAGATGTCTTCGCCCACATTTTCCATGTTAATAACCAAAGCCAATCACTGAGCATCACTCAAAAGGATGCAGAATTATTGCTATCTTAGATTCTAGTCTTTGGAACAAATGCCAAAATGGAGTTGTTTGCTGATGAATCTAGAGTTCAAATTCATATCAAATACAAATCATAACAAATCTATCATAGTCACTGAAAAACAATAGATGGGATTCTCTTGCACTCACTGAAAAACTTAGTTACCAGAAGTGGGGGGCTGCAGAACAATATTCTGGTTTGGGTGAATGGAGAAGTGGGCCTCTTTTTTAAAAAATATAAGGAAGCAGGCGTGCTTATGAGTTTCCAGGGAGATTCAGAAGCAAATGCAACACCCTAAGCGGAAGATTCCTACAACTAAGAGCATCCTTCATCTTTGTTTTCGCCTGACATCCTCAAAGGGACCCTTTCTTCAGCTCTTGCTACCAAGGAAAGTCATATATGCATTGGAATTAGGAGTTATGTCTCCCTAATATGCATGCATTAGGAGAAAAAAGGAGTCATCTCTCTAAATTGATCAAAGTCCAAGACTTCTAATTTGTAAAGGTGATGCTCTTCTTGAGAAAATGATTTTAATAATCTCGCCTTTTGATTCATGGACTATGAGTATTAATTTCCATTGCTAAATTTTATATATGCTCGAAAAACAAAACATTTTCCTTCAAAACTTGATTGACTAATCAGTCCTAATCTGCATATTAGTCTACAACATATAAAGATTAGAAATTAGTAGAATGTAATACCACACTAATCTTTATTGCATTAGAATTTTTCTTCATTTACAAAAGGATTAAAAAATACCAAAGACATCTTCAAAACATGTTACAAAACCTTTAAAGAAGGTGAGCTAGTAAGCACTGTCAATGGCCATGATTCATATGGAAAATAGATAGAGCAAATGACATAAGCATCATGTGTTAATTTAGTTGCCTCAGATATAAAAATCAATATTCCTTTGATCAGTAGAAATCTATCATCTCTAGATGCAGAATCAGTTTGTTCTGCTACTCATGATTGTCATGGAACTTGACTCAAGATGCAACTCATACGTCAGTGCAGCAAGTTTGCATTTGCTTGGCATCAATAAATGGCATGTATAGCCATATTATAACATCTTTTTTATAATTGGTAAAGAGAAAAAAGATAAATATAAAAAAATCCGAATTCCAAGGCACTCCTCTACGAGCCACCTATCATCAGAAAAGGTAGGCATCCATGCGATACCACAGAATCACATTCCATCCCAAGTCATCATCATCCTCTTGTACCAGATGCACATCCAAGATCAACTCAAAAGAAGATGACAGTAATGGCCGATTAAAGGGGGAAAAAAGAAGTAGATCTTACTGTCAGGGAGATGCCAGCCAGGCCTCGATGGTTGCTAACAACAACATTCCATCCCTCTTTTGCTATTGCATGGGCAAAATGTTTTACATACTGCAATGCAAATCTATGTTAACATAATAAGCAACTGAAACAACTTTTCAAACAGCTTTTCTAGCACAAAGAAAAAGGTTTCATTCAATATTGCACCTTTGATACACATTCAATTTTGAAATAAATTGACAGGCAGTTCCTGTTTACTGCAGAATCATATACTCATGACTATCATCATCTATGCAAACACGCATGTCTCACAACTTTTATATGTATAGTTGTTCTGTCAAATAATGGATAAAAAGGGCTCTTTCAGAATTGCTATTGAACAAGGAGGTTTTTCATCTTTTGGACTTTTCCACTTTCCATTAATTTGTACAAACCAAATGTAAAGATTGATTCTCTACTTTTATATTTTCAAATGGCTGCCTTCACTTTTCAGGATAGATCAAGGAAATCCTGTAAAGATTAAGACAAAGTGCATTGATAAATGCTTGCAAATATTATAGAACTTATGCCTTATGGTAATACAAGATAATCAATTTGATACAGAATAAACAGAGTCTGGATTAGATTAAACATCAACATCATAAAAGGCTCTAAAACATTTTCTGCATTTAGAAAAATAAACAATATAGTCTCATGCTATAAGATTTTTAGGAGTCTTGAACTTCCCCATTATTCAACTGCATTTGTTAAGAAATGGTTTGATAGAATGATTGGTTCTCAAGCAAGTTCTTTGTGACAAACAGAATTTGGTTTCACTTTTGCCCAATAGTAATCTTGCAAGTCTGCAAATAATGACTATCCTACTCAATCAAGTTCCTACTTTCTATATCTTATGTTGTAGAGTTCTAGAAGCAACAAACTATTAGCCTCTTCAGTCAGCACTTAGGACAAAATAAAATAAGAATCTTACCGCAGAAAGAGAATCGCTAGTCAGTCCAGGGACCACAACTACAATAGGTGTTATATCATCTTTAGGAATGATCCTGGAGGTATCAGTAAAACCTCCTGCAACTGTAAAAACCAACATAGTTAGTAACATATACAAACTTTAACCTTGTAATCTGATGTTTTTAAGAAATTATGTTAGTTTTCCCTTTCTTCTTCCTTTCTGTGCAAAAGTACAAAGAATTCAAACATCAAAGTCTTAAGACTTAAGCAGCACAAATTCATTATATATCAGAAATACCTAAAGTAACTCCAAATTTTTGAGCATGGACTTTGTTGTATGGCTATTAGAAACTCAAGGTAACAAGAAATGAGAGTCAAAGCCGAAGGCATCCTATTCTGCACATCTTGGTGAAGGCCAGCATGACATAATTTGATCAAGAATCATCTTGATCATATTGCTATAGTTATAAACCAGCACTAAGAAATAGAGTGATGGAGAAACTTATTAAGATGGCATGGTCATGTGTGAAGAACCATGAGACACCCTGACAAACATACTCAAGCTCGAGTGGAAGGACCGTAAGAAAAAAGTGGCACTAATTACACCCAATAGAAGTTGTGAGAAAGTACTGGCAAATGGTGTAAAAGAACATAACACTTTGTAGAAATAGATCATCAAGAAAGATTTGCAAATCCAACCCCGAATAGGACTGGGGCTTATTCAGAATGATTGCAGATATCAAAGAGGCCATTAGACTCTATATTTAAGCAGAATGAAACAACACAAAATTGGAATTCAGGATGAACAGATAATATTTTACTTGAAAGTACAAAATTTCATTCAAGACATGTCATGGCCAGAGTGAAGACATGTCATCTAGAATGAAGCTAGAGGAGCAAATGTTGAATCTGCAACAATCCACTATAAGGAACGACACTTCCTTTCATTTAATAACAGAAAACAATCCACCACACCAAAGGTCCAACAGAATCCAGTAAAATGATTAATTATATTTGATTATCTTCCGGTTTAGGAAAAGGCAAAAATGGGGGCAAAGTCAATCTAACCGCTTTGTATGAATAATATTTACAGAACATTCAGTAAGACTGCCACAATCTATAATCCTAGCCAAAGAAAGCAGAGGTAGGAAATATGTTCTCTCTGTCTGTCTGTCTGTCTGTCTATCCGTGAATCTAAGTAAGAGGAAGCCTAGCCAAAACCAATGTAAGGGCAGGATCAAACCCATGTCACTGGTATCCAGCACCCTATGAATTTACCAACTCAGCCAGCTGGAACCCTACTGGATACAATTATAATAGCTTGAACATTGAAAGTTTAGCAAACACACATTGCATGTTAACTAAAGTAAAGTGGAAAAAAAAGGTATGTAAATACAAAGGTTACCAGTAGAGATAAGATGAACAGGGTTGCTTATATCACTCCTTGATTTATGTAGCCAATAGGCTTGCCTAATCATGGGGAAGTACAGGTTCAATGGTCTAAATAATACCTATTTAATAGCATCATGATTGTAATAAATTAGCCACACAATGTCAACAACATTGAACAGTAAGCATCACCTGATGCTCCTAAAAAATGAGAGCTTTTAGAGCTTACCATCAGAAGGAAACAACCAATCTAAAGCAATAGTTCCACCATCATATACAGAGAATAACTGCCTGAAATGCAATAGAACACATTAATTACAGAAAAACAAGAGTTTTCATAATTTATAACAATGAAGAGCAACCTGTATATAAAACATAAACAACTTGCAATTTAGCACTATTATCATTAATAAGTAAAGAGACACATGGATATAAAAAGATGGTTAGGCTCAAATAATAGAGAGAACAAGGTTAAACTTTCTCTTAAGGCCAATTATATATTACTAACAGCTTGAACTAATTGCTTGGAGAAGCTTAAGTGGTTCCTTCCCAAATTTAAAAAAAAAAAAAATCTAACTGCAAATCATGGTGGGAAAATCTACCTTTAAGATTTAACTAGCTAATGAATTGGTAATGGAAATAGAATGCAATTAAGATAAGACGCATACAAATTGACAACATAAAACCTAGAGACCATTGTCTTTCATTTTTTGGCCCAGATATTTCATGAAAGTCTGTCCAAGGTTCACTAATGAAATACAGACATGAAGAAACAGATATTGTATATTAGCTTTCTTTTCTGGGCAGTTCTTAAGAAATATTTTTGTGCTGCCTTGATAATTTATATATGTCATCACTTATATTCATAGTTTCTCTTAGTAACATAATGAAGCATACCTAAAAGTACTAAGAAATGCCCCAAGTTAATCAAGACATACAAAAATTAAGTAGGATAAAATAATGGAAATTCTTATTTTAAATAGAAGAGAAGAATACCCACAAAATAGTCTTCATGATTGTTGTGGGTATTATGAAATTTCTCCACCTTATACACCATAATTTAATTGAGCAATGCATGGAAAAGGTGATAATAGTTAGTGCAAGACTGTCTAACACAAATAAAACTAAAAGAAAAATGGAAAAGGGTAAGTAGTGCAACAAATAGAAAAGACATGAAAGCTAACAAATTTCAAGCCTTCCTTAGCAACCCATGCAGTAAAAATACCCTACGAGTTATTGAAAATTTTCAAAACTTTCACGATTCTTTCCTTGGCCAGATGATTTTTCAAGTTATTATTGGATAACTGAACTGATCAAAAATATTTAATTATTCATGAACCATTCAGCTTACTATTGTATGACATTCATAACTAATCAACTAGCAGTAAATGTTTCCCAAAAAAATGACGCCCTTTTTTGTTGATGGTGATGCTGGTGGTACAATTGTTTGTTGCTGTTAATATTCTTACATGCTTCTCTTAATTGTATAAATATACCAGTGTCATCTCTTTCTCTTTCAATTTATAGTCATCCAAATTCTTTTTTGAATTTTTTTGTTATATTTTCTATGTTTTCCCTTAGTACGAATCTTTAAGCCCAGCTGTTGGTCTAACACATATAACTTGTGACCATGATAGCAACTTTTCACCACCTCTCACCATCCAATCAAACTCACCTAAGCCTTTTTCCATCAAATATGGAGAACTTCTCACTATTCCTCATCGTGCAATCATCATCACCCAAGCCCTTTCCCATCAAATATAAGGAACCCTGCACCATTCCCAACATCTAGTCATCATCATCTAAGCCTTTCCCATCAACAATGAGTAATCCTTCACCATCCCCTAGATACAAAGGCGGTTCAAGATGACATTCTTTTTCAGGTCAGTCCTGGTGTACAGATAGTCATCTATATGGACAAAGATCAAACAGTTCTGACACTTGGCTAGTAGCTGAGCCAATGCCAATTTCAACATTCATTACCAGAGACATACAAAGACAGAGTAATACGCA
This sequence comes from Phoenix dactylifera, assembly GCF_051530095.1. Lineage (NCBI taxonomy): Eukaryota > Viridiplantae > Streptophyta > Magnoliopsida > Arecales > Arecaceae > Phoenix > Phoenix dactylifera. The sequence continues at coordinate 4,705,568 of NC_143191.1, forward strand.
TGTATCAGGAAGCAATGCCGCAGTGCAGAAAGAAGGCAAGAAAGCAGAATCTGCAAAGCCGAATAAACCCAAATTTGTTCATAAATATTCACTTATAGTCCGTAGAAAGAAGCATCAGATTCGAACAAAAAGGCCACAAAGAAGACAGAAAGGGACAAAAAGGAGAAACCATCGACGCTTTCCACTTCAAGGAAGTTAGCTTTATATTGAAACCCACGCCAACATAGCATTCACAGAACCAATAGCAAATAGGTACGAATTAAATCTTGAACAGATACTACCACTGACCTTCTGTAGTTAAAAACCGGAGGATTCCCGAAGAAATTCAGAAACGCAGTCTGGAAATGGGGGCTCGCGAGCCACGGTGTGGCCAAGTACCTGCACAAAAACCCATCAAACCACCATTAACCGATCCAAAAATAATCCCATCACAAAGAAATCAAGATCAAAGAATCCGATTCCACCTTCCGTGAAGGATCCGACACTTGGAGACGACCCCCTCGTAGATCTTGGACGCCGGGTCGAAAGTAAGGCTCACCGGACCGCCCCTGCACCCACGAATGAGGTCGCCGACGAGGTGACACTCGATGAAGTTGTAGAGGAAAACTACGAGGAGGATGAGGCCGGCCAAGAGGTAGTGGGACGTCGGCACCATCGCCGCGGCCCGGAGGAGGAGCTCCGCGGCGGAAAGCTCCTCGACGGCGATCGAGCACGCCATGGTTTCCGGCGATGGGGAGCGCTGAATTCCTAGATCGATTAGGATTTGGGGATCGGGGACGAAGCGAGAAGAGAGGAGAGCGGAGTACAAGAGGGAGACGGCGATTTCTTTCAAGCGTTAGCCTCGCCCCGGAGGCTCGTCTTTCTCGTAGTTAATTCTTATTTTATTAGTATTCTTTGTTAGATGACTAAAAAGCGCATGCATTTCACGCGATGGATGGCGTGCACGAAAAAGAAACGCTCGAGCGTTTCGATCCGACTACGTGGCAATATCTGGGCCTCGGAATCATTAGGACATCTTGGGTCCCATCTGGAGTTGCAAATAAAATAGTGCCACGTGGAGATGTTGTCCCAAATGGGGGACTTTTATAGAGAGAGGACGAATACGGTTAGATGCGTTTGGTCTGACGATGGCTGATGAGTTGGCCAACGAATTTGAGGCCGAGGGGGAGGTAAGCTGTGCGGATTCCACGTGTTGGTTTGCACGCTCCACAAAGGGTGGCGTGTTGGGTGTTTGTCCGGGCAAAAAATAATTTAAGACTTTATTTTTTACAAATCTCTCTTCATATCACTTTTATTATATTAAAAAAAAGTAAGAGCGTTTAATCTATTTAATAGTCAAATTAAAAAAATCTAATTTATAAAAAAATAAAATCAGAAAAAGAGATAGAGTCCCACCATCTTCTGAGGTCCAAGAAAAGTCACATTTGATTGAAAAAGAAGAAAAGAAAGGTAATTTTAATACTTTATTTGATTTCAAAGGATAGAATTAAAAAGATTCTTTGATTTCAAAATTATCATAACATTATTTGTGGTATAGATAATACTTTTTGTTACCGATTTGTATATTAAGCTATAAAATTGTATTTTTTTTTTTTTGCATAAAGAGAGTATTGGATTAAACACCTAAATAGAGAAGAAAAATTTGTTAGTTGATATATTAGAATGGATTTTTATGATGAAGAGCGTCGTGGAGAGCTACATGCCTCATTCTTTTCACTCTTCCTAACCTTGATATCTTCATCTCTAACCTCGATATCGATGAATCTAAAAGAATTGCCCCATCGCTATGTTACCTTCGCTATTGCCCTCATCGACCCGATGTCTTTGCTCCTTCCTCCACTCCAACAACTCTCTTATTATTTCTTACATCACTTTCACTTGTTGCATGTCTTGCTCCTGACCAGAGGCCAACACATGCAAGTAGACCCACAGCAATCAACAACTAGGTTGGGCCGAACTTATTTTAAACTTGAGAGTATTTGCTCACTTTACAGCCCTAACCATGAGCCTAGGTTGGAGTTTGCAATGAGACATCAACAGCGTAATGGCCCAAACCTCTTCGGCCTAGTGGCCCAACCCAAAGAGGTTAGGCCCACTAATGTTCAATGAGGTTTCTCTCCGATTTTGTCAGACTTCGGGAGTCTGAAATGATCCTTTCACCAGCCGGGTAAGGCCGGAATCTCTTCTATATAGAGTTTTCTCCTTCTCCTCTACTGAATCGATCAAATCCTTCGAAGCGAGCGAGAAAGAATCACCGGTGTTGGATAAATGTTAAATGGGTTGTCTTTGCACAGGAAAAAGAAGGAAATCTTTATTGTACAACTAAAACTAAAATGAATCTTATAAAGTACTTTTGGATAAATGGGAAAGCTCAACCAAAAGGTTGTATTTTGGAAAAATTATATAAACATTCTTTTCTTCATGCTTGTATGACATACATGATTTATTTCACCGCAAAAATAAGCTCCACTTGCTTAAAAGCAAAAAATATTTAGCGTGCAAATATATCTAAAGTTAATTATTATTTTTTTGTCAAAACAGGCGATTCATACAATTCTAGTACGAACACATCCAAAAAGATTAAAAGACAGTAAATTCCGGTGGGCTCTAAACAGCTCCCTCTTTCCGACCCATAAGGCATCTCCAGACTCCAGAGTGATTGGCTACATACGAGGCCACCCAGTTTGCAGCCCTATTAGTCTCTTGATATTCATGTTTAGCTTGGACAACATTAATAGACTTTCATTGGTACCTTTTTTTTTACAACAAAATAAATTTGATCTATACCATTCAACTAGAGGGGGTAAAAACCAAAATTTAAGTTCAAAATTGCTTCAGTAGGTTATTAATTTCCATCTTTTTTTTCTATCTGAGGTTGCAAAAATCCTTCCTAAACAAACATCAAGTCATGCCTTCTTCCTAACGTTCTCTTTTTCGAAAAGTCCTTCCTAATGATTTTAATTAGTCAGGAAAATCAAAATGGGAACGAGATAACTACTTCTCCATGAGTAATTAATTACTCGGCATAAGCCCATAAACTAACCAAAAATTCTGTTCACACAAAGTAAAACCAGATTTTCTAATGAAGAAGATGACCGACAGGATATCCATTAAATAAAAGATTACATTCTCGTGCATGCGATCACTGATAGCCATTAAACTTGATATAGAGAGGACTTGTGACAAGATACACTGGAATTATAACAAGACTATGCTTTTCCATTTTAACTTCCTTTCAAGGTGGATTTTTGTTGGAACATGGATTGCATAAAAAGACCTGTCCTATGCTGTCCTCTCCTATTCCTTTGTTTTCATCCTCCCTCGTTCTGCATCTAGTCTGCCCACTCTCCCTTTATTTGTTCATTTTTTGGGACAGACATGCTCTCTAGATCTCCTGAGGAAGAAGTGGAAGAGAGAGAAATATATGTATATAATACAAGCTTCAACATTCACAGATCTTAATGTAAGGCCAGACAAAAAGATTGTGAAGATTTTAGAAGATCTTCTAATACGGCGAAATACTTGTGTTCCCCTCTTTTCTGCTAAACATATTGTTTCCACTGGTTTAAAGTGCATTAACCTCCTGCTCAAACTCATGGAAGCTGCATCATTTATCCTGCCTGGAGTGTAACAATCCAAGACCTCACCCAAAAAGATTAGCGGGAAGGTAATTTTTTGGACTCCTAAGTCCTGCATAACTACCTAAGATCTTTTCAACGAATAACCGAACACATGCCTGCACGGGTTCTCGCATACTCTCCCGTTCAAGCTCTGATGTCCTCGTTAAGTTAAGAGTTTAATTCCATTCCAATCTAATCACAAGCACTACGATCAACTCGTGGTCAGCCTCCATAAACCCATGCTGCAGTGTCCCTTAGTCCACATAGGCTATGAGCCGAGTTCGCTTTGATATCCTTAATACGTTTCAGCTAGCCATTTTGGATGAGGTCTTGTGTTGTTACAAATGATATCAAAGTGGACCCGGTCCATAATCTATATGGACTAGGGGACACTGCAACACGGATTCATTGGGGCTTATCACGGGCCAATTGTGATGCTTATGATTAGATTTAGATGGATTTGAACCTTAATCTGACGAGGACGCCGAGGCTTAAACGGAGGAAGTATGTGAGAACTCATGCGGGCATGTATTTAATTCCATATCGGTTATTCACTAAATAGATCTTGAGTACTTATACAAGATCAAAAAAACTCAAATAATACCTTCTAGCTAATTATTTTAGATTAGGTTCTGGCTTGTTACATGGAGAGTTTAATTTTGTCGTACACATATAACAAACAAAATCAATAGTTCATCTAAACAATAATATGCATTACAGATGCTTAATACCAAATGGTCAACAAACCCAACCCAAACTCAAATTAATGAGATAGCCATATTCTATATAGTGCTTCTACTAAGCATTAGTTTTAATTGTGAGCTTAATTACTCCTGTGAGGATAGCATCATGCTAAGTTGTCCCAATGATTGGTTGCAGAGCCAGAGTGAGAGAGAGAGAGAGAAGGGTACTTGTGAGAGGAGTCATGTCCTTGTCATGCTAGTTAAGCCTCTAGAAGCTTGTGCCTTCAGGAAGAGCATGCAAGTAGACAGGAAGCGGCCCCACAAGCCGACCGAGGCCCTACCAACTAGCCAAAGTCTTGAACATCACTATTTTAATGTGTCTGAAAGGAAAGCAAACCAATAAAAGCAGAACAATGTATGACCGGCCGGACGTCAATGTCCCCGGAAGATAGCTTTGTTCCAGAAACAAGTGCAAGCGTGGATAGAAAGATGGATCCTTAAGATCTCTTTTGTCAAGCCTCAGCCTATGGCTAGAATCCTAGATCTAGTTAAATATTCTTAAGGTTTCGTGTGCTTATACCCGACTAACTTGGACTTCTGACTGAGGCTTGTTAGAAAGTGAAGACTAGCTACTTAATAGAAGCTTTTTAGTTGCTTTATAGCAAATTCAAACGTTTCTCTAGGCTGCTAAACTTAATGCTGGTGCTTCAAATGCAATGACCTGAATGCACCGACAAGTTTGGTTGTGTGTTTAATCCTGGAACATAGATGGACATAGTGAGCCGCGCATTTGCATCGCTGCCATGTGAATCAATGTAGATTTTTCTGAGTTTTGGCAAAGTCGATATAGAAGTGCGAAAATGGCTCGCATTTGTTTGAAAGTTATATACTTGTGGTGTCAATTTGAAATTCTAGATCCACGCTAACTTCAACATCTAGTTCATATTCGTAGCAATGATAGATGTTCTAAGCATGAATAGTGTTGATGGATCAAACTATGCGGCGCATGCATGTCATACGCACGATAATCTTTAATTACATGTGTTGAGTATAGGTCTCGTTAATCAGCCTACACTCCTGAATTCCTCGACCTCTGCTTTGTTTTAAGCCTTTTGATGGAACATCCCTAACTTTTCTTTGGGAATTGCAGGAACAAGATCATGCGCACTAAGGTGACATAAAGAGAAAAATGTATGCTAATATTAGTTCTATGTGCACTAATCTTGGCTACCCTAATAATATTGATACTATGATGGCGCTATAAGTTGCCAAGTGAACTGCTTGCATAATATGGAAAGTAGAGCTGTAAGCAAATTGAATCAAGTGAAGCTCTAGGCTGCTAAAGTTAATGCACAGAGATGGTATCACTCCACATAGTTCCAGAAATAATGATGCACATAATGGAAGTTGGTGACTGGACAGGATGTAAGAACTTAACTGGATACTTTCTATAAAGTATGAGGATATATATATATATATATATATTGTAATTGCAATACTTGGAAGATACGAATGTTTCTGCAAATGAAAAAAAAAAGATAGGGACAGTTATGCAAGAAAACCACTTGTATTGGTATACTAGCTAAAGTTTTTTTTTTTTCAGGCATTTTGCAGAGAACTCACCATTATATATGAAAATACTAAACAGATATGGTGGGTTTCGATTCACCATCATTGTTCTTGGAGCAACTACCTACCTAGGAGCTGATGGAAAAGTGTTAGCTCTACAATATTCTGCAGTTATCTTGGAACCTAAGTTAGTTAATTACCATGCCAAGGCCTAATGATCATATCTATTTAGTATTTTCCTAACTATTTGAGTTAGCATTTCTATCATCTATAGTCATTTGTCCTTAAGTTTTTTCTCTGCTTGTAAGTGCATTGAGTCCCAAAACAACCTATTTAGCCATACTTGACCAAACTCAAGTTAAAACTCATGGGAAACCACATAGGCAGCACCTAACACTCCTTGTAAAGATTGCAAAGTTTCAATCCACTGGATAGGAGTAAGGTCACAACTGAAGTACAGTGTCCAGTGGTCTGTCTTGAAAACAACTCAAAGCCTATCTAAGAAATGAGGAGGAAAAAAGCAGCATATATACTAATCTCATGCATTGGACAAGTTGGAAGTTAATTTAGTTATTAGGCCTAAGGATAAAACAAAACAAGGACACATGACATGTCATCATAATATGGGCTACCCTCCAAAGAGAAATCAGGATGTTAGACTGCCCCAACAGCCAGTTTAACTTTGGCCAGTGGCCCCATATTAGGTCATTGTCCAACAATTTTTTTGTGCCTACCAAGACTTGACATAATTTTAATGAGTTTATGGTAAGTGGTCCATCAAGGGGAACCAACTTTCCTTACAAAGGTTTGCTAAAAAAACCCTTCCTTTATAAGAAAAGATGGTGAGCTTTTGTTTTGTCCTTGCGTACATGAATCATTAATACACCCTTATGGTGTAAATGTGTCTTTGTTTCCAAGTCATTGAAGCTTATCCTTCCTTTTGCCAAAGCTAGAAAAAAGGAAGCAGGATTTACGGTGAGAAACGATCTTATGATTCTTATCATAATTGGCCAACCAGAAATTGATTCACTGTGGATAGAGTACATAAGACTTGATTTCTAACTTTCATTTTTAGTTATATAGATATGAGCCTCAAATGACCAAGTAATTTGGGTGATCAAAAGCCTCGTTATTTTGAGGGAAGGTTATCCAACACTTTGACAGTTTTTATCATAGAGAGATCGTTAATGAACTTCAAATTTGTTAGGTGAATACTTAAAACTGTTTTAATAATTTGATCTCCATGCATAGAATAACTCATTTGACTTCAAGCACTGGATGAATTCAATATATACATAGACAATTAATGTACATAGGCATCAAAAAGACAGGGATTCTTTGCATGGATTTAAATTTTAGGAGCAATTCATATGCGAAGAGCAGAAAATAAGAGGCAAAAGAAACCATGAATGTATATATTATGCTAAGCTTAGAAGGAATCATGGAGGGCTGTATCAAATTATAAAGAAAAAAAATCCATCCCTTAGCCAGGTCATGCCTTCTAAATTCATCAACCCATTTTCCTTCCTCCCAAATTAGACCATGACATCAATGCAAAGATACACAGCACATAGTCCTCTCCGATTGAGGCTTGGTAGTATGAACCACGGACTTCGAATAAACTTACTTATGAAAAATAAGAAAATATTTGTATATAATATGAAATATCGAGTTGCATCAATCAACTTTGTTTTCGAGACCAAACTTATTTTGAACTTGTTTATAGCTTTTACAAGGTAAATAGATTGCTTAATTAAGAGTCATACTTATATATCAATTAACTAATTTTGAATAAATGTTAATCGATCTTGTCATGATTAACTTTAGTGTTTTATGAGATCAAGGACAAGGGAGTCCTCTCAAAATTAGGGGTGAGGAGGAGACTTCAACCTATGTCACCAATATCAACATGTAATAATTTCATCAATTGAGCCATGCATAATGCATCATGATTCATGACCTCCTTAGGATTTAGGGTTTCGGATTTACCGATTTAGGTGACAAACATGTACTAGCACAAAAATGAATAATTGTGTGATACAAGATATCAAAAGGGAGGCAGACCGTCCACGTGGCAGTAGGTAGAAAGCAACAAGTGGCATTGGGTGGTCCAATGGCTGGCTCCTCCAAGACCTAACGTCCATTCTAAGTAGAAAGTCTTGCAGCATAATATAACGGTGGTAAAGGAAACGGGGAGGTGGTGGCTTGAGAATTCCTTGTTGTCCCGCCGTCCAAATCCCCGTTTCTCCTCTCAGCCGGCCTTTCCATCTCCCTTTGGCCACCCCACGCGCACTTGATGGCTACTAACCTCCTCTCCTTTTCAATACATTCCCCCAACATTGTTTATCTCTCCTTCCATCTCCTTCGCATTTGTGTATATAAGCCTCCCTCCCCTACCACTTATTCTAATATCCTCTCCAAGTACTAAACAAGTCCCACTTCCACCAATCTCATCTCATTCTCATCTCTCCCTCCCTCTCTCTCTCGAGCACTGTAAGTGTTTTCCACAACTTGTAATCTGATGCATATAATATTTGGGTTGTTGCACTAGGATTGCAGACTTCTCTTCCTATGTTCTATACTGAAGTAGTTTGTAGAGCTGGAGCTAGTGTGCATATGTTTTTCATGGATGCTAAGTTAGATAACCTACTTACAGAGTTTTCTCTTTCTTCTTAATGTTAAGAGATCAACCAAACCTTGCTGAGCGTATGGATTTCCATAACACTTCAGGTGCAGCAGGATTTGTTGCCTTCTCCCCTGTGCAGAGAAATCCTACTGTGCCGGCTGATGTTATTAAGGTCCAAAATATGGACTATGATTCTTCTTTCATCTTTCTTCTCTGATTTTAAATGGCCGAAATCTTTCTTGGAATTGGAATGTATTTTTAGGCTAATGCAGCATATCGACATTGTATATATTCACCATTGTTAGTGCCCCTTAGCTTTTAGGTGCGTGGGGGGGTTGGTGGATGTGAAAGCACCCCAAACCATGGAGTGCACTCAAAGAAACGTAGACATGCTTCAGCCTTAAAGTCAATTGTTTCGTCTACTTTCCGTCGAAGTATTTTATATGGTGTCCAAAAGGATTTTTGAAAGATGCTACCAAAGACTACAAGTAGAAATTTAGTAGAGAGGAGGGGGAAAAATGTAAATATCAATTGTTGGGATAATATATCGCCAGTTATATATCTTGATAATGCTTGAAAACACGGTGCAATTGGGTCGTTTTCTCATGAGTGCTTCTAAATTCTTTGTTGATCTCTAGGATCTTCTTGTAGGTCTAAAGGGCTTCAGGGCCCACTTTATGACCTTACTTCCTCTAACTTGCGGATGTTAGCATTTTTTTTTCTTCAGGTGAACTAGCAATGGAGTTGGAGTCTTGTGTCCCGCCAGGCTTCAGATTCCATCCAACAGAGGAAGAACTTGTGGGGTATTATCTTGCAAGGAAGGTTGCTTCACAAAAGATTGATATAGAGGTTATTCGAGACGTCGATCTGTACCGAATGGAGCCATGGGATCTCCAAGGTTGGTGGTAATCTGGAAAAATATATGTATATATATATATATCATGATTTTCCTAATACTCTTTTATGATTGGTATTTCTTGTGCATTTAATAGTTGGATTCAAGTATGGTGACGAAGAACAAGCGGAGTGGTACTTCTTCAGCTATAAAGATAGAAAGTACCCAAGTGGAACACGTACCAATAGAGCCACTGCTGCTGGATTTTGGAAGGCAACTGGTCGAGACAAGCCAGTACTTTCAAAGTCTAGAGTTATAGGGATGAGGAAGACACTAGTGTTCTATAAAGGACGCGCTCCAAATGGGAGAAAAACTGATTGGATCATGCATGAGTATCGTCTTCAATCAACCGAACATGGACCGATTCAGGCAAGTAATCTTTTTTTTTTTTTTTTCCTGGTATCATGAGCATATAGCCATCTAATATCAACATGGATTTTAAATTCATGTCAGCTTTATTTTTTTGAATTGATTTCTAAAAAATTAAGATTTATGTAACATGTCTCTTGAAAGCTTCTTCAAATTGTTGGCCCAGCATTAATTGTTCGATGATTGTCTCTTTGAATCTTCCATATATTTCACTAAGAAACAAGGCATCATCATGAATGAAGACTATGAATCTATTCCCACAAGTCTCACTGAATTTTGAAAGTCTGAATTGCAGGAAGAAGGATGGGTTGTATGCCGAGCATTTAGAAAACCGAGTCCCAATCAAAGGCAGTGCTTCAACAATTATGATCCTACATACTACAACAACAATATTCTTGATGCACAGTATGGACTAGAATCACTTGTAAATGTTACTAGGCCAACGCGTTTCATGGAATCCTATCCGGGAGGCAATCTCCAAGAACAACCTACTGGGTGTGTGGGGGAATCAAAGAACACTCTCCTCAACCATGTTCTTGAGCTTCCACAGCTAGATAGTCCAAGCTTATCGACAAGTTTATCCACCAAAGAATGCTTTGAGCCGAATGTCGCGAGTGATGAAGAGCATGCGGTCAAGAGAAGCGACTGCGAGGGGCAACTAATCGATTGGAAGTTCTTGGACAAGTTGCTCTCGTCGCAGTTAAATGAAGCAGCTTCTTCAAGTATGCCGGTTGTTCCAGTGAATTATGATGGAGGTGCTCAAAGCCAAGGTGATCATTTCCTTGAGCTGTTTGATAGCTCGTAGTGGGGTGACTCTCTTTATTTCAATGGTTATTGTGCTAATAACATGCGGTGGCAAGGTCAAGAGCCGCTTGATTTGTAACTATTATGACATTTCGAGTACTGAGCAAGTAGTGAAGAACTAATCTCAGGTTGTGTGGAACTTTCTTAGGGTGAATCTTCTGTGCATTATTGTAAGCTGTGCTTCTTATGCCTAATGCCATCGTGTTCTTTTTACCTCTTGCAGGGTATTTGGCTCATAAACCACCATTAGATAACTACTGTCTTCTAAAAGTTAAGTCTTTCATATGAGATTGTGGGAGAATTTCATTTATATAGCGGTAAAGAGAAAGGATTATATCCAATACCCCATTGATCAAATAGAATAAATGACTAAAAATATTGAACTGATCAAGATTTGATTAATTATTTATACTGTAACACTTGAAAGGTTTATATTGGACCGCTTGTTACTTGCATGTGGGTGATTTGCAAACAGATCAAGAGTTATTTATATAAGAAACAATGGGCAACCATCAAAGGAGTTATAAGGACAAGATACTACCTCCTGAATGAAGTTATTGCTGAAAATGACTTCTATATTCATTCGCACTTCCAAAATATTTTACGCAACAATATTGCTATCTAGCTCCTGTTGTCTTCTATCTTACAATCCTAAGGATTGCTGTCTGAGAACCCCTTCCTAAAATTCTAAGTTCCAAAATCTTTCTCAGCGGTGAATAATCTTCCAACCATTGATGGATGCGGCTCCAATTATGGCCAAGGGATGAAGGTTCGATCTGCTTTCGCATGGACATTGAGTAGCTGGGGGAAAATTTAGCCTACTTTTGCATGGATGTCGAGGAACACAGATTGGAAGCTCAGCCTATTTGCTCGGAGATCGATAGATTTATTGAGTGGAGGGTCAGCCTTCCCATGAGTAGAACTTGAGTGACTTGTGAAGTTGGTGGTTGTCATTTTAAAATCAAATCTTGCCTATGAGTAAAGGAGCCAACTTACTCCTCTTTTTTTTGTGGGGTTCAAGTGATAGAATCGGTTGTGATTGGAGAAACGGAGATGATTTATTCCTCCAATTGCGTCACAAGCAGTCTTAATCAAATAATTTTGCTATTTCTCTAATTTATTTCTTCTTTCTCTTATTTCAACAATGAATACATATTGACTTTTACTTATCTGGCTCAACCAAAATATCCATTTTCATTGAGTCCGGGTGCAATAATTACACCCAAAAGTTAAGCAGCCAACGACCAACAATAGTAAATGGTCAGAAATATTAGGATGATTAAGATTTGGTCAATTACTTATGTTTTGATACTAGAAAGGCATATGTTTAGCCACTCGTCACTCATACAAAAGGCCACATGTTGGTGGTTTGCCATTAAAACTAATTTTCTAGAGAAAGTTATCAAAACATATGATGATTATGTGCAAGAATAGCCACCTAAAAGGGAATTACTTATATGAAAAACAACTGGTAAACACCAAAGGAGTTGCCAGACAAGAAACTACTACCTCCTAAAAGGAAGTTATTGCTAGAAATAATGTCCAATCTGCATGATTGTTTTCACTGGAAAATAATTTGGCTTGTTTAATGTCGAGCATGCCATGATCGATGAGAGGAGTGGTCGGTTTTGCTCATGCCTTGATGACTTATAATTTGCTGAGCGGATATAACATTGTATTTGCTGCAAAGTATTAGAGATTGTTAATCCGAATGGGGAGAAGAAAGTAATTTCTTCAAAATGCTTAACTCAAATCTGTCAAAAATTATGGAAAAGTAAAAATGATTAGTGAAAATAGGGTTTGCATCTTCCTTTTCCTTCATTGATGATTAAAAATTGTGCTACATAGTCTTGACTTATAATATTGAGGTCTGCTCTGACACAATTCGAATCAAACTCCTCTTCTAGTTTGAATAGAATTAGCTTTTCAAAAATAGACTCGACAAGTAGAAATAAACATGTTAAAGCTAAAATTATACATTAAGTAGATTTTGATTCCTACATCGACTTTGTCTTCCGTCACTCTACCTAATTTTTCATGGATTAGAAGATACACTTGATCAAAATCTTTTCTGAAAAGCAAATTTTTGGTTGAAGAATTCAGGCCTAATCGCTAGTTATACCACCTCTTCAGAATGTGGTGCCACATTATAGATCTCAAAAATTTATCAGATCTAAAAAAAAGATCATCTCAATCGGATATTGTATGACCAAATTATGGTCTTCAAAAGTTTGGTATACGATTCGACTTTCCGATGTGACAAATCTTGCTCCTGAACCCTGCTCAACCTTATCTATAATGGTCAAAATAATCTACATCAAGTTTGGTGATCCTTCTAGATCATGTGTGGAGGTAGTTCCTTTATTGACTTTTGCAAATTATCTAATGCCTTGTATAATTACTACACACATACTAATGATCATCACTCTAGTAAGAGTAATTATCACTCAAATAAGAACAGTTATTATCTAACATCAGAAATAAAATTATCATCATAATCATAATTGTTATATTAATATTCATCATTTACCTAAGGTTAATGATTAACATAGTAACAAGGGGATGCATGGTATAATTCATCGAATATAGTGGAACAAATGCAAAATAATTATGATACAAAATAATTGAGATACCAAGAAATGCTTTAAAGTAGGATTTTGCTCTAGAAGCTTAATCCTAATCCTAGGATACATGGCTATAGTTGGGTTTCATAACCAAATTGAAAGTGAGAGAGATCATAGAGAAAACATTTTTTGTTTCTGATCGTGCTGATGGATGGTTACTTCTAGTAATAACTACCATCTTTTGGGTGGTTTCTTGTACTAGTAACATCTCTTGATTAATTAACTTCTTTTTATTATAGTTGATTGATGATTAATTAATTTTTGGATATAAATAATTATAAAAGAAGGGGAAAATTCCTATTTTTGCTCCCAACAACAATACTATTACTATGCATGACCGTCTTTTATCTCACAAATTAACCTATAGAGCACTCAGTCTGATGATCCTCTCGTAAGATTCTAGTATCCAAAATCTTTTTTAGAGATTGGATAATCATTCAACCATCAATAGATGCAGCTCCAATTTTGCTTGAGCAAAGATTCAATCGGCGGATCCTACACGAATGTGAAGTGGCTAGAGTGAAGGGTCAACCTACTTCGCATGGATGTTGAGAAACCGATAAATTAGAAGTCCAACCTTGTTAGAGGTTGAGGGATCCAAGGAATGGATGATCAGCACTCCCATGTGTATTATTTGAGTGGGTGTTGAACATTTTTTAATCATCAGAAAGTGGCTTCAGTCTTATCTACAAGCAAAGAAGTCGACTAACTCTTTCTTATATGTGGGGTTTGGGCTACACATTTGATCTTGATTGGAGCAGCGGAGATAACTTACTACTCCTATTCTTGATAAAATTCATTTGTTATTTCCTAATTCTTCTTTTCTACTTCCTTCATATCAAGTGCTCAACAAATTTAAGTCCTCTTACTTGAGTCCTGACAAACCCAGGCTCCCTTGATCCATCTAAGCTGCGATCAATCACAAAGACGAAATATTTAGAAATATGAAAACAAAGGGAAAAGTATAATGCTTTAACACATATCTGGCAGCTAAAAAAATTTAGAGTTGCATTCCTCTATGGTTTTGTTAATTTCATTGTGTAATGTTGTTTGTCAGTTCAAGTAATCGACAACCTATTAATTGGTCGGTAAGCATTGAGGGAATGCAAAGTAGATAATGATGTCTACCTTGCTCACCTTACTTATCAAATAGGGATAATCCCTTATGACAGCATGATGTTATTGGAGTGAAGCTTTAGACACCCACTTGAGTGGCCAACCATTGACAGATAGCGTGCATTTTTTTCATTCTATTTTCCAATTGTGCTGGGTTCTTTCTTGCTCCATTTTTCAGAAAGTCAATAGCATCATTTCTTCCATTGTGTTAAATTATGGAAGCAATCACACTAAAATTCTGATCCGAAGATTTTTCGAATGACAGGATAAGGTTACCTACTTGGAAAATGATTTCCTTCACTGTCATTGCACCAATGAATATCTGATCAACCAATGGTAACTGCACAAGTTTTTTCTACTTCAAGTTGTCGGTTAGACTACATGATCATACCAAGCTTAAGATTCTTGTCAAAGTAATAGACTCTGATGCGATAGGCCGGTCGTGATCGAGAGGCACCTTGATGCTGACCAGCTGAAACATCTACTGCAATTCACTGCCATGAAGAATGAACGAGGTGTTGCAGTCCACTAACTACGATGGCAAGCTCAGAGGCGGCCGGAGGGTGGCAGGGGAAGAACATTATATGTGAGTGGAGAGTTTGGAATTGCCATTATCCAAATAATCATCATTGCCGGGCAATATGAGCTATATGGACCATGAAGTTGTTTTCCTCAAAGATGATGCAAAAGTCAAAATTCTAGTGGTTGAATGGATTCCTGCTCTAATGGTTGACATTAGATGATAATGAAAGGCAAACAATATGAGATGTGACTTCTATAAATCCTTTTAATTAATTTGGACTTGCGGACCAAGGTTTTACCACCACTTACATGGTGACTAAGATCTATATCAAATCAAATTCAACTGAGTAAAAAACAAAAAAAGAGAGAAAGCTCCGGCCTAGTGGTCATAGATGCTCTCTGGTAGTATAATGGTTGCCCAAGATGCATCTGAACAGAGACCTGAATGGCTTCTGTATCCTTGGTTGTAGGAAAGAGTGAAAGAAAATGATGGTATTATTCCTTGATGATTTTCGTTTACCAGGCGTTGGTTTGTCTAGTATGTCAGTGTAAAATTAACATCATTTTAGCAGTAGCAGGGGATGTGCATGAACCTATAGTTGGATGGCTTTTCTTTCCTTAATTGCAGGAAAGAATTAAAAAACTGCAATAAGAATTTCAGTTTCTTTTCAGTTGACATGGTAAATGAATGAAAGAAATTGCAATAAAAATTTCTTTTGTTTTCTTGACCGTTGACATGGCAATATCACTTTGTGATTTTAGTCTAACATGCTTTGCTTTATTCATTATGTCATTTTAAAGTTCCAATGGGAATTTCTGCGGACGTCAGTCTTTCTAAACATGCATGTATACATGGTTCTCTAGAATTTTTTAAAGTCGGAATTTTGATGCATTGTAAAGGCCTTGAAGACATCATTATCGCCTATATTCATGCAATTTATAATTATTTGTTGTCTTGAGAATCTTGGGGATAGGCTTGGATCATTGAAGCCAATGTTTTGCAACTAAATTTGTTGTGAAATCTCTTCTTATGTGGAAAACAACTTGGGCATCAATTCAGACAAGCTAGTTTCAAACCAGGCTACCTAAGCCCAACCCAGTCCCACCATAAGCTTATATATTCACAGAGCAAGAACGATGAGGTCTCTATAAAACCCTACATGGTTTGTTAAACCAGTTGATCCCCAACATTCTCTGTTTTCTCTGGACTCTTCTCATCCAATTGCATCATAATTTGATTAAGGCATGGATCAGGCAGAGATTGATGTCAAACAGAGCTCCATTGGATTGACCAAAGAAAACAGCACCCAAGACTTGATATTATTGTGTAACAACCTAAAACCTCACCCAGAATAGCTAGTCGGAAGATATTATTTAGATTCATTGATCCTCTATAAGAATCTAAGATCTTCTCGGCGAATAACCGACGTGAGAGTAAACACATGCCCGCACGGGTCCTCACATACTTTTTCCATTCAAGCCCTGACACATAATGGTTCAAATCCATTCAAATCTAGTCACAAACACCATGATAGGTCCGTGGTCAGCCTCCATGAACCCGGCTGCAGTGTCTGCTAGTCCACATAGGCTATGGGTCGAGTTTGCGCTGATACCATTTGTAACAATCCATGACTTCATCCAAAATGGCTAATCGGAATGCATTATTTGGGTTCCTTGATCCTGTATAAGTACCCAAGATCTCCTCGGCGAATAACTGATGTAGGACTATAACACACGCCTGCACGAATCTTCACATATTGCAACAAATGAAATAAATAACTTTGTTGCAAATATAAGCCTTGATCTTATATCATAAGAAATTTCTAAATTCTAAACAAGGCATCATCATCAATGAAGAATATGATTCTATTCTCATATGTCATACTAAATCTTGAAAATTTGAATTGCAGGAGGAAGCATGGGTTGTATGCCGAAGTTCCCAAGCGGAACCCGCAAAAATAGAGCTACTGCCGCCGGATTTTGGAAGGCAACCGGTCGAGACATGCGAGGACCTATGCAAGCATGTATTACAAAATAAGCTAGTACTTTCAAAATCTAGAGTTATAGGAACGAAAAATTGATTGGATCATGCATGAGTACTATCTTCAATCAACCGAATATGGACTAATTCAGGCAAGTAAAATTTTTTTTCTTTTTTTTCCTGGTATCATGAGCATATAACCATCTAATATCAACACGGATTTTAAATTCAAGTCAGTTTTATTTTTTTGACTTGGTTTCTGAAAAATTAAGATTTATGTAACATGTATGTTGAAAGCTTCTTCAAATTGTTGGCCCAGGATTAATTGTTCGATGATTGTCTCTTTGAATCTTCCATGTATTTCTCTAAGAAACAAGGCATCATCATGAATGAAGACTATGAATCTATTCCCACAGGTCTCACTGAATTTTGAAAGTCTGAATTGCAGGAAGAAGGATGGGTTGCATGCTGAACATTTAGAAAACCAAGTCCCAATCAAAGGCAGTGCTTCAACAATTAATTATGATCCTACATACTACAACAACAATCTTGATGCGCAGTATGGACTAGAATCACTTGTAAATGTTACTATGCCAACCCCTCTCATGGAATCCTATCCGGGAGGCAATCTCCAAGAACAACCTACTGGGTGTGTGGGGGAATCAAAGAACACCATCCTCAGCCATGTTCTTAAGCTTCCGCAACTAGATAGTCCAAGCTTATTGATCTCCTCCTTTTTTTTCCCCCCCTGTCATCAGTTCTTTTTTTTTTTTTTTTTTTGTTTCTGTGTCCGGATGCAAGCCAGACAGATGACGGTTCAATTAAGATAAGTACGGAATAGAAACATAAAAAATTCTAGGAAAGACACATGAAATGATAGGGTGTACCATGTTAGAGCTATATAATTTACCATTTTTACCAAAAAAAAAGCATAAAATGCTTATGCAGTCCTTTCTGCATAAAACTAATTCTAAAAACATTGACGATGGTTGCATAAACGTTTTATGCGGGTGTAGTCTCATAGAGTTAACTATGCGGACATTTTTAGATGCACGCATATAATTGCTATGCAGATTAAAATTCAAATATGGTGCCACAACCGCATATAACAACTATGCAAACAATTGACTTCGGATGCATAGAATTCTCTGTGGATTCGGATAGAAATAATTATGCGGACATTGGATGATGAATGCGAAAATTCTTATGCGGCTTTTAATCCGCATGGTACTAATCAATAGGAAGTCGATGATGCCCGTATAAACTATTATGCATACTTTCGTCCGTATAGAACTTATTCTGCAGACTATCAACGGTAAACGCATAAAATCGTTATGCGTCCATCCCCTTAGAAGTGATTCTGTGGACACTTACGGATGGTTGCATAAAAGTCTTATGTAGTTTTTGTGTGCATAGAACACATTTTGCAGACTATGAATGATTAAAAGTTTTTTTTTTGGACATGAATATCCTTCTAAAAATTCAAATTTGCATGAATACTCTTTTAAAATTTATATTTATTTCTGTAACCTCATAAAACACTATTTTTGCACAAATACTCCTAATATAATTGTTCTTCTAACACCGTTAATAAAAACCATATTTATTTTGATTAAAAATAAAATAAAATTTTGAAATTATTTTTTTGTCCTCTATAGCAGTACCTACTTAAACTGATGAATCCACACGCTTTCCTAGATTCCCACCTCCACTATAAGCCATGACAGGGCTGGAAAGAATCCGAAATAAGTGACTCCTATTCTAGTTGTTTGATTAGAAAGAGTTTCATTTTAATTTTAATTAGGAGATGAGGATGAAAATGCTCTAATCCTCAAAATTTAATCCTGACTCTACTTTTGGTATTCAAATTAGATTCCCATTTTAGTTATAAAATGATATTACCATTCTTACCCCTATTCCAATCCACTCCGATTTGATTCTATGTTCCATTATTAATACTAGCCATCATAATACAACAAAGCCCCCGAATTACCATCACCCGAAATAATGGGCCATATCAGCGTGGGGCAAGAAATGGGCTCGGGCCAGCCCGAAACCCATTAGGACGGGCTACGGGCTAGTTCGCCAAATTTTAGACCAGATTTGGATTTAATTATAAAGCCTACTTTTTTTGGGGGCCTAGCTTAGGTATATCATTAATTCGGCTCAAGCCCGAGCCTGTATAAGATCCGATTTGGAGTCCGAATTCAGGCTTGAACCCAAACAGATTCAGTTACTTAGGTTCATTTCAAAATGGGCCTGATCTGGTGCTTCCTTCTCTTATTACCCCCGAAGGCCCGAACTGGCGAACCCGAATTCATGTTGTTGGTGATAGAAAGTGGGAACTCCTTAGAATCCTTCTTAGTGGTGATTATAAATTGTCTGCATCAAAAACATGATCTTAGATGGGGTGAAAAAGATGTTAATGGGTTGGGAATGATGGGCATCAACACTCTATCTGCTTCTAAGCTCCCACAGTTGCTAAATTCCAGCAAACTCTGTAGATGGGGCGACAATATATGCAGAAAAAAAAAAATCAAAGAGTGGGCTAGTCTTTTTTATGTACTTTTTCTTATATAATAACTTCATTAATATGTAGTTGCCCAACTAGGTAGCTGCAATTGAAGGAAGAAGATTCCCATGGAAACAAAACTGTAGCTGATATAACTTTGTAAAAACACGGTACAGAATATATTTTTTGTTTGTACATATGTGTAATTTAATAATACCTTTTGTACTGCTTTTGATGCCAATGCGAAAGAGTTTCTAGGGGGCATATTTGAAATCTTTGAAATCTTAATGCCCGGCCCAGCCTGCCCCATTTCCAGCCGCAGCGACGTCATTTCCCCCGTCAAAGCGACGACCCTCATTCGACTGAACACTCCAACATGGCGCACCGGCTCCTTAAATCTTCCCAACCAATTAATATTAGCCACGTAGACATCCGAATATATTCGCTGGCTGTCGGTCCAGGCGGAGGCGGTGCAGCCCACGTAGACGATGAAGCCCAAAGACGCTTCGAGATTCCAGGCCGCGGGTTCGCACCTTTTCCGCGTTGTATTATCCCGCGGAACAAGGTAATATACCCCTTAGCTTCCCATCTAACGGTTGTAGTCTTGTAGATTGATCGTAAAACACGTGTCGATACAGCAGTTGTGAAATTTACAATGGTCTGACGGGATGGGTTAACCCCTCCCATTTTCGCCCTTCATTCTGTTCTCCTTTCTTCTTTCCCTCGCTTGCTTTTTCTCGCTTGTTCTTCTTCTTAGGCTGCGTTTCATTGTCTCTATCTCGCCGTTGTCTTTCGATCTCGGTCGCTTCTCCGCAAGAAAGAACAAGCCCTCACACGAGGAGGAGCCGTCGATGGAGGCGATGGCGAGTTCCGAGACGGCGGCCGAGACGGCGGAGGCGGCGGAGGCGGCGGCCGTGGCGGAGACGGCGGAGGCGGCGGTGGGACAGGAGGAGGCGAGGGGGGAGAGCAAGGACGAGGCCTTGCTGGCCAGGGCGCAGAAGCTGATCTCCAAGATCGTAGCCTCCCAGGCGAATCCTAACCCTAGGCTCCTCCACACCCTCGCCACCATGCTCGAGGCCCAAGAATCCAGGTACTCGCTTTCTTTTTCCTCGTTATAGTTTGTGCGCCCCGTAATTCTAGGACCTGGATTCCAATTCTACGGTTTCGGTTGGAGGTTGGCATGTTCGGGGTCCTGAGCCGGGAGTTGGTGGTAGTTTGGTTTGAGAATACTAGGTTTTTTTCTCTGATTGATGATCTATTTCCTTAGTTATCAATGGTCTTCTTCTTTGCCCGTTTCTGTTTTTTTTTTATTTTTTGGGAACTTCTGATGGCGCTTTCTTGCTGCGCTGTATAGTTTATATCTTTTCCCAGTCTTAGGTGGTGGAAGCTAGAGGGCTAATTTAGGGGTTATTGGGACCATGAGATTTCTAGTTTTTTTTTTTTTAATATTTTACCTCATTTACGATCTCACATAATGTCCCTTCTCGTGAAGGCTGATGCCCATCTTATTGTTCTTTGGCAGAACTAGTGAAAGATTGGTTTTTGTAAACAATAATATCGTTCAGTATCCATGTAGTGGCGATAATGTTAGGCTAGATCCCTATCCTTTCCATTTGTAAAACAAGCATGCTCATTTTAATTACTTGCTAGTTTTAATCTTAAGTTGGACTGCATGTGTGTGGTTTCTGTTGGACTGCTGGTAATATGCTCTTCCTGTGCAAGGAAGAATGACCGAGTACCAGAACCACCCAAGTAACAAATCTAAACATTACTGTTTTGAATGGCCTAACGTGGAATTTTGACAAAGCAATGCTTGCCTATCTGTCCTTTTTTGTTTATTTAATTAAAGGAATCAGGTTTTGGCTGAATAATATTCATGACTGGGATTTAGAAAATGGTACATATTGGAATATTTTACTGCCATAGCATTATCTCTCTCTTACTCATTGTTTTTAACTGTTGGATTGGATTTCCATTTTCAGTAAGGTGGTTTTTGGCTGGTTAAAATTTGACTATCATTTGCTCCCACATGACTGCTTGCCTCTGGGTTTTGAGTGAGCTGGTCAGTTTGGTGCAATCCACCTTTTGGCAGTTTGCCTTTAAGCTAGAGATGTGCATGAGCTTTTTTGATTCTTAAGTTTTATTCTGAAATAATGCTTCTTGTTTGTGTATAATGGGCTTGATTTCATTTGGAAAACTATTGCAGTCAATACTACCATCTAGATGATGCAAGCTATTCTTGTGGATTGAAAATTAAAATTTAGCTGTTTTCAATCATTTGGAGACATGCCTGTATAGTGTTGTCCTTGTGCATAACATATGAAAAGTTTGCCATTTAGCACTATGCAGATATATTTGTGGCTTTCTGAGCATTTTATGCCTGCATATGTGGCCCACTTAGCATTATGAGGCCAAATATATGGCACACTCTTATATGAGCCAGTACACATGGTGCATGTTCAAACTAATCGTTGGATTAGATATGTGTTTCAATTGTATTACAAAACATTGCAATTAGTATTAGTACTAAGTAATACGCATTAATCCTTAATTCTATTAATTACTAATATTGATAATATTTATAAAAACATGTTACTGTTATTTCTATTGTTTTTTAATTTTAAATATATTTTATTTGTTTTAAAAGAAAAAAACTAACTGCATTTGTGCTTGTATATGTATCCTGCATATCACATATACGCTATATGGTCCCTTGATTACACATAACCTGCAGCCGCTTTTTAAAACACCACTCACTATATATGTTTAGTGCACTTTTTCCGCAACCGCTTATTTTCTGATGCTTACGAAAACCCACATTGCTAAAAAAATATGGACTGATTTCTGACCTACTGATGTAGTTCAAACCTATAACGGTCGCCTAAATTTCAGAAAATGAAGCAAGTAAAAGTAATATCTATTTTAGTGTCCAACACAATTCAAGTTTAAGAAGCCCCAACTGTATGATTATTGTCTAATTCTTCACAGATTTCCTTAAAGCATGCAAAGAATTGTTAAAGACTTGTCGATGATCTGGAATGCCCCTTGTCTTAAAAAAATCAACTTCTTTATGAATTACAAGATTCTCTTGAGTGGGATTTGGAAATGATAAAGTGCCTAAATTGGATATGACTGGTCTTAGAATGTACAGAAGAGGGAGAACTTTAGGTGCAGGTTTGGAAGAAAAATAGATTTGTTGGAGCTGATTAAGGTTTGATCGTAATCTGAAGCAGAAGCTGGTAGGGTCAAGGAAAAAGGGGATATTGGCAGAAAGTGTAAAATGGTTGTTTTTTATAGGTTGAGTAATGATTGGCTGGTACCGAACCAGTAGATTGATCATGCATGGTAACTAAAAAGGAAGTAGCATGCATTGTTACTGTGAAAGGAAGAAGGATATTTGGCACTTTGGGAGAAGGGGACCACCTAAGCAGTGGTTAGCTGGACTCTTTGTGGTAATTGATGTGGTAATCTGTGGCTAAGGGTTTACAGGCCACACAGAGTAGTTGGATTGTGTCTTTAGGTCCACCAGCAAGGGAGAGGGAAAAAACTGCAGTGGAAAATGAAAAAGAAAAAGATGCAAAAAATAAAGAACAGATGAAAGTGGATCAGGAGAGAAAGGGGGGTGGGGTGGGGGAGAGAGAATTTGCTGTGGTAGGTCTTGCACGAAGAGGAAAATCAGATGAAGAAAGAATGTCCCTTATTTATAGCCTGCAATCATAAACCCTTTGGTTGGGAGATTAGGCTCTCGGTAAAGAGAAACAAAACCCCTGTTTAGCAGTATGGTCCTTGTACCAGAAGATGTTAACAATTGAACCCTAAATTGTCACAAACACTCCATGTCATAAAGAGCTCAAACTAAAATGAATGTTAGAAAACTGATCATGTGACAAATGACTCGATTCTTCTCCTGGTTAATGCTTTACCAACTCAAAGGCCTGAAATCTATTGTTGACTTGTAATTGATTAAGGAAATCACAGTCATCTATTTATACTGCTTCCTAATCATTTGTACTCACCACTCACCAAATACCTCTTTCCTAGATATCAATTAATATTAACGTAATGTGTTTTTAAAATTAGAGTCTATATATAGTTTTTGAGGAAAAAAAACTATATGTTACAGTAGGCATTCCAGTTGGGTGTTAAGGTGTCATATCTTGTTCCTAAGACGATTTCACAATTTTGATAGGCATGAAACTGATTCTTGGGTATGCCTCAAAGACGCTAGGTATTGGTTCCCTAATAATACATTATTAGATGTCAGAAGGATTCAGTATATAGATGCATGCTTGCACCTGACACACATACGTGAGTCTATAACCTCAAGATCTTGCTGACCTTATGTTTGATTAAACTAATGAGTTCAGTTTAAAGTATATGCACTCTTATGGAATACTTAGTGCTCTAACTTTCTGTAGCCATCATTTCTCCTAAGTGATTGCAATATTCCACCTTTGTCTACTTTGCAGCAATTATCTTTCAAATGATCAGCCTCATCTATTCTTAGCTAATATTTTGTTGATTTTTCTATAATTGTGGTTTTTGTTAATTGATTTCATACATTTGAATAGAACAAATCTCCTGTTTTTTGCTGCTTGAATTGTTAATTCCTTAGTTATTGGTATATTTGAAGGAGTTTGTGAAATACCTTAGCAAACATTCTTTATCCTTATTATTATGCTCTCTGGCACCCTCCTAATCCAATCAAAATCTGAATGATCATGGTGCATTTATTGATAGTAAAAGAATTAAACATCAGCTGAAGCCCCATTTTATCACACAAAAGCACTATTACATTTTATCATAGTAAAAGAATTGAACATCAGCAGAAATCCCATATTATCACACAAAAGCACTATTACAGGGCTGAAAAAAATCCACCTAACTGTGAGATACTAGGATCATTTGCTATGTCGCTCCACCTGAAATTGCAACCAGAAAGAGGAGGATAGAATCCTTTTATTTCACTCAGATAAATTTTGAAGTGTCCCATGCAAATGCCATATCCATCTCCTCCTTCTGAGCTCATAGTTTTTTTTTTTTCTTTTCTTTGTTTATCTTATCTGAATCAGATATGTGCAAGAGTCCGGGAGTTCATCTTTGAACAATGCTCGGGCATCGCATAGTATCGGAAGGCTGTGTAACTTAGTGCGGGTATGTATCTTCATCTGCATTTCACTTGCATGCTATAACTTGGAATCCAGAATTGAACATTAGTTACTTTTTCTTATTCTAAATGCTTTTCTTATCCTATAAAACTGTGCTTGTTCTGCTCAGGAAAATGATGAATTTTATGAGGCAATATCATCGAAGTTTTTGTCAGAAAGTACATACTCTGTCACCATTCGTTCAGCTGCTGCCAGAATACTTCTCAGCTGCTCTTTAGCTTGGATGGTTAGATAATTCTTTGTTTGATTTACTAATTTAATTTCCATATGTTCAGTCTCGAATATCTGTGGAAGTCTGCTCACTTTTGGTTAACCATGGATAATCTGCATCTAATCCTTCTCCAGTATCCTCATGTTTTTGATGATGCTGTCCTGGATAATATTAAATCTTGGGTGATGGAGGATCCTTTAATTTCTGGTGATGAGTACAATTGGAAGCAAGAATTGGGGAGTAACAAGCCTACAGATTCTGAAATGCTGAGGACTTATGCCACTGGGCTTCTTGCTATATCATTGACCGGGTATGTGACTTGATTGGCTGTATTCTGAGCTGTTACCTTTGCTTTTTTGCATGATTTTATGCATTTCATGTTGATTTTTTCAGGGGTGGTCAAGTGGTAGAAGATATCTTAACATCAGGTTTGTCAGCAAAACTTATGCGTTATTTGCGCATAAGAGTCCTTGGAGAGGCCATTTCTAGTCAAAGGGATGCTAGTTTTCCAACGGAGGCTAGGCCTACAAAAAGTAGAGAAGAAAACAGAGGTAGACCACGACAGGTTCTGGATACATCTCGTTTAGATGGTCCAAGGATTGTAGATGAAGGTTTTCTGGGTGATCCAAGTGCTGATAGAAACATTGCTATCAGGCAAGCACATGGAGAAGTTTGTTGGGCAGATGGTGGTGAGTCATTGAAATCTGAACTCACTGATTCTTCGTCAGAAGTTGTTGGTACATGTGACATGGTTGAAGAAGATGCCGATCTTTCTGGTGATGGATGTCACAACAGAAATTTGCTTGATGGGAAGTCAAAATATGGTGATAGACATGTTGCGGGCAGATCTTCTAGAGATGAAGATGCCAATGAAAATGTGAGGGATGACTCATCAAGGCGAAGGGTCAACAGGGGATGGTCAAGGACCAGAGGGAAAGGAAGGTCTAATGAAGGTACCTTAGAAAATGAAATGATTTTGACATCTCCTAGTTCTGGATTACGATCAGGGGGAATTATTGGGGGTTCCTGTGATGCGAATATACCAGAAAATGAAGAGATAAAAAAAGTGGTTGATATGAAAAAGAATGCAAGCGGGATTGATGGTGATGCTTTTGTTGTGGGAGAGGATAATGATGATAGATTTAGAGAGTGTAATGTTGGCTCAAGGGATATATCTGAAATGGTAAAGAAAGCAATAAGAGCGGCGGAAGCAGAAGCTAGAGATGCTAATGCACCTGCTGAGGCAATCAAAGCTGCAGGTGATGCAGCAGCTGAACTTGTCAAGACTGCTGCATTGGAGGTAACCTTTATTCTTTGATGAAAGCGCACCACCCCACCCCACCCCAATAGTACCGATATACTAGCTGCTCTTTTTTTTTATAGGTTTGGAAAAATACTAGTGATGAAGAAGCTGCAGTTTTAGCCGCTTCTAAAGCTGCATCTACTGTTGTTGATGCTGCTATGGCAACTGAGGTCTCACGGTAACTTCACCTCCCTTTTCTCTCATTTCACTCCTAACCCCTTGGTTGTTTCATGCATTAAGTTCTTTTCATTCAATGTTGGAATATTGTGGTTGTTTTCAGGAGTTGTAGCAAGGTTGATGAGGATTTGATGGATGCAAAAGCTGTGGAACCCAAAGAGGATGAAGAACTGGAAGATTTCATCATTTTGGATGATGAATCTCTTGCACAGCTTAGGGAAAAATACTGCATTCAGTGTCTTGAAATTTTGGGAGAATATGTTGAGGCTTTGGGACCCATTCTGCATGAAAAGGGTGTTGATGTCTGCCTTGCCTTGTTGCAACGCAGTTTTAAAGAAGAATTGGCACCTGATCATTTAGCATTGTTGCCTGAAGTTCTGAAACTAATTTGCGCCCTAGCTGCTCATCGGAAATTTGCTGCATTATTTGTGGATCGTGGTGGCATGCAAAAACTTCTCTCTGTTCATAGATTCTCACAGACCTTCTTTGGTCTTTCATCTTGTTTATTTACCATTGGTACTCTTCAGGTAATATTGGAGGCTCAAGTTCTCCGACTTTTCTTCACCTTAATTATTTTACATGCACCATCTGTCACTGCTTAAAGCTCATAATTCCCATAAAAATATGTGCAGGGTGTTATGGAACGTGTTTGTGCTCTTCCACCTGATGTGGTGAATCAGGTGGTTGAGTTAGCACTTCAACTTCTAGAGTGCCCTGTAGATCAAGCTAGAAAAAATGCAGCTATTTTTTTCACTTCTGCATTCGTCTTCAGAGCAGTCTTGGATTCCTTTGACACACAAGAAGGTCTACAAAAAATGTTAAATCTGTTACATGGTGCTGCATCCATTAGATCAGGTGGAAACTCAGGAACATTAGGTATGCCAAATGTAAATCTCCGAAATGATCGATCACCTGCAGAAGTCCTCACAACATCAGAAAAGCAGATTGCTTATCATACTTGTGTTGGATTACGCCAGTATTTCAGAGCCCATCTTCTCTTGCTTGTGGATTCTCTTCGTCCAAATAAAAGCAGTCGTGGTGTATCCCGGAGTAATCCAAGTGCAAGGGCTGCATATAAACCACTGGACATCAGCAATGAAGCTATGGATTCAGTGCTTCTCCAGATACAGCGTGACAGGAAGCTCGGGCCTGCATTTGTGAGAGCTCGTTGGCCTGTGGTGGATAAGTTCTTAGCCTCCAATGGGCATATAACCATGTTGGAATTGTGTCAGGTACAAGTATAGTTGCTTACTTTTTATTTTAATCCCTTCTCAACTGTTAATTTCTGAAGTTATAGGACCTAATATGATGTGTCGTTGCAGGCACCACCTGTTGAGCGGTATCTGCATGATTTGGCACAATATGCATTGGGTGTTCTTCATATTATCACATTTGTACCCTACAGCCGGAAATTAATTGTTAATGCTACTTTGAGCAATGACCGTGTGGGCATGGCAGTCATCTTGGATGCTGCCAATGGTGCTGGCTATGTAGATCCTGAGGTATAGTAGGATTTTCAGGACTCCGTGCAGTAAATCAGCATCATGCTTATACAATTTTTAAAATAAATTTAAGATCATTGTTCATTTTTTCGTATTTTCCAGGTGATCCACCCAGCATTAAATGTGTTGGTAAATCTTGTATGCCCTCCTCCTTCGATTAGTAATAAACCCTCTGTTCCTGCACAAGGTCAGCAGTCTGCTTCAGTTCAAACATTAAATGGTCCCTCGGAGAATAGGGAGAGGCATTCTGAGAGATATGTCTCAGATCGTACTGTTCCATCAACTGTTCAGAATGAGTCTCGGGAGCGCAATGGAGAATCGAACTTGGCTGAAAGAAGTGCAGCAGCACTAAGTACACCATTTCAAGGTAATAATTCACAAACAGCAGTCTCAGCAGGTGTAGTTGGAGACCGCAGAATATCTTTAGGGCCTGGTGCTGGTTGTGCTGGCCTTGCTGCTCAACTGGAACAAGGATATCATCAGGCAAGGGAAGCTGTCAGAGCAAACAATGGTATAAAAGTTCTTTTGCATCTTCTACACCCTCGGATGATCACTCCTCCTGCTGCTCTTGACTGCATTAGGGCTCTGGCATGCCGTGTCTTGCTTGGTCTAGCTAGAGATGAAACAATTGCACATATATTGACAAAGCTTCAGGTAATTTACTAATTAGTATCCTGCATCTGATGTTTGATATGAAAGGTTTAACAAGTTAACAAGTTTTGGCTATTACTTGTGTTTACACGACATGAGAATATGCACCTTATTTTCTAATTTGTATCATGTAGTTCAGGCTATACATTGGGCTTATTGGTCAACAAACATATGTTTTAGAACTGGGATCTTATCTAGCTTGTTCTTTTTTTTTAGTGTTCTGTTGTCTATTGGTTCTCTCTCTCTCTCCCCCCCTCCTCTTTATTTTGTCAGACGAATTATATGGATGTTTTCGAGATAGGTAGAATGGTTGCTTGATCTGTATCACTATTTTTCCAATATTTCAGGTGGGGAAGAAACTGTCAGAGCTCATTCGAGATTCTGGCAGCCAGGCATCTGTAACCGAGCAGGGCAGGTGGCAGACTGAGCTGGCACAGGTGGCTATCGAGTTGATTGCCGTAAGTAAAAGAAGACTGACCCCTGCAGTCATCTGAATATTTATGGTGCATGTACGGACACACACACACACATATATGTATGTATGTGTGTATTTGTAGCTAAAATTGAGCTTATTTTTGTCTGGATGTTGTTGTGCGTGACTAGTTCTTGTATATTGTCTTGTGGTTTTGCTGACTGCTATTGATACATTGTATTGCTTTCCTATTTAAATGTCCTTGATTTATTTGATATCAATGAATATTACAGGTTATAACAAATTCTGGGCGGGCAAGCACCTTGGCAGCTACCGATGCTGCTGCTCCTACACTGAGGCGCATTGAAAGGGCTGCAATAGCTGCAGCTACTCCTATTACTTATCATTCCAGGTCTCTGCAGCTTCATTTATATGCAAAGAAGGTCTCATGAAAGGTTATAAAATGCAGCAATCTGTTCTCATACGACTTGTTTTCTTTTTCTTTTTCTTTTCGGGGGGTTACAGGGAGCTGTTACTGCTGATTCATGAACATCTTCAGGCATCTGGTTTAACAGCTACTGCTGCTTTGCTACAGAAGGAGGCTGATTTGACACCTCTGCCATCATTGGGAGTGCCAACACCTCCACTTCACCAAACTTCGGTCCAAGAAACTTCAAATGTGCAACTTCAGTGGCCATCTGGCCGTGCACCCTGTGGCTTTCTCTCAGAGACAGTAAAGATGGCCCCACGAGAAGAGGATTCTGGTCTGAAGTCTGATTCAGCTACGCCTTCATCAAAGAAGAAATCGCCGGTATTCTCCTGCAGTTTTTCACAGGGAAAAATTCAGCCTCCATCACATTCATCCGTTACTAATAAAACATCCAGCGCCTTAAAAAGTCCATCTGCGCCTGATGGGGGAGCTGAAGCTCCATCTCTGAAGTCTAGTACAGATGCAGAACCCCCATTTAAAACACCAATTTTGCTACCGATGAAACGAAAATTAATGGAATTGAAGGAATTGTTTTCCTCATCACCAACAAAGCGGCTTGCAACAACGGAGATTGCTCTTCAGTCTACAGTTAGTCAGACACCAAATTCCAGTCGTAGAATTTTTCTGCCAGCAGATGGGACAGGTCTATCTCCTGCCACTAGTTATACTCCACGAGTTCCTTTTAGTCGGACAACATCGAGCAGTGGCATTGGGGATGTTTCAGATGATTTTCAATACCAGAGCACTTCTGGGGCACCAACAACACCCATGTCCCATCTTGGTCTACCAGCTGACCCTCAATCTGGAAATGTTGAACGGATGACACTTGACTCTTTGGTTGTGCAATACTTGAAGCACCAGCATCGGCAGTGCCCTGCTCCAATAACCACGCTGCCACCACTCTCTCTCTTGCACCCGCATGTGTGTCCGGAACCTAGCCGAGACCTCAATGCACCTGCAAATGTGACAGCAAGGGTAAGCACCCGTGAGTTTAGGAAACAGTATGGTGGGATCCATGCCAATCGTAGAGACCGCCAATTTATCTACAGCAGGTTCAGGCCATGTCGGACATGCAGAGATGATACTGCCCTATTAACATGCATCACTTTTCTGGGATATTCTTCTCGTATTGCAATTGGGTGCCACTCTGGTGAGCTAAAGATATTTGATGCAATTAATGGAAATGTATTGGATAGTCAGGCATGCCACCAAACTCCTGTTACTCTAGTTCAATCAGCCTTGTCTGGTGGAAGTCAGCTGGTCCTTTCTTCGGGCTTATTTGATGTAAGGTTATGGGATGCCACCAACATCTCTGGTGGGCCATTGCATTCATTTGAAGGATGCAAGGCTGCACGTTTTAGCAACTCAGGGACCATTTTTGCAGCCCTCTCGTCAGACACATCTCATCGTGAGGTTCTTCTATATGATCTCCAGACCTGCAATGTGGAGCTGAGGCTCCCTGATAGCTCAAATAGCCATAATGGCCCTGTACGAGGGCATGCACCGTCTCTTATACATTTCAACCCTTTGGATACAATGTTACTGTGGAATGGAGTCTTGTGGGATAGGCGGAGTGCAGTTCCTGTTCATCGATTTGACCAGTTCACAGACTATGGTGGAGGTGGATTTCATCCTGCTGGGAATGAGGTATGAGCCTGCTCTCAGCCACCTTTAGTAGCAAGCCTTTATATACACAAATGCATGAGTGCATTCATTTTATTAGCATGCCGTTGCATATATTTGACATAAATGTATATGATTGCCTATTTTCGTTGACCTCTTTTGTATGCATAATGTGTATTTACATGTGTTTGTATGTGTGTGCATATGTATAGAGAGAGTTGGACTACAGACTACGTGCTTAACGTTTAGTAAAAGACTGTGATTCGAAAGTCATAGTTGGGTCATCCAAATCGGAGAACTGCAGCTTTGATCATGATCTATGAAAGAAAAACACCTAGAAACCAGATATTTAATGCTTTGATGGTCTAGTACCTGTACATTTAGCGGGTCCGAAAGTAGACTACTTTAATGGCAACATGTTTTACTATGTCTTAAGCATCAAATGTATGGAATTTCAGTATGTTTGTACATTAGGATGTGTAGATTATATTGATAGAGTTGATTGTCAATTTATATGCCTGTCACAGTTTTAACACTAGCACAATTGGTACAATCCATTTTTTCATTCACTTGGTTAAATAAGAGATCACTAAGCCTATGAATTTTTGTTTCTAGGTATTCATAGATCACGACTAACAGTGTGGATCTCCAATTTAGATGGCCCATTGTTGATTTTGAATTCTTAGACCCTTTTGAGAGAGCTATATTATATGGAATGGTTATAAACTTGTAATACGTGTAGGGTGGAAAGAGTTTCGTCCGCTTCCAAATTCAAACATGGGCAAGGTTGTCACATGTGGCTGTCTAGGCTCATGGGCAGCCCACTGCCTAGGCACCTGGTGCATTAGAAGCTGCGAGGAGAGGTGGCTGCCTGAGCGCCTAGGTTGGTGTGTAGTCAGGCACGTGATTTTAGGACGCTATTTTATGAGAAAAGCAGCTACTTATGATATTATTGATCACAGTAAATTCTAGTCATCTTTCTTCATGTATTTTATTTGCTATCAGATAAGTTGGTGTGTGTTCAATAAGCCTGGGAGTGCATATTTCAAATGCTTTAATGACTACCCAAGATCAAAGCAGTTCATATTTGGTGTTCCCTCATCCATGTAATGACAACTGTCTGTCAATCTGCCCTCTCACTGCTTTTGTTGTTTATTATGTGTTCTTGAAGACACTGCTTGATGTTTGATGATAATATTAATAGCTTAAGTAGTTTACAACCTGTCATTTATGAATATGTTTTTTTTCAAGTATCAGATATGAACCTTGAGCATGTACTATATATAGATGCTCCGAGTGTGTTCTTTGCTGCCTAAGCCTTCTACCTAGTTTCATGGTGCCACCGCCTAGGCATTTTGACAACCTTGGTCATGGGGGTTCCTATAATGTAAATATAAACTGGTAGAGATGATTTAGAAAGCTAAAGATGTCTCCTAACAAAGAATCATGTTTTCGAAATCTAATGCTCTACTGCTTAAGCATCTAGTTGCCAAAAAGCAAAATTTTTGTCATTGCAAATAAATTTTAGTTTGGGACAACTTGATGAATAAAATAAGTTTCCAATGTACAAGAACTTTTGATTATAAGAATCTTCAAATTTGTAAACTAAATCCAATAATTTGTATTTTTATTTGCAAATTCCATCATTAAATAGTTTGAAGCTGTTCCCTTCATAACATGCAAAATGATTTCTTTCTGAAGTTGAACAATTTATACTTATTTTATCCAATCATTTAGAACTCTATCAACTTTTTAAATGACAGGCAGTTTCCTAGTTACCTATCTCTCTGCACATATGCGATGGAAGTATATATTGATAATAAAAAAAATTTGTGTCCGGCTGTTTATTGTTTGTTTGCGACCAAGATTGCATTCCCATGCAAGGATCTGCTAAATAGCTTGTGTAATGATGAAACTAGTTACAAACAACACTGCTACGCAGAAATTACTTGTTCATTCCGTCCATAACATTTAGATGTTCTGGATGCCCTCTTTTTCTGTATAGTTTGGGCAATTTGGACTACCACTAACTCATATATTTGTAATCTGAATGTCGTAAAGATGGTCACCCGAATGCTATGATGCATGAGATATATTACTTTTCCATACTTTCTCAAGTTTCAACGATCCAATTCTTGGTGGCCAAATTCTGAAACATGCTAAGCTGGAAGGTGCTGCGAGTAGGTTATATTTTTAAACGTGTGGGATCTCTGGAGCTTGGGACGCTAAAACTAATGCTTATTTATTTTGAACTTGTGTAGGCTATCATAAATTCAGAGGTGTGGGATCTCCGAAAGTTCAAGCTTCTGAGAAGTGTGCCCTCTCTGGACCAAACGGTGATCACATTCAATGGAGGTGGTGATGTCATATATGCAATTCTTAGGCGTAACCCAGAGGATATCATGTCAGCGGTTCTCACGCGCCGTGTACGCCACCCTCTGTTCTCTGCTTTCCGCACCATCGATGCTGTAAGCTACTCCGACATTGCTACAGTCCAAGTAGACCGTTGCGTCCTCGACTTTGCTACCGATCCCACCGATTCTTTTGTTGGGGCTGTTACCATGGATGACCATGACGAGATGCACTCCTCTGCACGGCTTTTTGAGGTTGGGAGGAAACGACCCACCGATGATGATTCCGATCCTGATGATGGGGTTGACACGGAGGAGGAGGACGAGGATAATGATGAATCGGAGGCAGATGTGGACCCGATCCTTGGAGCTGATTTGGATGGTGATGGTGGCACAGACTCAGACGACGAGAGTAATGATGAGGATGAGGATGATATCGACAGCGGGGATGAGCTCGATGAGGATGGGGATTTTAATGTTGATGATTTGGACTTGGAAGGGGGGCATGGTTTGCTGGAAATCATGACTGAGGGCGATGAAGATGACAGTGAGGTGGTGGAATCTCTCAGCAGTGGAGAAGAAGATTTTGCTGCCAATGCTTTTGGGTTCTAAAATTGTTTCAGGGCCAAGCTTATGAAATTGAATTTTGAATCCTATATGTATTTATTGGTTTCCTGATTTCTAAGGGAAGAGGGAGTGGTAAAAAAACAAAAACAAAAAAAAAAAAAACATCGAGGCAACCTGGGCATGTAAGTAGGGGGATCGGGTGTGGTGGAGGAGAAGGAAGAGTGAACGTTTTTTTTCTTTTTCTTTTTTCCTGTTTGGCCGTGGCAAAGAATAAATGCCCGTTTTGCAATTCTTTGTATCTGTGGCTTAGTTTCATACTAATCTAATTTTCTTAGTCCCTTTTTTTAGTATTCACTCAAAAAAAATTGTCCATTTTAATATTTTATCGTTGGTTACTGAGGAGGGACTGCACTTTGGACTAGTTGCTCTTTCAGGGATTTGGTGGAAACTAGCTTTCGGCACGTGCTGTGGGTATAGTTGGCTCTTTCTTCTCTCTCTCTCTCTCTCTCTCTTCTTCGGGTGGTTCTATATACACCCCCCCTATTGCTCAGGACACCCCCCAAAAATTAAAAAAAAATTAAATACTCTCTACACCCCCCCATTTGCTAAGGACACCCCTAAAAAATTAAAAATTTCTAAATTACCCCCCACCCTCCCCACCCCCTCACCTAAATTGCTCTCTACACCCCCCAAACCCCCCCCCCCCCACCCCGCTCTTCCCCTCCAAAACACCCGCCGGCTTCTCCCTTCCGCCCAAAAAACCTCGCCTCAAGCACCTTGCCGGCGGCCAAACCCCCTCCGTCTCCCTTTGAACTGTTCCGCCCAAAGCACCTCGCCAACGCCCAAAACCCCCCCGTTCCCCCTTCTCCCTCTCGTCGCCGGCATTCTCCCGATCTCTGACCACCTCGCCGGCTTCTCCCGGAACCACCTCCCCGGCCATCTCCCGAGCAACGAGCACCTCGCCGGCGCCTCCACGACCACCTCGAGGTAGCTCCCCCCCCCCCCCCCCCCCCCCCCCCCCCCCGCCTCCCCAAATCGTTCGGCACTGGTTCTTTGAACCAGTGCCTTTGGTTCGGCCCCATGGGGCCGACCCGCTGCAATTGGGTCGGCCCCATGGGGCCGATCCAATGTATCTTGGTCCCCATGGGGCCGAATCCAATTTTTTTTTTTTTTTTTTCTGTTGCTAGACTAAGGATTATTTTTATTCCCAAATTTTAGCCTAGATCACGTCCTTAGGGTGAATTGGATACCCAACATCAAGGACAAGTTTTTCATTACTAGATTAGATAGTAATTTGAGAAGTAGGGATAATTTAGAATCATCAAACCCAACTGAATTGGCTCGTTTCGATTGGGCGAGGACATGATTTAACGCACTTATAGATATGAAACCTCGCAACTCTTTGAATTCAGCTAGCTTGAAGTTGTGCTGCACTACCAATAAACTCTTCTCCAATGAGGCTTTAACGGAGCTGTGCTGCAACTCAATCAATCCATGTATTCTAGTCCAAGATGACTCGAAACTTCCTTGGCTTGATCCAAGCTGCTTTTTGAGCTTTGCATGTGCACTCTCGACCCTAGTAAACAAATGAAAGTTAGATATAACAATTGAGGCAAATTAAAATTAAATGAGTCTTTATTTGTGATACCTATTTGTCGTCACATTTCCGTAGTGCCTGCATGTATCCGTCCACGCCGCAACAAATCTTTCCTTGTATTTGCTCAGCCAAGTATCTGACACATACTGTAGTGCATCTGGATAGGTACCGAACTCTCTCTGCAGTGCACTCTAGCGATCATTATACTCGTCTTCCGTGGAGGACAGCACTAGTACATTCCAACTCATAATAAATTTATCCCATTTCTCCTTCAATTCGAACAATTTTTTGCACTTGGCCAAAACATTCCTACTAATATGCCATCTACATAATAAATGTCTAGCAGTAGGAAATACTCTATGAATTGAATTCATCAAAGCCAAGTCTCTATCTGTAACAATCAACTCAGGCAAAACATCATCAGCTATGACACTGCGCAATCTCTCTAATGCCCAAGTATAGCTTTCTTCCCGCTCAGAATTTAAGTATACAAAAGCAATTGAAAATGTCATGTCAGTAGATGTCACCCCCACAATCTCTAAGAGCGGAAGACGATACCTATTCGTCTTGTACGTGCAATCCATTATCAACACACGGGGAAATGCACGGAACAAATCAATGCTGCCAGGGTGTGCCCAAAATAAGTCATGCACAACATCCGTATTAGTACAATTCCTATGCCACTCAATATATTTAGCCTCTGATAATTTACCTAATAGATGTTGCATTTCAGACCTCCCGGCTTTCTCTACAACCTTAAACCGTTGACGTACATTGTAGATAGTCTTGATAGTCGTAACATTGAGGGCATCTCTTTCCTTCAATGTGGATAATATGTCCTTTGGACGAACCAAACTCTTCGACATATCCACTAACAATTCCGTCTCCTGCTCAGATAATCTCCCTGCATATGAGTGCCCCTCCAGATTCTCTGCAGCGGGATGATTGTGCACTCCACATACGACCAGTAATATCCAATCATCCGCAGTATCCAATTTCTTTCCTCTTAATGCAAAAGGGCATCCACACTTCTTTGTCCCACAGGCAGTCTTTATTCGCTTTTCTTTTTTGGTTCGGTACGTCCCACCCCTCTCACAACCTAACGTAATTCTGGGTTTCTTAGAAATGGTACCTGCATCGGATGATTTGATTACAATAACAAAACCATTTCGCCTCCCAGCTTCACGACACCAATTACACAAGTCCTCTCTACTCTTGAAGATCTATACATTAAACAATTTATGTAAGTACACAGTTGTAAAAATAGCTCGCTAAACTAATACAAAATTGCACAATACATTATAATACCTCGTAAGTTGTAAATTCGCTTGTGTAATCCAGTACAAATTCTGATCCAATTATACTCGATTCGGTTGTAGCATAGCCCTACATATAAAATAATTTATCACCAAGAATTAATGAATCAGAGGATCTGTTCGGCACGCGATTTGGCACCAGAAGCCTTCTGTTCGGCTGCACAGTGCCGAACAGAAGGCTTCTGTTCGGCTGCACAGAGCCGAACAGAAGGCTTCTGTTCGGCTGCACAGAGCCGGACAGAACCCTTCTGTTCGGCTGCACAGTGCCGGACAGAAGCCTTCTGTTCGGCACTGTGCAGCCGAACAGAAGGCTTCTGTTCGGTTGAGGGTTGCCGAACAGAAGGCTTCTGTTCGGCACTGTGCAGCCGAACAGAAGCCTTTTGTTCGGCGATCCAGTGCCGAACGGAGCACGAACCGTGAAAAAAAAAAAATTTCGAAACAAGGTGGAACACGTACCTTTGCGGCCGATTCTTCGTCCCAAATCACTAGTTGCTTGTCCATGCTTCGAATGGGGCTTAAATCTCCTTCAAAGATCGCCTAAACGATGTAAATGGATCGAGGGGTTTAAGGGGGGTTTGAGGGGTGTTTTTTTTTTTTTTCTTT
Source organism: Phoenix dactylifera (assembly GCF_051530095.1). Lineage (NCBI taxonomy): Eukaryota > Viridiplantae > Streptophyta > Magnoliopsida > Arecales > Arecaceae > Phoenix > Phoenix dactylifera. Next base: position 4,742,860 of record NC_143191.1, read on the forward strand.
TCAAAACGAAACGGAGGAGGAGGAAGGGGGGGTGTACTGTGAAAATTTCAAGGGCAATATGGTAATTACACTAAAGGTTAGTTTGGGTATTTTCTTTTTGGTTTTTGGGGGGTGTCCTTAGCAATAGGGGGGTGTATATAGAACCCCCCCTCTTCTTCTTCTTCTTCTCTTTTTTCTTCCTTCCTTTTTTTTTTTTTCGGTACAACAATGCTTCACATCATGCATGCATGAGTACAGCCGATAAAATCTAATAAAGGAAGCTAACGAAGGGGAGGAATAATCGCTTGGTTCTTTCAAACGAATTCATAGAAGTGTTGTGCTGTAAGAGAGGCTATTCAGTCAGCTGCATTGTTTATCTTTTGATAAACATGGGAGGTCCAAAAAGAATCTTTAGATGCATTCGATCATTGTAGCTGAGTCTTCTTCATGGTGAATGCAGACTATACCCAAAATAAGTCTCGCATAGCAGATATTCTCTAATACAGCTCTAAGCTCGGCCCCAATGGCAGAAGTGTCGAAAATCCGCCGCTCAAGCACCATGGATGGGCAGGGGTATAATACTGGAGGGTTTATGACAGCCTCATGGAGGACACGAAACAGTTTATTCTGCATGGTAATAATTTTAGGATCCAAGCAAATGGTTATAAAGCTTCCCAGTATAAAATTAGCCATCAAAACGAGATTAGATATTTGTTAATTAAATCCGAACACCACACAAGAACGGACATACAAGACATCTGCTGCTCGGTACTGCAAAGCAACTATGTATTTCACATCCTTAGACATATCACATATATAGTCTCGATTTCCATGAAGCTGGATGGTCTAACTGGGCACAATCTGAAGAACACCTGATTGCCCTGCACAAACAAATTAATTGCAAAAATGATTAGAGGATTCAATTACTATAGTTAAAGATATTAACTATAGGTAAGAACTTAGACATTTCCCATTCATGAATTCACAATTGTTGATGCAATGAGATTTCTACGCGTCAAGATTGGTGTGCTGGTGGATGACATACGGGGGAGAATAACGCATCCAAGAGATGTTATGGAAGGACTTCTTTTATTCCGAAGTATGAAATGGACTTGGAAACAGCTTTTGACTTTTTGCGTAATATCAAATTGTAGGGACTCTATCATTGGACCAGTTGCAGATATTCTTTCATTGTTCCTGAAAAGTCAAAACTTGGCTTCCATCTCGGTTGAGAGCTGGGTCAAGCAACATGTAAGGATTGGTATTGGGTGCTCCATCCAATTTGCAAGTTGACAATTTTTTTTTCCTAAATTGACATGTCAAGTTCTAATCACACAAGAATAATGGATTTTAAGCCATGTCGAAAATGATCGCACCTTGAAGTGGATGAGTTCTTCATAATTTTCCCTGTAGATCTCATATCTTGTATGTGTTCTCTCATATTGCTTGCATGTAAAAATTCGACACATCGACTTTGAGATGGAAGAGAAGAAATAATTTTTACTGTTATAACAAAATTACTCTTTTTTTTTTTTGCTTTCTTGAGACAAGGAGGAGTCAAACTCTACCTTAAACATCCAAGAAGAACAAGGATGATCGAAGAGCGACAAAGAAATTATAACATGAAGTATTCGAGCTTTCATTCATGAACCTAAGCCTACAGTACTTATTATGGAGCACATATGTAACAGGTCTTGGAATGGGGTGCTCTAAATGCTCTAGAACTATTCTATTTTTAAGTAAAAGTATAATTTAAATAGTTTAACACTTATATAAAGAAGAGAAATAAGAGTTCTACTAGTTAGAAATGAAAGTGTATTTTTCAAGAATAATCATAGCAATAGATGCTTCTTATGGGATCAAAACCATTCATGCCTTTCTTCTTACGCTTCACAAGTATACATTTTCCATTTAACTGACCCCAAAAGTTTAAGTTAACAGGAAATGGGCCAACTTATATTACGCCTAATATGCACCACTTTTCTCAAAGTTCTAGCCTCAAAGGATATGGAATCATTTTAACAGACCTCGAAGCTATGGAGCTTTGTTTCTTTTTTTCTTTATCTGGAGATCTTGCAACAACATAACAGCAGGCTAAATATTTAAATCCATTCAAATATAATCACAAACACCACGATCAACCCATGGTCAGTTCCAATGGATCTGTGCTACAATGTCCCCTAGTCCACATAGATGATGGGCCGAATCTGCTCTAATGCCATTTATAACGACCTCACTCAAAATAGCCAGCCATAAGGTATTATTTGGGTTCTTTGATCCTGTATAATTATCTAAGATTTACCTAGCAAATAACCGATATGGGACTAAAAATACGTCCGCACAGCTCCTCACATATTTAAAATGATTAAATTTGAATTCCACTCCTAAGAATTGTGTTGATAAGCGGACATAGATGAAGATGGAAAGATGATTCATACATCAATTGTATAATATTTTTTGACATGTTGCATGATCTTGTATATATCATATTATAATTGGCAACTATATTTTTGGAAGGATAGAATAATTTATTAACTCAATCTTTAAGTTGAAACCTTGCAAACAATTGATGGTGTATTGCATGATACACCCATTAAAAAAAAGGGATTTAAGTATACATCTCTCTCGCATGAGACTTGCTTGAGGTGGAGACAGTGAGGTGCACTTGGACTCGCTTGAGCTGGGTGGATTCCCTAACTAAACTAATAGATTAAACACTGCTTATTAGGACAAGAATTTCAATTGGAGCTTCTTGCTTAAATGATCGTAGTTACGGAGAAAGGATCTAAAAGCTATCCTACCAAAGATCGATACTTTCTTCTCAGGCAATTCAAAATTCAAATAAAATTTTAAAACGACAAATATTTTAACTAAAAATATAATATATTTGCATATATTTAAATAGGGATCGCGTACATGAGACCAAGTTAGCATATTCATGAATGAAGAATATTTGTTCTAATGATTTTGTCAAATGCCTTTATTCATGCAAGTTGTTTTCAGATTCGCTGAAAAATTATTCGCCACTCGAATCTCATTCAACTTCCAGTTTTCTAATTCTAATGATAAATACTTTCAATTGATTGATCGCTGAGTTTCTAGAGAAGAATAATTGATTAATTAGTCATAGGATTTAATAGGTCAATAATGATAAAAAATATGTTAACATTATTCTGGAACCATTTGTTTCTATACAAGCTTTGGAGAAACAAGGGCCGGCTATGGTCCAATGGTTGGATTCTCTTAGCCTTGTCTGTGAGAGACCTCTAATCTATTGGTCGAATATGAATCCAAAGAAAGGATCATGTAATTTTTTTGCTCCAGATTTACATCCATTAAAAGATCGCTTCACCTGAATCTAACTTGATTTGATGATATATAGTAATAATATGGGTTTAATTATTATATGAACCTGACCCAAATACAAATCCCATAGTTGACTTGCTACATAATATTAGGCAACTAGAAATTTAGGTTGAGCTTGCATATCAAGGCCTCAACTCATTTAATCGGCCTAGGCCTATTTAGCTTGGTGTCTCCAATTGTACAAATAGGCTTTTTTTTTTAATGAAAAAAAATAGACTGTTTGTGCTACAATTTATCTCAAAATCCATTTTCCTCTGACAAATAATTAAAACATATTTTGCAATCAAAGGCAAACTGTATTGACTAACATTTGTTTATAATAATTTATAATTTTGAGATCAATTTCAGTTACCGACTTGTTGTCTTATAATTATATCTCTACTAATTCAAAGTAATGGTGATGGTAATTGTTCCAGCCATAGCAAACTGCATTAGAGTTGATGTAGAAGGCATTTCTTTCGTTCATTTGTAGTAAATTACCTCACTTCCTGTTATCAAAAAAAAAAGAAAGAAAGAGGTCATGGAAATTATTAAAAATGATGCAAATTTCTGGAGAGAATATGCTGGAAACTGGCATACTATTTTTCCTCAACAATTTTTAACCTCTCCAAGTTCTTTTCTAGCTCTCTTTATAATTATTATTTTCTATTTTCTGTGATCATCCTATATTTTTTGTTGGATCACCTTCAACAATGTTTTGCCCTCACATATCAACAAGAAGGATTAGTAACCACAACAAAAGCAACTGGAAAATATATGATAAATACGAACCCCAAAGTTTACCTACCATATTTATAAGAGCGGCAATTGGTAGGTTAGATTAAGCTTATAAATCAAGGCCGGCCTGACTTAACCTATAATATGAAGTCAAATAAGATAAATTCCTCAATAAAAGCAAGAGAAACAAGTTAGATCATAATAAGCATAAGAAAGAAGATTCATGAGGGCTAATCATATGGCATGTAGTTGCTTGTATCATCTCCAATTCTGTAAGAGTGTATTTGCTTGTAGATCTCAAGTCAAAATGGGGCCTCTACAAGCAAATAATTGGTAGATGGTGGACCTTAAATGCATGTATATATATTTTTGGTTTGCTTGTATTAGGTCTCAAGTGTAGCAGTTGCAACAATAAAAAATTATGCTAGTTGGTATCCCAGCAAGTATTAGACTAGAGGCTTTTGCAAAATTGCTAGGAGTAAAATGGCATTAAAACGTACACCAATGAAGGTGCACAAAACCTAGTTAGGTGTTAATACCAAGTGTACATTGTTGCAAGTGCAGCAGTACTTGTTCTCTTTCTTTCCTTCCTTTTTCTTTTTCTTTTTTCTTGTCTGGGAAAGGTAGAGGTTATCTCCCACCCAGCCCCTTGTTGGTTGGTTACTGTATATTGCAGTCTAATGTCTTTACCAACGATATCAGTTGCTATTAATATCATGTTCTAAAACTTTATCCAAAAAAACTAATCGAAAGATATTATTTGAGTTTCTTAATCCTGTACTGTATAAGTACCCAAAATCTATTCAACATATAGCCGATATGTAATTAAACTTTCACCCCTGTTCAAGCTCTGGCTTCCTCATCAGGATAAAGGTTCAAATCCATTTAAATCTAATCACAAGCACCATAATCAACTCGTGGTCAACCTCCAGAAATCTATGCTGCAGTGTCCTCTAGTCTACATAGGCCACGAGTTAGATCTACTCTGATACCACTTCTATCACGTCCTAGGATCTAACCCTAAAAAACTAGCCAAAAAATGTTATTTGAGTTCTTTGCTTCTGTATAATTACCCAAGATCTACCAATATATAGCTGATATGGAAGTAAACACATCCCCGCCTGGATCCTCGCAATCAATTAACCATATACCGCAGTATCTTAATACGGCATGTATGTCTGATCGTTGGGGAAAAATTATAATGGATTTTATGCATAAATTAAATACAAATATTTCTTCAAGATTCTAGGACTTGTGGTGTATTCCAACAATATGTTCTAACTAGAATTCCTAGCGTAAAACCTACACTCTCAAACCAAAATGAGATTAATATATGAATGAATTCAAATAAGTCACACCAAATACCATGTCATATACATGAGCATTCTTATAAATAAATACATAGATCTCTGCTGCCGAACACAATGCAATGCAAACAGAGAGCTCGAATAAAAAGTTAGTATAATGCCCCAAAGCTGAGGCCTTCTCCATGGACGTTCACATAACGCCCATCGCCTGGACTGTGTCAGGTTCATGAAGCTGGAGGGTGCGACTTGGCACAACTTGAAGAACCCCTGGTTGCTCTGCACAACCAAATGAATTATAAGAAGAATTAGAGTTTCTGGAAGAATAATTACAGAAGACATTAATTAATGCCTCTCAAGAGGTAGTGTTGGTGAATTTTAACAATAAAACTAAAGGTTAGATGCTATGTATTACAAAATTAGAGGCTTTTTCTCTCTTGTTTTTTTTTTTCCCTTCAGTTTTAATGTGCAAAAGGCAACCCATATAAACTAATATAGAGTGAGATAATCACATCCCAGAACATGGAGAATTGCCAATAGGATCAACCAAGGGGGATATATAATTTCAAATTAGAGGCTTAAAGCATTGATTGCAAAACATATATGTCAAGCAATTTTCATGAAAATGCCACCAACTTCATATTTCAACACCAAAACGAGGCTTGTAAGTTATTGGAAATTAATATAACGCCAAGTTCTGAAAGATTTGAATAAAATGAATTGTGAATTAGGCTTGTGCCACTAGTCACACCCCCTGTACTTAGTAATAAAAAGTGGAACAAAACACTTCGAAAATGTAACAATCCAGACCTCACCCTAAATAGCTAGCCGAAAGGTATTATTTGAGTTCATTGATTTTGTAGAAGTAACCAAGATCTACCCAGCGAATAACTGATGTGGAACTAAACACACACCCGCACGGATCCTCATAGAAGATTAAATAAATAAAAGTATTTGGTCCCAAAAAATTGAAAAATAAACAAAAAAAAAATGTGGTTCTGCGGACTAGAATATCCACGTTTTATTCTCAAAGGAGTTGTATGGAAGAATGGATTTCAATTTATAATAAATAGAGGAAAACTAATTATATGTTTCAAAGAATATTAAGTTAATTGGCAGTATTTAGAGATTAAAAAAAAAAAGCCAGCGTCAAATTTCACTAACAATAGTCGGTCAAGAGCCGAGATATGAACTTCCGTAACTCTTTTGAAGAGTTTTTGTGTGAAAAAGTTTTCAATATTAACCATGGAAACACAACCAAACGGTCAAAGCGGCAATTCAAAATAACACTCTTAAAAGAACACGAAAATCAAGAGTCCAAAACATCAACATAACATGATCAACAGCGCATATGTTATCAAAATCTATCAGTAAAGCATTTAAAAAACTTGATAATATGCAAACAAACAAGAAGAAAAAGCTAGATTCTGCCTCCAAACCAGAAGAGCCCAGCATCCAAAAAAATGCATCAAATGAAGCATCTAAATACTAAGATTTCAAAGGGAAAAGAAAACAAAAGAAAGGAAACTCACTTGACAATTCTTCGGCTTGCTTTGAAGTGAGATTGGCGGCGAACCCGCTTGCTGCCTCCTTGTAGTGGTAGATCACGGCCTCCTTCGCAGCCTGCTCACTGCAAACGAGCATACAATATCTTTAATGATATATACCTCACGGAGAGCAACAAAGAGAGAGAGAAAGAGAGAGGGTGGTGACCTGCCGAGGACTGCGGCAAGGGAGCGGAGGTCGAAGGCCTCAGGATCCTCGCCCTCGGGCACGTCCGTGTAAACGATTCGAACGGTGGCATCATCAACCTTGGGCGCATCACCGGCGGGGGACAAGCTGTGGCCGGGCATCTTGGTACTGTTTTCTTCCGCCGTTAGAATAGAGAGAGAGAGAGAGAGAGAGGGATGAGACAATACGAACTCAAGGTGGCTGTTTGATGGGGACTTCTTAGTTTATATAGAGTTGTTGGTTTCGTTGGTGCTCCTTAACGCGGTTGGGGGTTGAGTACCGTCACCTCCAACTTTGGATTGAATAGAGAGACCGTGCGCATCTTTTATATATGTTATATATATACATATATGCATACATATGTATGTATATATGCACATGTATATTTGTATAAAATTTATTTCAAATACTACTAGCTTATAATTATTTGTTCATCTTTTGCTTTCAAAGAACTTGGCCTCATTTGCTTTTGCAAATACGAGTATAAAATAGATATATTTTTTGCAAAATTTCCTTGAATATAAGAATAAACTAATGTGGTGCACATATGATACTCATGTGAGGATCTATGTGCAGCCATGAACCCATTAAGTCAAGAACTTTATCTAACTTTACATATGTGCTTGTGATCAGTGCATTTTCTTACTTTTATTTAAAACCAAAAACAGCCGAGTCGAGACCTACAATAGTATTGCCAGCACGATACGAGGGGTAGAGTTCAGTGTATATATGTATTATTCATACAACAAAGAATGAAGGGTCATGATTCCATTTAATCAGAAAAAAAAGATTATCAAATATATTTTTGCCTTATCTTGATATATTCTCTTACTTTTCATTTGTAGGAGGAGGAGGAGTAAAGCAAGATAATAACCAATGAGAAGAATAATGCGTCTTTTAGTTTGCAACTTAATTTGCGTCGTAGAATGGAAATTAATGTATTTGTACGAAATATATTTGAACACACGGAAGGCTTCCGTGATATTGTGCGATGTAGAATGGTAAGACTTGTCATGCATGGCTTCTTTCCTGGCGAGACCAGACGTTGGAAAATTTGTTTTCCAGTCACAGAATACAAATTGTTTGCGACAAGATACCGGGTATTAAACCATCTAGAGGAGATATATATATCTTTCCATGAAGCAGCTCCTTCCATTTGTCAACGATCAAATGCTCATCGTCTTTGTCGAGATCTCGGTCAAGAAAGGTGTGCATTATAGTATTGGGCGCACGGCTTGATTTATTTCATGTGAGAACATAGTATAACAATCTAAATTTGACGTGTCTAAGCTTGAAACCGGATAGGGTTGAAGTCAGATATCATATTAAAGTTGAAAGCATATGCCCTTGGTTACTTCGCCTGTGGGTTTCATGTCATGTGCCAATAGAAGTCTGAACATCAGTTTCGTGGCAGGAACTTGGTGATAATTTTTCCTCAACTCCCAACTAAAACCCCAACAGCAGCCTGCAAAACCCGAGTTTATTTCGAATTCGATAATGTTTGTTTATGATCTCTCTCCATTACCAATAACATAGAATAAAGTAAAAAATATTGAGAACACCTAAGTAAATCAGTTGAGTAATCTTCTGTAGCGTCCTATTTTGATTGAATAGAGGTTCGGTCTAATTGAATTTGTCTGTTTGTAGATTGCTAGGACACAGTTTGGGTCTTAGATGACAAGTTAATTTGTCTACTCCAAGGGCTTTTGCAGTCCATTGTGCAACGTTTAAGCCCTTGGACCAGCTTGACTTAGGCTAATGATGTCCTGAGATTAGTTCACAAATTGAGAGAGAGAGGGAGAGATCTTAATTCTAAGAAAGGAACTACTTAATTGGAACTGGGGCAAAGTCGAAGGAGTGAAAGTGTAGTTTTTCCAATACTTAATTTGTAATTATGAAAGTAAGAGATAGGTAATTAAGTTGGCCGAGAATGGAGATGGCTGGCTAAAAGATCTTCTCTTGATAGATTGACTTTAGAATTCCATTATGGGGAGTAAATGATGCAGTGTTGAAGGGAGGCAAAGCTATAATGATAACAAATCTGATTTCTGGAAAATGCTCTATGATCTACTTCAAATACTGGAACTTCTCAGGAGAATGACTAATGGAAAGATACAAAAATGTATGCCATTCACCTAGGGTTGAGTGGCCTATTATTTGTACGCCTACGATAATGATACTGGCGTGATGAGCATTGTGCGGTATCGATACTATATAATACAATGAACAGATGGTGACTATGATTAATTGTTATTTACTGATTTGTCTTGTTTTCGTGGGGAGGAGAAGTCTAAATTAAAATCTTTCCATGAAGATTTCGACATCTCATGGGTTCCTTGGATATGTGTGCTACGTTGTTTCTATTATTTTATGATGCAGGATCCATATGCTAGGGCTTGTTGTTATCAAAGTGTAGCTCATTTGGATGGATGACAGTGAAATAGGAAAGAAAAGAAAATATTCTCACTTTGGATATTTGCTATTCAAAAGTTAGCTATGCTTTTATCTTAAAAAGACTGATTCTTCACTGTTAATGTTGTAGATTTCATGGTGTATTTATTGTTTACAAGTTAATTTTACTATCATCCAGTTGATGTTGAGTTTAAATATTTATAATTTGATGGGCAATTCTTTGGTGAGAAAGGGTCATGATCATGGTTAGATTGTTGGCAAACAGAAAATAAACATGTAGAAGGATAATGGGACAACCAAACCAAGCTAGCTTAGTATCTAAATAGTGCTGAATTCTGAGTATTTGGCTTTAGTGTTTGCTGAGTAAGGTTATATATGATGAGAAAAATGCATTCCCTGGTGGGTCGATATACTAGGAATAGGTTTCATATGATTTAAATCATTCTCTGTATAATATAATCATAGGATCAAAAGGTTTCCTAAAGCATATATATTTTCTGCCTTAAAATTTTTTTAGTAAGCAAGGTGCATTGTAGTGGCCTGAACTGATTGTATAGGTACCAGTATAGGTGGCGTACCGAGATTGTGCTAGTGTGGCACTAGTGTCTGGTACCGAGATGACCAACCTTGTTAGTAAGTGAATGTTTGGAATATAATTTGGATACCTCAGTTCACCATTCTCATCAATGGATAAATGCTCACTTTCAGGCCTGCAACCATGATGTCCCTTGGCATACTTTTTTTTTTTTTTGGTAAACATTCCTTAGCATATCTCTACAACTAGCAATCTTCGCAGATTTGAGCATCTACCTATGCGAAGACTTGGTCCTCCTTTGATCATGTTTCTCTGAGTTATCTGAAGATCATTCCACATGACAGGAGGGACATGTACTATAGAATAAGTAATACCAAGCCTTGGAGGTCAGCTTGTTTGAGATCTATCTTGCGTACCAAGCTTGCTATAAGATCCAGATATCTTCATTCTCTCTTCCATGGCCCGTTTTTTTTCTGCTTTTCATTGGCATTCCATACACAACTTGCTACAATGCTACATGCAATAGAACTCTTGCCTGAGATCATTTTGCTGAAGATGAAAAAGATCAATAGACACCTTTTTTTTTTATTATGACCTTATGATAATGGGCAAGGGAGCCAATCGTCTCTATTTCCGGATGAGCCTGAGAATTCAAGAGCCCTACGTCTTAGATTTCTTCAGCTAAAGCTTCCCAGCCAAATAATTGTTTAAAAACAGGTTAGATGCCCAATGTACCAATCTTTAGACTAACTTTACAAAGATGGAAGGAACATGACAGGATGAATATGTTCAGACCACTTTCTGCAGTGGCTTGGCATTTTCTGGTTTGGATGCAGATGATACCGAGGAGGGATTAGGATATTTTGTTTGAAGAGAACTTGGATTCTTTGGTTCGAAAAAAAGCTACTTCACTCTCTTGCCTCGGTTGCTTCGCAAGCTTGTTTGTCAGCTTGCTTTGTTCTAAGTTGGCATCTTACCTCGAAAAGAAAAAAAGAATCTATACCTATTCTCAGTTGGAGAACTTCTGAGTCTCTGCTTCTCTGTGATGGTGTTTTGCTGGGAGTGGCTTGCTTTTATTATAAAGGACCATTAGAGAAAACCGCATGCAGCACTTGGGATATAGTGTTGCATTGCATTCCTGAAGGTTTGCAAGCAGCACTACTAGGGGTGGAAAAATAAACGAACAGCTTGGTATTTCCAAACTTTCACTTCATACTTAAGACTTTAATTGCCATAGTTTGAACCCATCAGATATTGATTTAGATTAAACAATCTTGAAATCAAGCTTGAGCCAAGATTGAACTAGGCTCGAAATTAAGCGCTACTTCAAGTTTGAACGAGCTTGGTTCACGTTTGTATTAACTTCTAGCTCGATTAAAGGTTTACAAGTTGCTTGTTTAGGCTCATGTCCAGCTCAATTCCAAATTAGACTTGAATTAAGCTTGCAATTGTAGTAAACAAACCACATTAAACCAATCATTTCAAGCTCGAAGTTAATTTCCAGCCGAATTGACCGAACGTAGGCTCGATCAATCTCGGCTCTTTAACACCTCCAAGGCACCATTGCTGTTGGCATGGAACTTCGAACATTATTATTAGCTTCTGGCATGCTTCCACAAGCCTATGTTTAACTAGCTATGTTGTCAAAACACGAAAGAAAGGAAGAGAGTTAGTTTTAAGGATTTCTTGGAGCATTTGAGAGCTTGTAATCGTCCTTATTTTCAAATTTGAAGTAAAATTTCTTTTTGTATCTTGAAAAGAAACTACCTTGGAACTGTCCTTCCATGGATGTCGGCCGAACTACACAAATCTTAGCATCTGCTTACGATTTGCTTGTATCTTATGATGTAGCTGTTTCTAACATATTTTCTCATTGATATTCTTGCATTGCTGCCCATCCATGACACCTAAATGCTCTAGATTTGTGGACTGCATACATGTCTACAAGGTGCACGTAGAAAAGTCTCTAAACAAATTGTCAGTGTTATTTGTGTACAATGCTGCTCTCCGCATGGCCGATTCACTAGGATCCTCCCCCACAACACCTAGGGAATCTGATTGCATGCAACAACACTTGTTCGCAAGTTCCATGGGCAGAATGAAACATGCAGCTCGTAATAAAATATCAGTATTTTATAATAGCTTGTAATAGAGAATATTTAGACCTGAATGGTGCACAATTGCAATTGCATTGGTTTGAACCTGTAGGCATTTTAATCTCCCTTCAAAGCAATCAGGCCTGCAGAAAAGTTGGCACTCTGGCACATATCTTTTAGCTAAAACTTTCGATAAGTGCAAATTCCATGTAAAATCAAAATGACATACATACATGATAAACTCCAAGCAACACCAGAAACCAAATCCTGAACAGCAACTAAAAAGTACTGATGATATCCATTGCTCGGCAACAGGTTACCATTGTGGAGTTTACATCCTTATTTGTAAGGCTTCCAAAGCCATCTTAATCTTATTTATGCACGGCAAGGAAAACCACCTTAGACGAGACAAGATTGTCTCTGCAACGAGGATTTCACGGAATGCCCATGTGGCGGACGGTGCCGCCGCGTATTCCCCCTGGTCCATGGAGAGTATAGGTCTGACTAGGAACAACCTGAAGAACACCGGGTTGCTCTGCAAAACCAAATAAATTTCAAAAATGACTAGATATGATGGCTCCCAAAAGATAGTAAGCAAATTTAACAATAAAAGCATCTCTAAATTCAGATGAAAATGCTCAAATGCCAATGCTTGGCCTGCCTTGACCACATAATACCAAAAGCAGGCAGCCTCAACATTCCAAAATCTTAATTTGGTATATAAACAAGAGAAATGCATTTCTAGCACATACAAATCACACGGAAAAGTTGCACAGTTAGTTGAAACTTTTCCACTGGAGCGCTGACAGGATGTACAGCGCAGGCACAAACTGCCAGTAAATGCACCAATAGAAAAGTTACAATTCACCTGTCTAAACTTTTTTATTTGAGATTTCTGTGCTAGAGCAGCTCTGGTCTTAAATCAAATAAAAATTTGACAGCTTTAAACCAATGAATTAACATGGAATGGTATTCATCAAAAAAAGAATTGGCATGAAATAGTGGATCATCGGAAAATAAAAATAAAAAAAGAGGACTCATTTCTGATAGTAAATTATATAAACATAGAAATAACTACTTGGAAATACGAAGATTATGTGAAACACCTGGTAGCTTACAATTACATCAAAGTTTGGAAAAACAGAGAGATTTCTGGGAAGAATCACTTTTATCTCTCTATAGCATGTTTGCCTTAACTCCATTGTCGTCTCTTATTAAAGATTGTCACATAACTAGGACCAGTGAATCCTTATTTTTACTATTTCCTACTAAGAGCTATATCATCTGTACTAATCGTATGACTTTTGACTATAAGGCATAACTCAATTTTCAATGCATAACAACTCCAACTGTGAGATGCCTGCAGCGTACAAAATGTACTGATCTTTTAGGTAGCAAGCTTTAAATTATTACTAGGGAATTGGCATTACTTCTATTGTGTATCTTGCCATTAATGCAATCTCTGAAAGACAAGACCACCGCTTGCCTCAAATAGGGTCTTTTAAGTTACAAACCACATGGGAAAATTTATGTCACAAGAATACAGAAATGAAACAAACTTACGTCATAAGCTCATCTGTAATTTACAATATTCAAGTAGCATTGCCATAGCATCACTGTGTATGATATGATACATACCAATACTTGTTAGCACACCAACTGCTTACAAACATCTTAGAACTATGTTAAATGGATTTTGGTAAGCGATCAAAAGCAGATGCATCTACAAATCAAATGAAATCCTTTCAATATCTAAGTATATATTTTTAAGGAACTGTGTCTAAATGTCAAAGCGATGCCCATGTTTAAGTGTTGAGTATAGGCACGCTAAGCTAAACCAAAGGATCTGAGTAACATATCATTTGACACAGCCGCGAAACAATTTTCTCCATTCAAGAATTTTGGAAAACTTGCTTTGCCCAAAACTCTTCCAAGCACACTTACACTAATAGATTAAAGTCAGATCATGCATTTTTAAGTCGGAAAACCCCATAAACTGCAGAATGCCCAATAATCCTAAGAATAGAGCATGGGTTTGGAACACTTGGTTTTCATTTTTTAAGACGCATTCATATCAGATATAGATCTTATTATAAAAACTAAAAATGATATGGTTCCTGCTGAAGGCCATGTAAAGACCTATCAAACGTAAAAGAGATCTAACATGGAAGAAGGGGAAGATGACCAGTAACTAGTAACAGTCCTCAAGAATCAAGATAATCTTAAAAGAAGATTAACACAAAACCCCTAAAAGAAATAAAAGAACAAATCCTGAAAAAAAATGGTTGAGATTGAAATATGTTATTGGCGATAAGACTTTGACAAAAACAAAAGACTAGACTCTTCCTCTGAACCTCCTCTGAACCAAAGCAGAAGTAACAAGGTAAGATCCATGATGGTAAAAGCACCTCGGAATCACAAGATCTGATGGCCAATGATCTAAGACATCAAGACCAAACCCATTAAGTGACACAAGCAGGGATGCTGTTAATAGCTGTACGCGAAACAAAAGAAATGAAAGAAATGAGAAAGGCAGTAACTTGGATAAACTTGAGAAGTCTGCCAAACCTTCCAAGCCTGGTCTCAAGCCTAAAAGAACTGGAATCAAAGAGATGCTATGATCTACCTTCACCAACAATATGAGGTAAAGAGACAAACAAGGAGATTCCAAGGTTTAACCAAATGTGCGTTACCAACGCCTACTGTACAATCATGTGAGAAGTGCATCCTGCACACCAGAAACTCAGTGGCATATGCCACACCCCCTGTACCTACACCCATTGAAACGTTTGTTTATTGTAAGACAATCTCCGACGTGACGCGCAACGCCATAAGGCCTAAACCAACATAAAGGAGATTCCAAGGTTTAACCAACATAAAGGAGTACTTGTCACATGAATCAAATCCATAAGGCCTAAACCAACATAAAGGAGATTTCAAGGTTTAACCAAAAGTGCGCTATCAGTACTCGTCGCATGAATCAAATCCATAAGGCCTAAACCAACATGCAGGGCATTTTAAAAACCTCTCCATAAACATGATGCTCAACTTTTCATCTATGGGCAATTCAGTCCAGCATTACAAACGATTGGATAGACTCAGATTCCCACAACAGCATATCAAAAAACAAAACGAAAAAAAATCAACCTTTACATTGGGTTGGTAATTGAAAAAGAAGTTATGCCTCAAGTTAAAACTTATTAAGCTACTTCTAATAAAAATGGAGAACTTTACTCATACGCGCTAGAATTGGCCCAGAAAATTCATCATTTTAGCAATAGATCATTGGACGGGAGTAATAAAAGAACAATAATCCATTAAAAACTTACCTTTATCCAAAATTGACGAAGATTCAGCACCAAGCGCGCATTAGATCCAACTAAATGCATCAAAAGAACAAAAAATACCGAGATGAAAAAAAGAAGAGAACTCACTCGACAATTCCTCGACTTGCTTCGGAGTGAGCTTGGCGGAGAACCCGCTGGCAGCGTGCGTGTAGTGGTAGATCACCGCATCCTTCGCCTTCTCCTCACTAAGGATCAAGACAAAAACACAAAGAGGATCTCGACACCGCCAATCCAGAACCCTAACCCTAGAAATTAAAAGAGGGAGAAGGGCACGGATCGAAACCTGCCGACGACTGGGGTGAGAGTCCGAATGTGGAAGGCCTCGGCCTCCTCGGTCTCCGGTCGGTCAACGTAGACGATATGGACAGCGGCAACGCCGCCCTCCTCCTCCGGCACCTCGCCGGCGGCCTGTTCGGGGATCTTCGTGGGTTCCTCCGCCATTAAAACCGAGACCAAAAGAAAGAAGACGAAGATCGGAACCAAGAAGACGACGCGGATCAACGGAGTGTTCTTCATGGCTCTCATCCCGGGGTGTTTCCTCTGTTTTATAGAGGCCTTCTCTTCGTTGCCAAGGAAAAGAGATCGGAGATGGAATCATGGAATGCGATATAATCACCAGCAGGTGAGAAATGGCGACTCCACCGAGGCGCCCCATGTAACACTTTGTGTAGGTCGGCAATCCGCCGGCGAATCAGGTTGAAACGGGTTTGGATCCAAAAAAAGAAAAAAGAAAAACTAACCCAAACTCAATCTATTTATAATCGAGTTTAGAAAATATAAACCTGTTGGGGGGAAAAATAGACCACCCCACACGTACAATTAAAGCACCCAAATCTGACAACAAGCCTGAGCTCATCATGCAGGCCGAGCTCATGCAAGCCGAGCTCAGAAGGCTGCCGAGCTCACGCAAGCCGAGCTCAGAAGGCTGCCGAGCTCATCCATGTTGCCGAGCACAGAAGACCGAACCAGAAGGCTGCCGAGCACAGAAGGCTGCCGAGCTCAGAAGGCCGAGCACAGCAGGCCGAGCACAGAAGGCCGAGCACAGCAGGCCGAGACCAAAAGGCTGAGCTGACCTCAGAAGGCCGACCTTGTCGTCTATATGTTGCGGCCATGCCCTGCAGCAGCCTTACCGCACCATGTTTTACTTGCCGGCCACGCCACGACATATTAATTAGGAACCATACTCTGCTACGACTGTCAACGCCTCAATGTACTGCACTGCGCGCCTCAAGCAAACTCTGGCTGCACGCCATCTCCCATGATGGGAACGGGCCATCCACGCCAACTCATTACTTCCACGCCCACGTCCAATCGTGACGGTAACCCATTAATTCGCCCAGTCACATCACAGGTAACCCTGCCACTCTCCCTATAAAAGGGGAGCTTCTCCCTCTAAAAAAGGGGGCTGGAGGCTTCTTCCTCCCAAGGGAGGCTTCGGACTTGGAAATACAGTCCCTCTCTCTTCTCCAAAATTAAGCCCCCCTCTGACTTAGGCATCGGAGGGCCGGCGCCGGAAAGCCCGGCCACCGGCTTTTTGCAGGTTCCCCCCACGGAGGACGCCGCCCGCCGACGGATCGCCGCCCGCCAGTGTTCGCCGGAGCTCCTCCTCCTCCTCCTCGGTTCGCGGCCGCCCCCGGGTCCAATTTCCAGCAACAGTAAAGGTCTGTGCCTTATGATAAGGAGGTGTAAACCTTTCCTCCAGAGGGCCCTTTTGTGGGATAAAACCGTGAGGGGTGGGAAGGGTGGTTCCACCCGGGGCGCCGCCGGAACAGCGCGGACCCCCGGGAGCGGTCGACGATCCCCGATCCCCAAAGCGGACAATACCTCTGGAAGGGACGCGGATGCTTTCCCTGCTCGGCTGGTGTGCAGGCTGGTGCCCGGGTCCAAATTCCAGCAACAGTTGGCGCTAGAGGAAGGGCCCGAGTTGTGGCCATGAAACTAAGGAGCAGAGGAGTCTCTGATACCTCCCGGCATCATGCTCTAATCAATGGAAAGGTCTGTGCCTTATAATGAGGAGGTGTAAACCTTTCCTCCAGAGGGCCCCTTTTGTGGGATAAAACCGTGAGGGGTAGGAAGGGTGGTTCCACCCGGGGCGCCGCCGGAATAGCGCGGACCCCCGGGAGCGGTCGACGATCCCCGATCCCCAAAGCGGACAATACCTCTGGAAGGGACGCGGATGCTTTCCCTGCTCGGCTGGTGTGCGGGCTGGTGCCCGGGTCCAAATTCCAGCAACAAAACCTATTCCGATCAATTCCATTTGTATGTTTCCTCATCAATTATACATCTAACTGAAAAGTAAAAACAAAACATTGTATGCAAATATCACAAATTATATCTAACTTGCAAGTTATTACTATAAACAAACAAATTTAAAAATTTAGGATATCCATTGGTGCCACCAAAATTCGAGCCAAAATGATTGGATGAGCTCCGAGCTAATTAATGGCGAGTGGTTGGTTGCAGCAGTGCTTGAACGAAGAAATCCGCTAAAAGTTCAATCTAAAAACTAGATAAAAATAATACTTCATAAGTATGTGGGATCTTAACCGTGTCTCTTTAATAGGCTTTAATTGTCTACAATGTATTTTATATTGGGGGCATATAGCATATTGCCACCATCGATCTACTCAGGTTGGCATGACAACTTAAGTCATTAGCTCGATTATTGCCGAGGTCAGTAACTCGGTCAAACTACTAAGGTCAATAACTTGGTCGACTACCAGGGTGCAAATATATGCTACATCATCCATAAACAAAAAATAATTAAAGATGAACTAACTCAAATAGCAATAACAATAATATGGTAGGACATAAAAACTTGTTTTATGGATAATAGCTCCACAGCAGCTATCATAGCTTGTGCATCTTCGTGCAAGTTATATTACTATCTTTCCTGCAATTTGAAAATTTGATAAATTTCTGATATATTTTGGTTTAAGTAACCCACCAAGTTCCGGAACTATATCCAAAACTACCCAATCATAAATGAATTGGTTTTGAGTTGACCCATTTCCTACCTAAATTTAAAAATGGTCGACATAAATCTATTTATTTTGAACAAGTTCATGTAGGTTGGCCAGTTTGGATCAGATTTTGACACCCCTAATTTGAGCCACCCTCCAACCGCCACCTAGCATAAGACATATGGTGAAGGATAAAAATCCTTCAGGGTGGCATTTCCCACAAGCGCAAGAGGGTCTAGGGTGGGGTCCAAATGATGGGTTAGTGCACTGAATATTTATTCTTAATAATTTTTTGATAAATAATTTAAGCAAGCAAGAATATTGCATTTTAATAATTTTTGATCAAATACTATAGACTTGATCAAGTACATCGATATTATTGAACGCCTGCTTAAGAGTGAATATGCGAGTTGCCAAATCAAGAAACGACAAGAAGCTCCACGATGGAGGCATCTTAATTCATTTTGTATCTATGTGTCTATGATTGTGCATAGGATTCTATTCATGCAGCTGCAAGAATTGATACAAATTCGATCGAGGCATCGATTCCTTTTGAATTATGCAAACAAGATATCAATCAAAATTGTCTTATAAATTTGCCAAACATACTTGCTTTTTACCCTAACAAGAATGTGATTGCAGCAGTCTAATAGGTACAGCCCCTATTTTTAATCATCACATAAGTGGGGAAACCATCATTCTTAATTTTTGCTCCAATGCAGCCTATGGCATGGCTAGCTAATCAATTGGCTTCTTGATTTCATTCCTTGCTATGAGATATCAGAAAGTAGATCAAACACTTGATGAGGGTAGCCCATAGATCAAACATAATTCATCATTCACATTATGTCTAAAGCCATGAGTGGTGACACCCTGTCCCATACTCATTCCATAATGGGACTCATGTGGTTGAGATCCAAACTGGAGGTATTATTCTGGGAAAATTCATTTCCAACCTGATAGGTTGCAAGAATGCAATCTTCTAAAACTTGCATCTAAGAGAACCAACATTTTTTTTTTTTAACCTTTGATAGAACCAACAATTTCTTCACTGCAAAGCTTGCACTCCACCATAATATTTTTAATTAAGCTTCAAATAGTATAAGTTTCGCGATCGGATTGAAATGCCAATTATATGCGAATCAATTTAATTAATTAAATCTAAAACCTATGTCGTATGCGGCATTCTCAGATTGATAAAAGCTGATGGTATCCTATGCATTACATTTTATTTTTATAAATCTAAAGCCAACTTATTTATACATCACAAGAATACAAGAGAGTATATAGTTTCTTTTCGAAATCCCTAGGGCACAACTGATTCGTTGGGCATAACCTGAAGACTGAAGGACACTGGGAAGTAGAATAGTAGAATACACACACACACACTGGGAAGTAGAATAGTAGAATACACACACACACACACACACTATTAAGCAAGTTTTATAATAATAGAGCCCTTAAATCTAGACACAAGAACCAAATTCACAGTCTGTCTAACCTGCAATGATGCATAATATAAGAACTAATGTAGCACTGAAGGCTTAAACACAATGAAATGATAAGAGATGGTGGATTAACTTAATCCCCTCTTTGGTAGCAAATTACAAGGGTGTCAGCGGGCTAGTAGGCCTTGGCCAGGTGTGTCAATTCCACCCACTAAGGGCTGACCGACAAAATGTGGCCCAAAGATACTTGGGCCAAGCCCATTTCCA
This sequence comes from Phoenix dactylifera, assembly GCF_051530095.1. Lineage (NCBI taxonomy): Eukaryota > Viridiplantae > Streptophyta > Magnoliopsida > Arecales > Arecaceae > Phoenix > Phoenix dactylifera. The sequence continues at coordinate 4,763,025 of NC_143191.1, forward strand.
GGTTTGTCTGCAAGTAAATTGGGCCCAAACCAGCCTAAAATCATTTGTGACCCCTCATCCCCAAACAACCCCCCTCCCCAAGCCTACGCGGCCTACCACTCAGAGTACACCCTTTGGTCCGGAGAGGGAGAGCTGCCACTAGCACTCTGCGAACCGTTGTATTTTGATCTTATTGGATGTATCCATACACGCACTGTATGAAGCACCCGTTCTTAGCACGCGCGAAAAAAAAAAAAAAAAAAAATCTTTTTCTCTTGACCCCACTCTGGCATTTGGACCAAAAAAATGCTATAGGCCAGGTTTTCTTCGGGTCCAGAATTGGGCCACTTGGGTCTACTCAGCACGATGACAAACATGTAGATAAGAATTATGGGGGCTTTTTTTTGTTTTTTCATTGCTGCTGCTGCTGCTGCGCTAAAACAGATGTATCATACATTATAGATATGAATACAATAAAAAAAACTCAAAAGATAACAGGTCCAGAGTGCACTGGGTAGCTTCCTTTCGTACACCCAAAGTGTATCCCCAGAGTGGATACGAATTACGTTCACAGGTTGATTAACATACCGTCCTTTCTCTTCTTCTTTCTCCTTCCGACCATATTAACACAACCAAATCTATCAAGAGAAGCGAATCAAATAAACAGATAAATACAGAGCTGTAACGCTAAAGGAAGCATCAACCGAAATGTGGTACCCGCTTTCTCAAAACGTGCCCATGCAAATGTATCAGGACTCCATCAATTTGCATTCAAATTAAGGCCTTGTTCCTCCTAAACATTTAGTGTGACTCCACTTGAAGCTTGGCGGTGCTGCGTGTCATCAGAGTACCAGCCACCATGCTTAGAAGAGTCATACTTCTCCCCATCACCCCAGAGAGCGTAGGCCTCCTCGCCATGCACGGCGTCGTCGCCGATGATGAGTTGCTCCTCGGGCATGCGGAGCGGGATCACAACCTTGATCGAAAGGCAGATGATGGTGGTGACGAGGACGTTCCACCCGGCGATGAATAGAGCGCCGACGATCTGTTTGAGGAACTGGACGCCGCCGGGGTTGCCGTAGAAGCCGCCGCGGGAGTTGGTGACGGGGAGGAAGAGGGAGCAGAGGGTGGGCTCGGCGAAGAGGCCGGTCGAGAGGCCACCGACGAATCCGGCGACCGCGTGGGTGTGGAAGACGCCGAGGGTGTCGTCGATGTTCTGGAGGAGCTTTGAGCGCTTGTGGACGATCATCATGGTGAACCAGGGGATGCTTCCCGCCAGGACTCCCATTGCTATGGCTGCCCAGCCTTGGACCAGCCCTGGAGAGAGAGACAGAGAGAGGAAGCCAGTTTTGAAAAACTTTGTTCCAGGGAAAATGATGCATGCATGACGCAAAGAGAAATTTGCAAAAGAAAAAAAAAAATTAATCCACCAAATTTAAATCTTTTGCAGAAAATGGTTCATAAGTGATCTTGATAACCATTCATCTTTTAATAAAATGCATCATATACTGTATAATACATACATATTGTATGTATGTATATGTATGTATGTATGTATGGTAGGAGCTCCATCATGGCACATATGGGTGTGGCATATAGGTGCTCAAGATGGTGTGAAAATTGGCCTAGTGGTCAGGTCTACAGCAATCATTATTAGTGTATCAAATTGATCACAGTGCGTGTGTGGCTTGCATCATTGGTAACACGACAAATCAAAGCCGCTAGTTTGTTTTTTAGCAAGAGGTAGAGATCAAAAGGGACAAAGCATGATGAGGGGAAACTTGGTCAGAGGTTTAAGTAGGATCATTGAATGGGGTTTGATTTAGTGGTACTAACATACCGTACTAAGGTACATCAGAAAGTTTAGCTTTGTATTTACTTGAGGAAGAAAGAAAGAAACTAATTTTGTGATAAGAAAACGGAAAGAAAACAAAGTAGCAGTCAAACAGCACGGCTCTTTATTCAATATGTTTCAAAGATAAAAAGGGCAGTCAAAGGTGGAATTTTCAAAGACTAAGTAACAGATCTTTTGCAATGGAAAGCTCTTACTGTTTTTTTTCCTTAGAGACATTACAAGGCCTTTTAAGGTATTATAAAAATATTATATCGGTTAAATACTTAAAATTTGTACTAAGTTTTGAACATTGCGCAACCTCGGAATAAATGAAGCGAGCAATCTTTGAGCTATAACTTTAGCAAATTTTTCTTTGACATTTAGTGAACTAATTAAAAAATCTGGCCAAAAGAAGTGGTCATTCATTGCCTTGCTCAAGGATGAAAGTAGAATGTTTTCTCGGAAAGAGATGAAAAAAAAGTTAAGCTCACTTAATATTTAAGTAAATAAAATTATCAATCCCTACTTTCTTTTATACACATCTTTCTATTATCATAAGCTATCATGTATATAATTTCTAAAATTATTGATCTAATAAATTTATGAATATGATGCCTTTTACCATAAAATTATTAAAATTCAGCCTTACTTCTTTAATACTCCTAAAGTATAAGTTGAAATTTAAAAGAAATATGTGTAATAGTTATTATTTAGCTATTTATGGTATAAGCATCTGATTGAAATAATAATATTTTTTAAAGAAAAAGATTAATAGATAATAGGCCATACAACAAGGGATATCTCTCACCACTCACCCTGATTCCCAAGCCAGACTATTGACTTTGACTTGCTATCAAGGCGACAGTTGGCAAGAATAATTAATGGCAAGCGCAAGAGTCGAAGGGATGCATAGATTCCTTCCCTTGAAGTAAAAAAAAAAAACAAGAAAGATTGCATTGGGTGCCGTAGATGCTGGTTGGTAACTTTATGGCCAGGTCCATCTTCTAGAGACGAATCCCATTATGTTAGTCAAAAATTAACCGCCCTGAACGGAGGAAAGCTATGTGGACTAAGACCATATCGAATAGTGATATTCAAATATTGAGGACGACCGATATTACCTTGGAGGAGACTCCCAATTAGTCATTAGATAGCTTTTACATCTATTATCTACTGAAATGTTGATGCTTGTTATGTTCATTATTCCCTTTTCAATGTCTGAAAATTAAACTAATAGTGCAGCTGAATGGATGGCCAATCATATAGATGCAATATTATAGAATTCTATAACATATTTCTCTAATTCCTATGGAGGTGATTTACCCAAAAAATATGATGAACAGAAATGGCTTATAATACCTGCAGCAGGGGTAATGCATACGAGACCAGTGATCATGCCTTGCACCGCTCCGATCACCGACGGCTTCGCGAAGAATATCACGTCGAGGCACGTCCACACAAGGATGCTCATGGCAGTGCAGATGTGGGTGTTGAGCACCGCCATCGACGCGACGACGTTGGCCGAGTAGGGGTCGCCGCCGTTGAACCCCGTCCACCCCATCCACAGCAGCCCCGCTCCGGTGAGCGTCAGGAGCACATTGTTCGGCGGAAACCTCTCCCTGTCCTTCACCGATCTCGGCCCGACCTGCACCGAACCAACCAACAATAAGATCATGCGTGATGCTAAGCTAGATGTAGAGATTGGTTTGAATGGGACCGACCCAGTAGGCGGCGGTGAGACCAGCAAAGCCGGCGGAGACGTGAATGACATAGCCGCCGGCGTAGTCCATGACACCCCACTGGAAGAGGAAGCCACCACCCCAGAGGGAGAAGGCGCCGACGGTGTAGCTGAAGGTGAGCCACAAGGGAACGAAGGCCATCCAAGCCAAGATGTTCATGCGGGCGAGGAGGGAACCGCCGAGGAGGATGACGGAGATGGCGGCGAAGACGCAGTGGAAGTAGACGATGGAGGCCATGGGGTAGAAGGGCTCGGCCATGGCGGTCTCGATGGTGCCGTTGTTGTAGTAGTGGCCGGTCTCCGGGAGGACCGCCCGCTTGATGAGGAACTTCTGGCCGAGGGCGGGCTTGGCCTTCCCCCAGAAGGGGAGGAGCTTGTCGCCGAAGGACATGTTGTAAGCCCAGGTGACCCAGCAAATCCAGACGGCGGCGAAGGCGTAGAGAGCCATGAAGGCGGAATTCACCGCCCACTTCTTCTTGACGATGCTTCCGTAGAGAATTACGAGGCCCGGGATGCTTTGGATGCCGACGAGGGTGGCGCAGATCAGCTGCCATGCGTTGTCGCCCTTGTTGAGCCAGTCGGCGATGGCGGCCGACGTGTTGCCTTGGTACGCCACCGGGACGGCGTCCGCCATGGCTGCTGCGTCTATAGGATATGAGTTATGAAAGAAAAAAAAAAAGGAGGCTGAAGAGTTGAAGGACTGGAAGTATCAAACAAAGAAGGAGAAGGTTGGAGGGAGGAGGTGGAGTTGGGGTTGTACCCATATATATATGAGTGGGAGGGCGGAATATATGAGGCCAAGTAGAGGGATTCGGTTGAAGATTCCAAGTGAGGCTTCGTTAAGCCTTAGTTTTCATCTGAGACTTTCTATAACTTGTACGGCTTTCCAAGGTCGACGTCGCCTAGTTTGGTGGTTTCAAGGTGATTCGTGAATCAGAAATTTTTTTTTTTTTTGGAGTAGGGGGTTGGTGAAACATTAAACAAGATGCGCCGGCTCAGGCATGTTCTTAACAAGAATTGGGAAATGGCACTACTCCAGCTTATTCATGATACCAACTCTCACTACGACATGATCAGCATGAAGAAATTATAGTGTTTATATGAAGATTTATTCGCTGCTGCTTAGATCTCTCCCTTAGAAGAAGAATGATCTCACATATATTATTTATCTCATATATCTGGATCACAAGTCAAGCAGACTTTTTAGATCCTTCGCCTTTCTCAATACACATATAAAAACTAAGGTATTAAAATTTTTTGTTAAATTAGATTACCAAATTGTGTAGATTAACCAAAGTATTTTTTTTACCCAATTCCTTAATGATTTGAACCATTAATTTCAGCTGCAAATTATGAAAAACAGTAGATAATTAATTAGGAAGTAGACTGTTCTAACTAAACTGATCTCTCTCTTATTGAAACCGTTTTGTTGAATATTCTCAACTAGATAACTTGTGAATGGGCTGCTTATACCTACCCATGAAAAAAACTATATATAAAAAAATAAAGCTACTGAATAAGGAGGAATAGACTTCCAAGATTCAGATCAAATTCTATCTTTTGAATTCACCTTCCTTCGCTGTTGGATCATCGACTTCATGATCTCAAAGTGTTCTAAAAGCGACCAATGGATGATGTAATGGTGGATTTAAGTTAAGGAAATGAGTCCTTGTAAAAGATACAAGTCCCCATGATTCATACTAGCCAAAGATTTTTTTTTTTTTCAGGTCCAAAAGATTCTATTTTCTGTAAAATTCAAAAATGTCTAAGAACTTTCCCTCCCAATATTATAAAGTCCAATTTGTCAATCTCTTGCCCTTCTGACTTTTTGATGCATTTCATGCCCATCCTCAATCTTCCTCTCTTTCCCACGCTATAGTATCTTGGAAAGAAAGGAAGAATTCACACCATGACCCTTTGGTATCCGCCCATGTGCTCGGATATTTTTGAGTGGAAGAGAGAATTGTCCAAGCGTTCATGCCTTCCATATTTTCCAAGTCCACCTACTGACTTTTTTCGGTTTTTCCATGTGGCTGGGCTTGAGAGACAAACATCTTATGAATGGATGGAGATGATCGATGGCGATGTCTGTTCATCATGGTAAAAAAAAAAAAAAAAGTGGAGATATTATGTGATTGCTCAAAATTTAAGTGCTTCTAAAAGAAAATCCTCAAAAGATAAAGATATTAGTGCTTGAGAAAATTTACTCTCTTCCACTACCACATGTTCCTTTCAACCCTAGCTCTCTTGCTCCTTCCAGGTTTATCTTTAAATTCAGATTTTAAAGGTCCAGAGGAACTACTAAAAAGAATAGAAAAGAGTTGGCTACTAATAGAACATGTAATTTTAGCTTTTAAGAAAAACGTCCTCAATAAAAAGGAAAAAAAAAAAAATCATCTCTTGCTCCGATAATAGTATTATTGGTAATTCCACTAATCCCCAAGAAAGATGCTATACAGTATGAACAATCCATCTATAATATTATGTAATGTTTAGGTCACAAGTACAATAAACATGAAGCTGTGATTCAAACTTCGATTCATCAATAAAAAGTGCACAATCCGATTCAAAGCCGAACTCATTTGCTAATTGGTTTAGCTTTGAAGATGTTAACTTGGTGCATAATTTCCTATTAGATGTTAAGCTTCCTTTAAAAAAAAACAAAATATATTATAGACACATCATCTTATTAGCATCAATTAGAATGTAAGTTGACATAAAATTGTTGTAGTAATCCTTAAGGCTAATAAAAATTTGAGTTGCCTCCATGATACATCAGGGAGCAATAGAAAGCGAAAGCATGTATATACTAACCACATAAACTACATTAGAAAAATATATCTGTATAATATACTAAAGAATGGAGTATAAAAATATAAATGCATTGGTGTAAGACAAGGAATTTGATTAATAATCCACTGCTTAATGTAGTGCGTCGACAGGCCGTGCTCTCGAACACGATGATCCCACGATTGAAAAGATTATAGAAGCAAACCTTGTAAAGAATCCTATCTTGTTTGGCTGATCCAAGACCCAAGCATTTGACTTGAAGAAAGTGATGCTGCGAGGACAATGTAAAATTTCTTTGTTAAATGAGTGCTAATCAACTGCATTGCATTAGAATATTCTCTTAAGTTTTTAAAGATTTTTGAACAACTAATGCGGACAAGTGACAAGAACATGACGATGTTTAATTATCCGTGCAGCTTTGGTGAATCCCCGTACTTATCAAGGCCACCAATTAGTAAAAGTTTGACCCATGGGAACCATAAACTTCCATTGAAGACATTACCATCCCTTCCACACCAGCCCACGGAACACGTAGCTAAGCTTAGATCCTGAAGATACGGGAATATGGCCAATTGCAAGAGAGTGCGTGCTTGTATCTTTGAAGGAAGAGTAGCTTTGGTATCTAAGAAAGTTATATAAAATGGACCAATCTTACTCTAGCTCCTATGCTTTCAAATTAATATGATTGGGAGAATCATAAATATATCCCATACTCAATAATGAAAACCATGAACATGCTATGTGAGCTGGTTTTATGCCAATTGTTCTTCAATCGTAGCTTTTGCTTCTAGGAAGAAAATACCATAAAGAAAAATCTATGTGAAATCATCGGTACTAGGAATTGAATGAAATATGAAAGACTTAAAATTGTGACATCATTATGACATAAGAATGATTTGGACTAGAATTTTGTCAGTCGCAAGATCCCTACATTTACTTCGTTCCTTCTAATTGAGGTATAATAGCACTTTTATATCTAAATCTACCAAGGCTTGCAGCAATGCTACTAGAATATTAGGATGCATTGGCCAGCTACAAGTGGTTGGAAAACAACTCAACAATCATGTCCAATCTAGAGGGAAGTTGTTTAAATTAGATTGGATCGAAAAATCTTACCGGTTTTGAATATGCAATGGATTTGAACCACAAAGTTTTTTTAATCTTTATTTAAATCATCTCAAATTGACCTGAGACTAATATATATAAAAATCTAAATCATCAATTTGTGTTATTTATATCAAATCCTAAAGGTTGACCATAACATCTACCCTTTGTTTATTGATAATTTACATAATATGCTTACGATGTAGTTAGATGGGCAACCGATACATGTTTATCATGATCCATATTTGAACTTTGTTTGATCCAAAATTAGAATTAAAATCAGAGTTCAGTTTTCCGATCCAATTCGATTTGGAATATACAAATCATTGGCCAATCGAACCCACTTGCAAACGTAGCTACATGGACCCAGTGCATCTTTGGAATTAAGCACTAAACCGGGTTTTTAATGCAATAAATGGAGGTATTGCAGAGGTCTTATTGCCTATTTTCTTCCAACAACCCAAGGAAAACCTCAACCAAAGTACATTGATACATGAAAATTATTTTTCCACCAAGTGATAGCATCGGCAAAGAAAAGATTTGAGGGAAACAATAATATTTTAATTCGAGCCAACTTGGATGATATCATGATATTGCTGGAAGAAGCTTCATAGCATCTGCCTCCATGGAAGTTCGGGACAAAGTCTACAAACTAGTTAATAGGAATAAATTGCCGTATTCCATGAAGTGTTGGACCAGTTCACAGCCGCTTTTTTTTTGCAGGTGACGCCATTTCACATCTAGTCTTTTTGAGCAGTTATGGTTGACCTTCATATTTAGAGCTTGATGTGACTTTTATGAGTAAGACGTGGTTTGGTTACTCATGGCAAAAGATGGGTGCCAACGAAATTTTATGAAGTTCAGTGGCCAAAATCCAGAGGGACAACTTTAAATCTTCTATCACCATACATACATACATACATACATGTATACACACACACACACACACACACAAAAGTTCTTGCAAAATTCAAAATGAAATGATCTGATGTTTATCTTAAAACTATGCACACAAGATTGAAAGGTGCTATGTGGTAATCATATGAACTATTCTAATGACTGGAAAAAAAGGTGTGCATAGTACTCACGATCTAATGAGCTGATAGGATGTGTTGTTTCAACCCTTCAATCACAATAACCTTGATCAAGCTTTTGGAAGTAGGCTCTGTAGAGTAACTACAAACAGAAGACAATAGTGGATAAAATATTTTGCTCTCTGCAGCAAATTAGAAAATATTAGGCAACGAGTCTGCTAACCATCTTTTAAACATCTCTCGAGAGTGTAACATAGTTCGGTCTACTCTAGGAACTTAGTTTAGCCTAACCCTAATCAAGCTTTAAACAAGGTTTTCTAGCGTCTAAAATTTTCCATGTTGCTAAAGGGAAGTAGCTTGCATCTTGTTGATGAAATGGATATCTAGCTTGCTCATGCATGAGGTTCGACTGGCAAATCCTTCTACAACGATGAATGACTGTTCTGCCTTCAAGAAAATAATTCAAATCTCCTGAATGAGGTGAATGCATATATAGCCTCATGCATGGGATGCGAGCAACAAAAACAAGTAGATGTCCATCTTGTCTCTCCTATTACAAGTATCCAATCTTACATCTATAACTAAATTATAAATCAATGAAAGAAATCATAAATATCACCGAGGACCAAACTTAACCACAAATGCACCAGGTGGCGCTATTAAAGATTTATATGGACACCATGTCACCACAAATTCATAAAGCTCTTAACAATTTTAAAAAAACAATTTAACAAAAATGCCAAAACCCCAATTCAGTCCAGGTCTTGCCATCTAGGTTAAGCACAATCTAACCATATAATAGCTATTTGTTCGATTAATGAAAACATAGCACATCAATGGATTCAAATTCATCAAAACCATCTCCAAAATCATATCATCCCGCAAGGAACAGAATGGAAGCAGCTTGACATGATCCTTGACAGAACTGGGTAGACAACAGAACGTGACACTCGGCTCACACCGAATACCGGGTTTGTAGCTCACACGACCCTTCGCTCCTATAGTTCTAATTGATTTGCTTTTATTTTGGGATCAGGCATCATGGCCCAGGTTGTCTTCTTCAATAAATAAACGAGGAGATCCGGCATAAGGAATCCAATAATATAACACGAGGGTCCGGAGTGATGGATTTCAAAGCTGGAGAAATTGGATTCCCAAATACCAAGGGAGGAGGCATCATAGATTAAAGTAAGCTAATGCATCTTTGGCTGTTGTCACTTCCTAAAATGAGGTGGAGGATGAGAAAATGAAAAGGAATAAGAAATGAGTCGTAAGAGGACCTGTACACCCAGTCAGCTTTGTCATGCTTTAATCAAGAGTCAACTTGCAATGCTATCCATGGTTCGTCGTACAGTTCCGGCTCGGTACCCATAGAGAGGCATACCAACACTCGGTACGTCGAAAAAATTTCGTGCCATATCATAAAGACATAGTGCTAGTGTAGCACTGATATGAGATCAGGTACCGAGACGACAAACCTTGATACTAACTATCAATAAGCTTAGCCTTCGACCATATTGCGAAGCCTGCAGCTATTCCAAACTCTCAAACCCAGCACAGGGCTGAACATTTGCAGTCGAGGCTCAATGTTCATTTGTATGACCTGTTTCTGTGTTGCAGCCACAGTAGTTTATTGAACATCATGAAATAACTCTGTTAACAAAGACAAAAATGGGTAGAACAAGAGTAAAAGAATATATCCTCACATTCAGAAGCAATGGTATCATCTTATTGATTCCATCATGTTTATAGCAGTATGCAGTAAGACTGGAATTACCAACATCCCCTATGATTTTCTTAAGATGATCATATCTTCTGAAGTTCATTTTTTGTTGGGCATCAAGAATGATTGGTTAAGCACCAAGAAAAGTAATAGACAATTGATTTTGTTATTTATGAAATAATGCCCAAAACCAACAATCTGTTATCAACAAGCTTACGGATGATCAGATGAATGGACAAGCCTATACCTATTCCTTGAACATCGTAGCAAATTTCAACCTGCGTAGTTCACAATCGGGCCTGAGAAAAAATTTAAAACCCTCATCATTAATGCTAAGGCCACCTCTGCATCAGCAAAGTTCACTGTGACCCGGCATCAATTCCTGGCGATATACCCAAATTCCTCAGGGCTTGCCGTGCAGTCACTCAGATCTCATGGGTGAAAAGCATGCTAGAGAATATGACCTAACTACAAACAATCATTGCAATATAAGTTAGAGCATTTTATGATCAATTAATCTTCATTAATCTTCATCAACTCTACAGTATAATGTACCCAAATCATTATGGGAAATGAGAACCACTTATAGTTTATATCAAGTTGTCTCCTCTTTTTAAATTTTGGCTCAAGTAACTTGATCAGCACAGGTTACTAGATGAAACATAATTTGATTGTGGTAATAATTTAATAAGATCCAACTTCCTCTTCTTTCCTTTATATCATGTTTAACAAGTTTAAGCCTTGTAAGACTAAGCAATGGTTTTCTTCAAAATCTGAGTCCAATTTCTAGGTCTCAGAAATTTTGTACTCACCCCAGCTAAAATTGAAACAAGAATACCCCTTAGGGAAGACCGAGCGTAAAAGAATAAAGCTATCAATTGTGCAGCCAGCAGTCTTAAGGAATCGAACAGGCGTAGCTTGTTAGGCTATCAAGCTTCTTCAATGAAATGCCCCCCAAACTATACCCTTACCTCTTGAGCACATGGATGCGAGGCCCAAAATGAGATGCACAATAAGACCTGCCAAAATGACTGAGAATTAGTCTCTTACTACATCATAAAGCAAACTCCCCAATCTGACATTCAACCACTGTGATGTTCAAGGGTCTGGAGAAGTGAATTTCCTCCTTTGATAAGTGTTCGGGCACCTTTGTAAATATATCTACTTCTTTGATGCATGCACCCACCTTAGTTAAGTTCTTTTTCTTCTCTCCCTGTTTAAGGAGGAAGCAGGAGTACTGTATTAAATAAAAGCAGGAATATATTTATCAAGTTCCCTGGAATAAATTACCTATATTCAAATATTTGTGGAACCCTAGACAAACTTAGAATCTCCTCTTCCCAAGAGGAGCGTGACTGCTGCAGGAACTCCCAGTTCTATAGTTCCTTTCCTGTGCATGCTACATACCAATAATCATGAAGAAAGAGAATAAAATGGACAAGAGTGTTGTTGCTCAATTATGCGCTCAGACCTCAAGCCAGCGTCTCTCTCAAATTGAGCTAAGCTATAGTACAGTTCCTGGACTTCTATTGAGACAGCAGGATACATGGTCCAGTTCGATGGATCTACAGTCTAGAAAAGTGTCCAAGACACCTGTCAGCTTGGTAGGTTTCATGCCCACTAATAAAGGGCAGGGCCCAATATGTGCCTAGAACATGGCAAACTCACTTGACCCAGTCAACTAACAACAAACTTGATCCGAATCGGGTCCAGACAGTCAGGAAACCAGCCATAACCTACTTGCTCCCTTGTCAGACCCAAACTACATACCATGTTAGCACACAAGTGCCCAGGCGCACAACAGCAGTGCGCCTGTTGTACGACTCAAAAGGTCCTTTCAGCAACCACATAGCCACAGTGTGCCTTGAGATGCACATTGCGCCCTTTGTTCTGCCACTCACATGAGATGCATGCTGCTGACATGAGTGGTTTTTGGCAAAATTCCCCACGTTGGGGTTCAAATCCAACATCATGTTTAGAAAATTATTCAGTCAGTGAACTATGTGGATCCTTGTCAAGACCAGGAAAGAATGAATGCTAAAGACATTTCAATTTAGAAAATTATTTTGACCAAAATGCCCTTAAAACCAACAATTACGTAATTCATAGTTGCATAATATATTGTTTGATTAAAATTTGGGTTGCTGTATATGCATTTATAATTTGAGGAGATACGAAACTAAATGAAAGTGTAAGCACTTGATGTAACCTGATCATGCATCTAAACAATTATTTATTTAATATTATATACTAACCTGTACGAATCCAAGGTCAAGCAGCAAACAACAGAACATCGTAGCACTTTCTCACAAAATAGCTTCATGTTATCAAGAAGATACCATCCTGAAATGGGGAAAAGGTAAATAAAGAAAGAAAGAAAAAATCTAAGTTATATATCTGACCATGCAGATTAACTCAGAAAAGACGAATGCATTATTTTCATCTGTGGCGAACAATTAAAGGAATCCTCACATCTCTAACTGAAAATTTGTCCTTTATATTCAATGGAGGCTGCACCCATTGAGATGTATACGTAGGAAGTGTTCCATATTCCCCATCAGATATAATTTCATCTGCACGGACAGTTACCAGATCAAGTCATATACAAAGAAATGTAACAATACCTTAATCAGACATTTGCCATCAAGAAACACTTTATCAGCTTCGGAAAGAGTGCTTACAAACCTAAAGCTTGCAAACGTACCCTGTGCGTAACAAATGACTGCAAGAAAAGAAAACAAAGTTTACTATTTCTCATTCATGCATGCATAACCACTTATTAGATGTTCACGACTCAAGACAGCAAGATACTAGAATGAGCATATTTGAATTCATCCAGAAAAGTTATTATCATTCATCTGATCTCTTACATTGATCTATATTACAAACCTTAAATTAGGTTCATAGAAGTTTTGCCAATGATTAAAAATTTTCCTGGTCCCTCTAAATTATTTCTAAATGTAAAAGATTATAAGCAACGTTCAGGATTCCTCTTAAGTATGTGTTTTTTATAAACAAAAAGTGACTTGTATAAACACAGAATAAATGAGCATAGTAAACTGTGAACCTGCCATGCTGAAGGCATGTATTCACGGTACAAGAGCTTTTCCCCTTCCTTATTTAAAGTTTTCGAGTCCATTTTCCTCTCTGAACACCATTTTCCAAATGCCCTATTGCACGTAAATTAGGAATATCATATTAGATACCTGATACATCAAAGCTTACTAAGAAATATGGAATATGTCCCATTCATAAAATTAAGTGACAGCGAATCTCTCTTTCTGGAATTTCAATGCAGTAATGTATTGGTTTCCAGCAGTGATAATATTAGCATGAGCTACTCCAAGATCACATGCACAACACTAGTTTTTCAATAACTTGTTATTTTAACTTCACTTGATGTATCATAGAACTTGGCAGCCAATGCAACAGCATAGTGCTTTAATAGCATCGTGCTAACAGGTGAATACGTAGATATGTTGATCTGGAATTTACTTTAACAATTCATAATGTTGATAAGAATCAACAAGATATATCCGACATAACTGAAGTGGCATACAAGACTTCAACTTGAACAAAGAAAAAAAAAAGCAAGTATGCTCTTGAGAGCAAGAAACTGAGGTATAACCATTTTACACAATAATAAGAGATGATATAAATGGGAAATCCTTTCAACAATGATGAATAAGGGCCACTAAAATAGAGCGTGTTAATAATTATAGAGATGCTTACATAAAGATTTCTCTATCATATATCTTGTTAATAGCTAGAATTCATAAAGCATGACAAAGATGTGTTTTTGTCTTCATACAATACATAAAACATAAATTCAGGAGTAAGCCAAACCCCAGTTCCATTCTGAAACAATTTCTTTTGCTTGTTTTGAAACTTTTCCAAATAATTCAGACAAAGATGCAAACTCTTGCAACACAATTGACTTGCAAGAAGGAAGAAAATGTAGATGCTTCACATTATAATGAGGCTGAGTGATGCCAAAACTAAACGATTTGATAATACACAAAGGGGAACGAATGAAAAAATGGTACATGAATTGACAAAAGACATCATATTATCAATGGAAAAGAAAAGGAACCAATTCTCATGAAACCTTTGCTATTAGTAAGCTAATCTGATATTCATGATATGTTTAATATCAGCAACTGATTTCTAATAGATTGCATTAAATTTGTCAGGTAATAAAAACTACTCTGCTAGATTTTTCAAAAACAAAAATAAATTATTTTCTTAATTAGAAACTAGTGTCAAGATATAAC